>NW_019154128.1:4872622-5031111 GCF_002288905.1 Enhydra lutris kenyoni
TGTGCTCCGTTGCTCCGTCGCTTGCCGGGAGCCGGCCCCTCCCCCCGCGGTCTATCTTCCCGTCGCTTTGGATTCACTTCTCCGCCAGTCCTACCTTTCAGAAAGTGGTTGATTTTCTGTTTCTAGAATTGCAGTTCTTCTCTTCGATCTCCCGTTGGATTTGTAGGTGTTTGCAATCTTTAGATAAGCTATCTAGCTGATCTCCCACTACCTGAAGTAGTCTCAGCCTGCTACTTCTTCGCCATCTTGACTCCTCCTACTGTGCTTATTTCAAAGATGTTTATTTTACCTGAAAGAGAAGGATCACAAAGGCATTTCCGTGTAATCAACACAAAGATCATCTTTTCCTGACCACATTTATTTCAATTTCTAGAGTCCATGGCAGACAGCATTTTAATCCATTTTAACCTTTGAGCTCCTCACCGGTTTAAAACTAACATCATGGGGAGCCTGGGTGGCTCAGTCTGTTAAGCATCTGCCTTCAGCTCAGGTCATGATCTCACCATCCTGGGATGGAACCCCGAGTTAGGCTCCCTGACAGGGAGGGGCTAGAGGGGAGGGGGTCTGCCTCTCCTCTCCCTCTCCCCTCCCCCTGCTCTCTCTTGCTCATGTTCTCTCTCTATCTCAAATAAATAAATAAAATCTTAAAAAAAAAAAAAGAAAAAATGAAACTAATATCGCTTAAGAAAAAAACACACATACCTACCTCTGGCTTCTCCCTTCCCCCCACCGGAGACAGCATGAAATACAATAATTTGACACAATAATTTAACCATAGTTTTTCTCTGAGAAAGGAATTCGACACTTATATATTCATTAAAAGATGAAATGTGCAGTTAATCCTCAAAACTGAAATGAACCACAAAGATCCAAAAGAACTTTCCCAGCACCATTTTGTACATGCTGCCCTCATAATGAAACATGGAATATTCATTACTGCAATTAAAATAACACCAATTAGAACCCAAATGTAAGTTGTGACTTAAAATAGAAAGAAGTGGAGATGGATTAATAATATTCCTATTATTCAGGTTGACTTTGAGTTATTAAGATGGAATATAAGGCAAAAAACTTCAATCCTATACCCCAAGTTAATTTTCTTTTAATTCTACCTGGAACGTGACTTCTGTGTTATGTAGAAGATACCTGAAATTAGAGTTTAAGTAGAAGAAGAAGAAGGAAATTAAAAGAGTGAAGGGTAATTGTAAGTTCCTAAGAATTCGGTGGTGACGCATTTCTTTGTTTTTGAAGAATGGCTTACCAAGGCCAGAGCCAGGTGGGAGGTGAATGGTATGGACACTCTTCTGTGCAGGGAAGGAGAGAAATGCACACAGAGGGAGGTCCTCGACAGAGCGTTTGTCCCTGGTGGTCCCTGGTACGCCAACCACCTGGTGCGTGGAGTTCTTTGTACTGTTGGAAGGAGAGCTCCACAGCAGGATACCATGGGACCCGTTTTTGACCCTTCATGGTCTTCCATGCGGTGTAGCCTCCAAACTCTCAGGGGACTGAGTTAGCGTCTTCTGCCTGGTGAGGGTCAATCATAGAACACATATTTACTCTACACTCTAGCTTTAAAAAAAATGTAGTTTTAGAATATGCTAAGATTTTTCCTCACACTAGAACTTTCTCTTTGCCCCACAAATTTGTCAAATGGAGTTGAACACATACATACACCCATAAGCACCTTATTTCCAGAATAGGCTGATTTCAGTGTGTCCTTTTGTACTTTGGAGGAAATGCCAAGAATGTTGAAATGAGATGCTGACCAAAAATGATGAGCACATTATGACTTCAGGTTTTTTCCCATAGAAGATTGAAATTAAGAACCCACTGAATTAATATTTTATTTTGAGGCATGGGGAAAATACACTGCATGTCTCATCAGTAGCTGGGATGCAACTGGAGAATATCTCTCAAGTTCATCAACTACCGAATGAAAGGAGAGATATAATTGCTCCAAGTTTAAGTTCTTAAGGATTGAAGTTGACAGACATATTTTTGTAACAAAGAGCTACAACAAAGCTCTGGTTGAGTTTCCAGCGATGTCAAGATAGGCAACAAAGACCCTTTTCAAAATACTCAGAGCCTTATTAAAATATCAGCTGATGTGTTTTTTATGTGTTCTTTGGTTTTCTTCAATATTTATGTTCTGGAAATGGGAAAACCATCGAAGCCACAACGACAGTATCGCAGAATAGTGAGAAAAATGGTTTTCTATAAAGCAATGGCCCCATCTCAAACTTCTGATTGTCAGTCAAAACAGAAGACTTCACAATAAATTGGAACTGGGAATTGAGAGGGCCAGGCCACACTGCTTGAAGGTACAGGCTTCCCTGGGGAAGGGCACCGTCTCCCACGTGGGATATCAAGTCTCCGGAGAACACGTCCAATGGAGGCGCAGACATGACCACTGACCCTGGAGTCTAGTTGTGTTGCCCAAAGCCACCTAAGTGGGAGGTACTATCATGACACACACGTGCTTTCCGTCCCTCTCTCGGCGTGTTCTCGCAGTGAAAATAGCACACGTGTAATACGACAACCTTGAGAGAGCACAAACTGCAGGGAAATGTTACCTTCTGTGCTGCAGAGGATTCATGAGTTTTCACCAGCTGCCCGAATCTGTCCGGACATGTTCCAGTGCTCCTCGCGGTAATACTGGCAATTAAACAGAGTGTGATAGCTACAAGACCCCAAATTTGATTTCATCCTCTTCTCCTCTTTGCAGAGCCCAATTTGATTTTTTTCCCCTGCTTAAAAAAAAAAATTGCATAGACATATATCGCTGATGTGTGTGTGTATTCCTGAGGTACCTAAACAAAAGTGAGAATTTTGTAATACTAAAATATGGATTCCCTACCACGAAAGAAAATGCATTTTGCAGAAGGACGAATTCTCTATGGGTCTTTTAAACAACTGTGTGTTTAAAAATACACCTATTTCAGTCGCATCTTTGAACTCAGTCTCGTCTTGTCTACATACATAGGCACCAAAGTTCCCAGTTGGTTTACCACTGAATGTATAGAGAAATGGAACGTGAGCTTTCAGACACTCAAAAGGGTAGTCATCTGGAGAGAGGATAAATACAAATAAGTAAATATGAAAGTCTTGCAAGTCTATGACATGCTACAAAGAGGAAATAAAAGAATAATCTGCGAAGTGTTATCAAAATATGAAAAGAACCTGGAAAAGGAGCGCACCATGGGTTTATTCAAGGCGACTGTGTGTTTGCTGAAAAGAAAAATGCATTTCAGCAAGGGACTGCTAGGATGCACAGATCGTCAGGGGAGCTGAAAATGGAGCAAGAATGACCAAAGTTAAGAGACCCAATGACTCGTGACATCTTCCCTTAAAAATAAAGCGCCCAAATGGGAAAGGGATAATAAATTTTAAGATCACTCACTGATTGGCAACTCCGATCCCGCTTTATTAGCGAGGACAAGTAAATTTTATGTGATAGTTTGTTGTATTTAAAGACAGTGTAAAACTCTCATTGCAAACAGTTGTTTACAGTGCGTTTTTCAGCGCCGAGCTGTTTTAAAGCTCAATTGTGCATTTTGCAGATAAAGTGGGAAAACTAACTGAAGGCTGTATTGTAAGCAGTGGTTGCCGTGGAAACCCCAGTTTCAAGAGCTGGTTCTCCATTACCACTTAATTTAGGCTTCCTAATTGCATTCCACTAAATCGGTAGCGACAATATCTGCAGAGCAAAACTGCATGCCCAGTCTAGCGCAAACCTCTTTGAAACAGGCTTTTTTGAAAGCCAGGAGCTATAAAAACTCAGCATGACGCGGAGCATATGAGAAACCTGTAGTTCAAATGTACTACTGCCTGCTTTCTCATCCTTGGTAACTTCAGTGCGTTCCACACCAATCTATTAGTTCAGTCTACCTTAAAGATCATAAAGCTCTACCATGTGGAAACTCATCTGTCCAGCAACACATTGGTGCAAAATAGATTTAATTGTACTCCCAGCCCGGTATCATGTCCATCTTATTTTACTACACACCAGCAGGTAGCCACGCACACAGTCTCACTTTCCTTGAACTGCCCTTGCTCCACAATACGAGGAGAACAATACTTTCTCAGCTCAAATTATTTGCCGCTGTTGGTCTGGGCGCGGAGCTAGACCGCCCATATGTGACTTGAAGAGAGGCTTGTCAGAACCACTAGACATAAAAGCATTCCAATTATCGACCACACTGCTTTAATAGAGGACGCAACTAATATGATCGTGTAAGTGACGGTGCCGGTGAGGAGCTCTCCGTCACTGTCAGATTAACACTTGAGTTAAACTCTTGTAAATCAGTCACATTATGCCGCCGGTGGAGGAATAAACACAGCGCTATTATGCTTCGGATTCCAGAGGGCTCTCTCTGCAAAAGGAGTTGCACTGGATGCCCTATTCATCTGAATTTTGTCATGTTTATCATTTCGCAATTATGAGTGTGGTTGGAACGTTGGAAAGGTTTAAGTTGCCCGCGATCAGATTCGGAAGCGGAAGCGTGTGGGTTGGGTGGCGAAGGAGAGGGTCCTCCTGACCCCTCCAGGCCGGACCCCCGGGGGAGCACGGTGGGCATTCTGCCCCGCGGCCAGAGGCAGAGGAAGCGGGCAAATCCCCCAGCCCCCCACCCCAACCACTGACCACGGGATCCCACAATCCGCGGTTTCTCTTTTCCCAACAAACGCTTTCAAGCAAAATGCCTGGCTGTTTTGGAGTACATGACTTCATGCCAATCCGCGACGAAACTCATCATGTCCTCGCTCAGGTCCCGGGGATTTGGCATCTCCAGGAGAGGCGAAGGGGCTCTTTTGCTCCAGAGAGACAAGTAAACAACGGGAGCGTTTTATCCTCTCCCTGGCGTCGCTGCGCGTTGCTGAAGCAGTCTGGAAGCGGCTGCCAAGCACTCCACTATTGTCCTCCACCTCCCAAGGTTTTGAATGCCCTTGCTCTCCCAACTGTGGGTCTTCTGCAGGAATGAATGAGGCATTTTCCAGGACAAGACTTTATGAATGAGACAGACTGTGTATTACAAGGCAAGGGGCTCCGTGAATTTCCTAGATTAAGAAAGCAAATGTTAAGGGAGCCCTGCATCTCTGTGCCAGTGGGAACGTGGAGAGGAAGGGAAATAACATCGGCCGCCAGACTTTGCCAGAAAGTCTCCCTACTGAGTCACCATATAAAGAGGCCGGGTCTATAGGAGCCCTGCCCCGGGGTGGGTTCTGCTACAGGAGCGGGGGGCTGTTCCAACGTGGTGGGGAGCTCCCCCGCACCCCCCCCCCCCCCCCCCCCCCCCCGCGACCGATGACCATTTCAGCCTGCGGGCAGATCCGGCGGCTGCTGGAGGTGGGGTGGGCCACTGCGCGCGGGGCTGCACGTTGCCTTGGCATGAAATACACCCGCTCGCCATCCTGTGACTGAGGACGCGTTATTCTGGAGACTGAGCTCCAGTTCTGGGCTCTTAGTCTTCTCCGTCATTTAGACCTGATCAGGGCCATCATGTCCCGATTCCCTAGAGCTCCCTTAAGAAAGCGCAGGTATCCACTCGGAGTGGTGAACACACTTCTCTAATTATGATGATGATGAACTTGGATGTCTGGCGCTTTGGTGTCCGGCCTGGCTTATGTCCCCTCCTTTCTTCCTCACCATGAACAGAGAAGAGTAAACAAGCACAGTTTGTGTAATCTCCTTGATGTTGCCATCCTTCAATTAAACAAAGAAAAACCAGTGGCCACCCCCTCCGCCGCCCCCACACGCGACCGCGCTTCTGTCCCCCCAGTTCTGGCCCAAACACTCAGAAGCAGCTCCCAGAGGAGCCAGCGGGGACCCAGATCAAGGAAAAGTAGAGTCAACTTTGTTCAAGCATCAGGTTCCTGCTAATTTCCTCTCCTGCTGCCCTTATGGAAACGTCTCTGATTTTATCTGCGTTCTCCCACTTTGCCTCTGCTTATCTCTGATCCACCTCACCAAACTAATAAAATAAAGGACTAATGTTTCCTTCTCATCCTTAACAATTTATGCCAATTTGAAAACTTCTTTGATCTCCCCTCCATTGTCCTAAAACTAAACCCCAAATCTTTGGGCTTGAAATCAAGCCTTGTTTCTGTACACAACCCAGATATCCTATGGAAAGAAAATCACAGCAGCCACAGAAAATGATTACTGCTGAATTACAAATCACAGAGAGTTGTATAAATAGTTATGAGGGAAAATTGCAGGATAATGCTGCTGATAGAATCAATAACATCCTTGATAGTAATATACCCAGGGGTTCTATATATTATCTATCCTCTGAAATGTCAATATAATGAAACCTACAGAGGAATTTATATCAAGATCCATTCTGTGTTAATTCCCAGGTGAATAATAAATCAAATTGGATATCTCAAAGATCCTCTCTAATCGACTTGTTTAAGAAACTGGTTAAATGGGCCATCTTGCTTTTCCAACTAATGGATGTTAGTTTATACAGCATTTTAACCTATTGCCCGTGATAGTAGAGAACAAAATGGATCTTTTTATATATTTCCTAAGTAACTGGGGACCATGTAATTATATTCACCAGAAAATGTTTAATATTTGTCTTAGGTCTCTTTGAAGCTCATTGCTTAGGAAAGGACCCAGAAAAAGTAAGGCTCCCTATAAAATGCTTTTTTCAATACCCAGATAGATATCCATCGAGCTTTCTTTATCTTTAGCTATCCCTGCTCATTTTCTCTTTTCTTGCCATCTAACATGCTTTATATTAATCACTGTGAATTTTTGAGTGTTAGATAGCAACCTATCTAACATTTTTGTAGAAAAATTAAATACACATTTCAAGCGGAAGGCTTTTTTGATCCTTGAGTGACACCATAAATGAGACCTCTACGGGTCTTATTGTCACGTCAGGTATTTTTGCAAATGGCAAGAAGGCTCCCAGCTCACTAGGGGACCGCTGATTAAATCTTATTCACACAAACAGGGCTTTCACATATATCTCTTTCCAAAAAAAAAAAAAAAAAAAAGTTTCCACATTGATTCAATATTCAGTGTAACAAAATTCCACAAAGATAATCGTTTTTCTTTTTCTTTTCTCCCTCCTTCTCTCTCTTCTGCACATTGTGGTGCTATGTTTGTTTGTTTGTGTTTTTTTTAGAATAATTTATTTATTTTTATTAACATTATAATGTACTAAATGTATTATTTGCTTCAGGGGTACAGGTCTGTGAATCATCAATCTTACACATTTCACAGAACTTGTTTTAAAAGCTATCTATTCTGATTCAAATAATGAAGCAGCTATTTTCTGTGTGTTTTGGGAACCAAAAAAATGTTAGTGGAAGTGGTCACGAGGTACCTACCTGCGTGTGGCCTCGTGTTGGAGGATGAATCTGGTGAAGCAGCCGGAGGGTTATCTGGTGGATGTTAAGATCTTCAGTAATCTGCCATTGTCCTAAAACAAAACCGGAGTGATCTGTTCTACTTGAAACAAAAAGATGTTCAAGAAATTTTGTTTCCATAAGTTTGATCAAATACTTTAATTCTTAGGAGAAAAAAAAAGTGGAATCTAGGCAGTTCTGGCAATATGGTTGGCAAGATCCTGGGCAAAATGAAAGGCAGGGCCCTCTGTACAAAAATTAAGAACCGTAAAAAAGACAAGAGCAGAACCTTGACCCAAGTACGGGCCCTTCTAAGCTCAGTGTCCTGTCTGGCTGCATGGGATGCAGGCCCAAGCTTGGCCTCGGTGGGATTCAAGCCACCCCCCACCCCCCCTTTACTGTCTGTGTGTTCTTGACCAAGTTAACCTCATTTAGCTTAGGCGTTCTGGTCTTTAAACATGCTTTCCCTCACCCTTGCTGTGAGCGCACAATGTGAAAGTGCTTTGCACATTTCAAAGCATGATATAAAACTATGTCTTGTCATGCAATCATGTTACTATTTTTTCATCATGGGCCTGTGATTAGGGCTGGGAATGCACAAGATTATGATGTAACCAAATGCTGTCTTCCCGTCTCCTTCTCTGCCTTTCAGTGAAATGACTTGCTGTTCCTCCAGCCTCCTTGGGCTTTGGATCACATGAATACACCATCTGGTTTCCCCAGGAAACGAAACCCAACAACCACCTTCTGCCGCTGTCTAAGGGGCCCACTCTCACTAGTTGCTGGGGCCCGAGAGTAAGTTACCTACTGAGAACTTGTCCTGAAGGGATCTTGTGTCCGAGCATGACCTCATGAAGTCCCTTGGAGCCGTTTATCTGAGCCCTCAGAGCACAAACATCATACACTCCAATCGAGCCCGCATTAAGTCAGAAGAACATTCTTCCCTCAGGTGCAGGCAGAGAAATGCCCTGGGACATGAATGTAGTATTTCCCTTGTTGGAAACCACAGCCAAGGCTCCTACGTAAGATGAGCAGCTGTAGAAGCGAGTGGGGACAATTTGTCAGTCCGCAGCCTGCTTCTGAAGGTCTCTGAAGAAGCCCTCTGACCAGACTGAGAGCTCCCCAAAGATAGATGTTCCCATTGCATCAGGGCAAAGGGACCAGGTTGAGTCCTCCTTTTTGCCTAGATGCTTGGCTGGATTGGCTTATGAAGTGGAGATACAGGAGGCTCAGAGCTGAATTCTTTATCACAGCAGCCTAAGTGAGTTTAAGTAGCAGCTTCTAGAACTTCTCCATAGAACCTTGGGGGCATGCAGGCTTGGCCTTCCCCTAACCGTGGAATGTCTTCAAAACATCAGGTCTCATCCCCAAAATCAGTGTAGGCAAAACCTACCATACACAAATTAAAAACAAAAACAAAAACAAAAACACTGGCACATTTATGTCATAAACCGTGAATGCTATTGATAATAAATAAAGAGTTCTACAAATTTGAGATGGAAATTTGAGGTGGGCAATCTGATGGCAAAATGGGCAAAAGATGTAAGCAGATGGTTGACAGAAACAAGTGAAATGAGCATAATTTGTAGGTGAGACTGGGAGGAAATTGTCCCTGTCATATATTTGCTGGTGAAGATAGAAAACAGTATATCTGGGGAGAGGAATTAGGCCATGTTTAGCAAAATTATATATGATTTTATCTTTTGATTGAGAAATCTCACTTCTAGGAAGCTATCCCATAGACACACTACCAAAAATAAAGGAATGCATATGCACAAAACTGTTCATTCCAACATATTAGTATTAGCAAAAGATTGTAAATAACCCAGGTGTTTCCATTTATCTGGGACTGTGGGAATAAACAACAGAGCATCTAATTTACAAAGAAATTCTGTATGGCCGCAAAAACAGGAATGAGAAAGATCTCTATATGTGGAAAGAAAGCAGCAAACACAACCGTTTCCATAAAAGAAGCACTATAAATATATTTACCAATTTGCTAATGTTTATTTTCAAAAAAGCAAACTGGAGAGAGAAACCAAAAATAAATATAAAATCATTACCTAAAGTAGAGGGCATGCGGGACAAGAGGGAAACGAGATTTCTCTGACTCATGTCAGTATTTTGCAGATTGAAAAAAATACACAATTTAAATTTCAAAACACACTGAAATGAATGAACCCACTCTGTCACCATTTGGTGACATTATCACACAGAAAAAAGAATGATTTCAAGTAACTTTAGAGGACGTTGTTTAACCTGTGCATCCACAGTGGAATATTTTATAGGGTCAATAGAGCTGTAACACAATGTTCAACTCCATTTAGTAATCTCATTGTTAGCAGTAATATTGGTAATATCACTTGGTGCTTATTTTATGTACTTTGTAGGGTAAAGCAAATGAGTAACTTGAAGCCAGTATTTTCAGAGTAAAGTGCAAAGACGTATGAGTGTAAAATGAAAGGATCTAAGCAAAGCTCCTGCAGTGAGAATTGGATATTTCAGTATTTACTCAATTAAAAAAAATATGGATGTGGGGCTGGAGAGAGAAAATTGATGATGTTTCAGGGTACAGACTTGCAATGAGTAGTAAATAAGCCATAGCAGTCTAAGCGCAATAGAATGAACTTGAGCATCAAAAAGTGATGACTAATTAATTAAAGTCCATGAAATATGAAAATGTGAACCCTCAGTGATCCTAACAGTCAGCAGCTAAAGATAACAAAGCAAAACAATGCCCACGTACATACAAAACAGAACAATTCGTTGGAAACTGTTGCAGGTAACTAAGATATCAAATCCTTGGAATGCTGGCTACTAAAGGAAAAGAACCAAACATCCTATTTTTTGTGTACAAATGTAATAGCCCTAGTTGATGAAGGAAAAAAAAATCTTTTTTAAAGGTTTTATTTATTTATTTGACAGAGATCACAAGTAGGCAGAGAGGCAGGCAGAGACAGAGGTAGGGAAGCAGACTCCCTGCCAAGCAGAGAGCACAATGCGGGGCTCGATCCCAGAACCCTGAGATCATGACCTGAGCCAAAGGCAGAGGCTTTAACCCAGGCACCCCATGATGAAGGAAAATTTTTTACAAAAAATGTGGGGATGCGTGCTTATGTGGCTTAGTCTGTTGAGTGTCTGACTTCAGCTCAGGTCATGGTCTCAGGGTCTTGGAATTAAGCCCCTGTGTGGGTCTGTGCTCAGCGGGAAGTCTGCTTCTTCCTCTGTCCTTCCTCCAGCTTGTGCGCACGCTCTTTCTTGCTCTCAAATAAATAAATAACATCTTTTAAAATGTGGAAAATTCAACTCAAGTAGAATGTCACTTGAAAAAAAAGATTGATTTATTTATTTGAGAGAGAGAGAGAGAGAGAGAGAGAGAGAGCGTGTGAGCAAGGAGAGGGGCAGAAGGAGAGAAACAGACTCTCTGCTGAGTGTAGAGCCCAATGCTGGGGTCGATCCCACAATCCTGAGATCAGGACCTGAGCCAAAATCAAGAGTTGGATGCTTAACCAACTGAGCCATCCAGATGTCCCTAGAATGTCACTTTTTACAGCATATAATGAATAGTGCTTCCAAAGATGACGTCAATGATGTCTCCCTTCCTCTTTCCTCGTGTGACCTGTGACCTCCCCATCAAGAAATAAAGTCTCTTCCCAATCATTTTGATCTAAGCCGTCCTTCTGGCTTGTTTGGACCAACAGAGTGAGGTGGTTGTCACGCTATGTACCTTCCAAGGGGGACCGTCAGAGACCTGAAACTTCTGCCTTTATCCCTTGGGACACTCCCTCTTCAAAGTCAGTTGTTTTATAAGACTCCGCAGAGACCATCATGCCATAAGGAAGCCCAAGGTAGCCATGTGAAAAGGGAGGTCATATGGACAAGAGCTGAGGAGCCAGACAGGTAACATTTTTGAGCTTACCAGCCCAGCCCAGCTACCAGCTGAATGTTGTAGAATGAATGATCCCCATCAGGGCTGCATGGATGATCAGGAAAAATGCCCAGCCAAGCTCTGCCACTATGTGTGGAATGGTGAACAAATAAAATGGTTATTGGTTTAAGCCATTAAGTTTTGGGGTAGTTTGTTATGTAGTAGGAACAACATAATTAGAAAGTCACTGTTTTGTGACTACAATGAAGTATCCAATTCAGGCACAGGTTATGAATGAGGAAATCAATACATGATACATGAGTTTGGTAGAGATTTTTACATTGGAAAGAGCAGGCTGTCAACATCTGATCATCACCAAGAATGAGAGAGCCTGACAGTAGGTGCCTCTGTATGTGATGCCAGAGGGAGGACACAACTTGGGAAATCTCCTTCTCTTCCCCTTCCTCCTCCTCCTCCTCCTTCCTCTTCCTCTTCTTCTCCTCTTCCTCCTTCTTCTTGGAAATATTCTTGTAAAAAAGGCAAAACACAGAAGACTCAGAGTTGAACTTGAGTTCAACCTAAAAGATTCTTTTGAGTAAATTCCAATTTATAGAAAATATAGAGATAGAACTACGAGTTAAATGACAATGAGAAGAAATGAACAGATGCATCCAGGGAGAGAGATTTGTACAGGACAACAGACCTGGCTGATCTTCAAAGAGTCAGTAACATTAGAAAAAGAAAAAAAAAAAAAAGAAAAGAGGGTAACTCTAGATCGAAAGAGGCTTAAGAGACTATCAGCTGTAGAATATATGAGTCTTGTCGGGATCCCGATTCATTCGCGCCAAGTGGCAGGAGACACACTGAGATATTCAGTGAAATCTGAATATGGAATGGGTGTTACATGACACCAAGAAATTATTTTTAATTCTTTAGGGTGTGATAATGGTATGGTGGTTATGTAAGAAAATGTCTGGTTTCTATTTTTCTTTCTTTTTTTCGATAAAGAAATATGTGCTATGTAGAGGTGAAATGACGTGAAGGTTGAAATTTATTTTAAAATTCCTTACCAGTTAAAGAATAAGGAAGAGAGGAAGAAAGAGAAAAGGGAATAAATGATACAAAGTCTTGAGAACAGTTGAGTCTGGTGCGGAGATACAGAAACTCATGATATTAAAAATCTCTCTGCTTTTGCTTATGTGTGAAAATGTTCATAATAAGATTTACATAATGAAAATCCACAAAATATGGAAATTTATATACCTTTTACATCTTAGCTTAAATCATAACAATATTTGCTTGAATCTAGAACTATATTTCTCCAAAGAAAAATTTATTTGTATTTATTCTTTTTGATGGAGATAAAATTGACGTATAAAACTATATTAGTTTTAGGTGTACAACAAAATAACCGCATCTTTAAATGCACGAAGTGATACGTCTGGTTACCATCTGTTACCATACGATTGTCCTCCCTCACTCCTTTCGCCCACCCCCTAGCCATCTTCCTCTCTGATAGCCACCCATCTATTCTCTGTACCTATGAATTTTGTTTTGTTTGTTTGGTTGGTTTTTTAGATTCCACATCTAAAAAAATCATTCTATATTTGTCTTCCCTTATCTGATTTCCTTCACTTAGCATAATATCCTCTAGATCCATCCATTTGTTGTAAATGGCAAAATTTCCTTCTTTTTATGGCCGAGTAGTATTTATTATAGATATGCCCCATCTTCCTTACCCATTGGTCTATCGATGGAGACTTGCATTTAACCCATAGAAGCAGGCAGCTCTTAGTTTCAGGCTGATGGGAAGTCAGACCCTCAGGCAACAGGTTTTAAAGTATGCATGCATACATGGTCCTGTGAGACCATAATTGCAATCCTTGCTGGCCCCGAGAGCAGGTGATGTGGATACGTCCATTGGTGACAGTGGCAAAAATTGGGGCTCCAGGTGAGTGCCTAAGCCCCTTTCTAGGAGGTACCAGGGAGCTGTATAGAGGCCAAGGGCAAGTGCCAAGATGGTGACTGAGGATCTATATTCACCAGGAGCTCCTACACAATCTCTAGATGTGTGGCAAACCTGAAGCTGCCCCTTAGGTCAATAGACCTTTTTCCCAGGAAGACTGGGGATGTGTTTCAGTTCTCCCTCTGTGCCATACTCTGGGGTGTGGGAAACTTCCAGTAACTGTCTCTCCAATTGTCTCAGTCCCATAGAGGCCCAGCAATGCAGGACCCCTTGGCCGCCAGTCCTCCGTGTGGCTTGTGAGCAGGGCTGCTTGTGTTGGGGGTGTGGGCAGGGCTGTGGGGAGCGCAGGGAGAGGTAAGCCTGCTGGCTATAGCGGGGCCATGGGCGAGCCTGCTGGTGCAGGCTAGAGAGATGGTGCGCAAGAATGGTGCCCACCATCCCTCCATCCCCAGAAAAAGTCCCCATAGACCTCTTTGCCTCTGGCAGACATTTTAAGATTAACTAATTAATCTTCACATACAATCTAGATGAGTGAGTCTGTGTGCCGACCCTTTAACAGTGGACCTCCCGTTTCCTTCAGCCCATGCTTCTCCTAGACATAAACCATGTTGATTTTGAAAGGGAGATATTTTGGCAACTCATGTCTCTGGTGCACGTCCCAAGGGTTGGGATGCCATATATGGGGGATGGATTCCCTTGCTCCTCAGGCAATGCTCCCATGTTTGTGAGATCCCTCCTGAGTGTGGGTCTCTACACAAGAGGTGGGGGGTTTGGTGAGACTGTATCTCTGTCTCTCCTACCTAACTGGTGTGGTCCCTTTATCCACATGGAGGAACTGCTCCACTAGCTTTCATGCCTTTTTCATAGGGAATTGATCTATGTGTAGCTGCAGATTTAGTGTGTCTGTGGGAGGAGGTGAGTTCAGGATTTTCCTACTCTGCCATCTTGAACCCAATCCCTCTAGAACTGTGACTTCAAATTATCAATGAAATAATCTAATGTTGCTTCCCAAATATTTCAGTAAAACTGACCTTCCAGAAACACCTGCTACCCCTCACACTCAGGTAAGTAGTCAAGGCTTCTTGTATCTTTATCCCTTAACACATATTCTCTTATTACTTCCTTCTTGTTCATTTTTGTTTTACTAGTTTGGTGTTATGTGTTATCTAGTTAATTAGTTAGTTGTAAGTGCTTCTTGGACATCGATGGGGTATGAAGAAAGAAACTGAATGTAAGCATGAATGTTGACAACCTGACTCTGCTTACTCATAACAGGGTCAAAGCACAATATTATGCCTAATGTGGCCCCTGGAGCCCATCTTCTTGAGTTCAAATCCTGTCTCTACCAGTCAGTTACATGACCCTTGGCATGACTTCCATCTCTGTGTCTCTGTCCTCACTTGTAAAATAAAGAGAAAGCTGTCAGATCTTATTTGTAGACCCAAGTTCATAGCAGCATTATTCACAATAGCCAAAGGGTAGAAGCAACCTGAGTGCTAATTGATGGATGAGTAGATACATATGGCATATGCATTTAATGGAATATTATTCAGCCTTGAAAAGGAAAAAAAATTCTAACTTGTGCTACAACATGGATGAACCTTGAAGAGATTATTCTCAGAGAAATAAGCCAGTCACAAAAACACAGAAACTGAATGATTTCCCTTACGTGAGCCACCTAGAATGGTGAAACTCAGAGTTTGTAAAGTAGAATGATGGTTGCCAGAGCCTTGATTGGGGGATGGTGGGCAGGCAGAAATCAGGGTTAGCGTTTAAGGGACAGAGTTTCAATTTGGGAAGATGAAAGAGTTCTGGAGATGGATGATAGTAATGGTTGCATAATAATGTGAGGGTACTTAATGCCACTGGGTTAAACATTAAAACATAGTTAAAAAGGTAAATTTTATGTTATATATCTTTTATTACCATTAAAAAAGAATTGAAAGCTCAAAAAAAAAAAAAAAAAAAAGCTTAGCAGCTCCTATGAAGAATTGTTTTGAGAATCATTGGCAGAGGGGCTCGTGGGTGGCTCAGTCAGTTAAGCATCTGAGTCTTGATTTTGGCTCCGGTCATGATCTCAGGGTCGTGAGATCAAGCCCTGCACCTGGCTCCACACTGAGTGTGGAGCCGGCTTGGGATTCTCTTTCTCCCTCTCCCTCTGCTCCTGTCTCCCCCAAACCACCCCCCACCGCCCCCGCTCATGCACGTGCTCTCTCAAAAACAAATCACAAAGACTCATGGGCAGTCACAGAGCGGGAACACGTAGAGGAGTAGGCTACACGGAGTGGGCGGTCGGTAAGTGGCTACTATGCCGTCACGAAGTTTATTACTCTTACTTCTCTTCCACTCTGAAGACAAGGCTTTAATTCAATAAATTAACACACTGTAGGGTTGGGACTTTTGGAGGGTGGGCTCAGACTCATCGGAGAACCCAATGAAAATTAAGAAGCCTCTCTCTCTCACAGCCCTGCTCCGCACAACCATTTTGCATACATTTGATAGATTCTCCTTCCCCAGCAGAAGTCAGAGTCCGGGGACATGGGCAAAGAACGCCTGTTTTCATGTTAGTGACCGCCTATGTGCAAATTGCCCCAGGAAAAGTGTGTGTATTGTAATGGAGATCTGTTGGAGAAGAAGCCATTACACAAAGACATGGCTTTTCTTCCTTCCTTCCTTCCTTCCTTCCTTCCTTCCTTCCTTCCTTCCTTTCTTTCTTTCTTTCTTTCTTCCTTTCTTTCTTTCTTTCTTTCTTTCTTTCTTTCTTTCTTTCGATTTTATTTATTTGACAGAAACAGTGAGAGAAGGAACACAAGCAGGGGGAGTGGGAGAGTGCTGAGCAGGGAGCCTGATGCAGGGCTTGATCCCAGCACCCCAGGATCATGACCTGAACTGAAGGCAGACACCTAACAACTGAGCCATCCAGGCGCCCCCCTCCCTCCTTTCCTTCCTTCCTTCCTCCCTTCCTTTCATCCATCCCTCCCTCCCTCCCTCCTCCCTTCCATCCTTCCTTCCTTCCTTCCTTCCTTCCTTCCTCCTTCTTTCCTTCCTTCCTTTGTTTTTGAGAGACAGAGAGCACATCCGTGCACCCACAAGCATGAGCAGGGGAGAGGGGCAAAGGCACACTCCCCACTGAGCAGGGAGCCCAATGCAGGGAAGGATCCCAGGACCCTGAGATCATGACCTGAGCCGAAGGAAGACACTTAACTGATGGAGACATCTGGGCGTCCCTTTTCTTTTCTTTCTTTTCTTAATAGTGGTAGAATATACATAACATAAAATTTACCATTTTGACTACATTTAAGTGTACAGCCCAGTGGCATTAAGTATCTGCACATTGTTGTGTCACCGGCAGCATCACTAGTCACAGAGCTCTTTCATCTCCCCCAGTGGAAGCCTGTCCCCATTACACATTAGCCCCCCTTTCCCCCTCCTCCCTGGTCCCCTGGCAGCGACCATTCTATTTTCTGTCCCTGTGAATGTGACTACACTCGGGACCTCACGTGAGTGAAATCATACAGAGTTTTTGTCTTTTTGTGACCAGCCTATTTCATTCAGCATGATGTCCTTGAGGTTCATTTGTGTCGTAGCACGTGTCTGAATTGCCTTCTTTATTAAGTCTGGATGATATCCTAAATGATGGAATCTTGACGGGATGGTATGTCTGAGGGGTAGGGACATGGATGAATGTGGGTGAGTATCTGCACGAGGAAAGAATGCTTCCTTGAAGGTTTCTAAATTACACTGTGGAATTAGTTGCCTATTTTGCTGCTCTCTGAAGCTAGTCGAAGCTTGGTTTTTTGAAAAAACTGTTCATAGAATTTATGAGCCTTGGAAATGGGAAGAAGTTACAAGGGGTCCTTGAGACAGCATAGATTTGGAACCACTGTTTTCAGAGTTCATTCAAGATGATTCTAGTGGCTGCAGAGACTGAAGGCAGCTTCCCAATGTCACACTTGTTTTCTATATCACGCCTTTTCACCTCATGCCATGTTTTCTTGGCATTCAATATGCTTACATATATTTCAAGATAATTTTTGGTCTTGAGAGCAAATATTTACTGGGTTATTAGCCAAATGAAAGGAAAACAAAACATGACCTTCTAGGGCTGAGCCCATATCTAGGATGGAAGTTTAAGGCACATAAACGCCTCCACATGGAAATCAGCATCAGTTGGGTACAGGCCTGAATGTATAAATTCCATGGGGATTTTCCCGTCTCTCCCTACATTGCTAATGTTCAAGAAAAACAATGATGTGTGTGGAACCCAATGAGATTAGACTAAAACCCAGAATAAATAAAGATTTTGATATCATCCTTTCCTGACTCATGTCTTGCATGCTTTAAATTCTCTTGGCCCCATAAACACATTACAACTAATTATGGCTGAAGCTCAAAAGGCTTGGGGGTTGAGTACACAGTGGATTCCAAGGCATGAAAACCCAGCTCAATTTCTCCACGTTGGCAAGGGCATACTCCTCTTCAAGGGCCAAAAACACTGGGGAGGTAGGGATGTAGTTTGCAGCCAAATACAGGGAAGGAGGAAAGAGAAATAGAAACCAATCATCCATCATCGCGTCGTTAAAATCACTTGGGGTTTTGGTTTTCTTTTAGTTTGTCCATTTATTGTAACAGCTGGAAGGGTGAGCTCAGCTGACTTAAAAATATTTTGTAGTACTAACATATTTGGTGACAACCCAACTGTTGGAAGCTGAGCAAAAGTGGAGAGATTAAAATCAGAGCTAGAGATTTGAGAATTCTCTGACATCATAGAGAAGAAATAGAAGATTTTCTTCTTTGATCTGTTATGTGACGTGAGTGTGATCGGTTATCAGTTCTGGAAACCGAAACTCAACAGCAAAGAACAAGGGAGAGTGTCCCTAGAACGTGTGATTTGCCAAGGGCCTAGAGCTTGGAGGCCAGGATGGGTTAAGCCACCAGGTGATGGGGGGAAGATGGAGGTGTGGTGGTGGTGGTGGGCCCTAGGGCCAATGGTCCACACTGCTTTGAGGGGCTCACAAAAATATTTGCATTTCTTTTAAACTCAGAAGAAAAAGAAATGAATTTTGGGTCAAAGAAAATGTTTTCATACGTAACATGAAAATATTTGTCTTTATAGCAACACAGTTGGAAGACAATTTTTCATCTTATTTTTATGGAGCAAAGGTCCCACAAAGGGCAAGGGAGTCTGGGGCCCATGAAGGCCATAATGAGGCTTTGTGGGAAGTATTGGGTTGTGGTCCTATGTCATCCATTCCAGTGCCTCTACTGACATCTGGGTCTTGGAAGGAGCCCCGGGAGGTGAGAAATCTCCTTTAGGCACATGTCTGTTTGTGTTCATTGATCCCTAGAGGAGGTTGACATGGACTAAGAGCTATTTGGATTTTGACCATTTTCTTCTGAGGTTCCATTACTGTGAACGTGTTTGAGTTTCTTTCCCTTTGAGGCCAATAATCTTGTTTCCACCCAACTCTTTGGCCTGTCGTGGGAGGAGTAGATTCTTTTCTGAGAGAGGAATAAAGGGATTCCCAGTCCCCAGGGAAATAACACTGAATTCCCTTTGGCATCTAGAGGAGCTGACAAAGAACCATAACTATCTTTGGAGGGATTGAAGGCCACTAAGGAAGCAACTTAATGACTTGTGTTCGAATTTGGCATTTCCGGCTTACCAGATGCACAACACTAGCAACATTAACACATTAGAATTTTATAAAATGGTAATGATCATAAGCGTCTAGGTTGCCTTCTGTAGTTGTTATGGAAATCAAATGAAATAATGCGTGTGAACGTGTCTTGGAAATTTGGGAAGTTTTCTCCCACAGGAGAATCTGTGAGTCATTTCACACATGATGTCTTTACAGGTAAAATGAGGGAGATGGACCTGGCCTCCAGTTTAGTTCAGAGGAGGGTTTTATAGAGAGGACTGGTCCGCATGAGGAAGTGTACTGAAGACATAAATGCTTCCCATGGTTGTAAGTCATTGCTAAGCGATTACCTTTATCTGTGTATCATTGTACAGAAGACAGACCGTAGTTAGAACACCCCAGACATGTACGTTGGATCTAAAAACTCAACTCAAGAACAGAACACTTGCATTTAGCCCATTGGAAACAGGGTTTTAAATTCTCCCCAGTGGGAAGGCCGAGGTGGTCCCCTGTGCATGGGTCTTGGGTGACACTGCTCTCAGGCACATATGTTTTACCTTTCCCCTGTGTGCCCGTACACGAGTCCTTCCTCGTTAAATAGCAACTCACCCACTCACAGCAGGCATGGTTTTGCAAAGAGCCTGAACTTAACTCATAGCGATTACCTTTTCCTCTGGCTCAGTTTTTGATGTGCTACCCAGTAATCCCTGGAAGGAACTGCAATCCCCATCTGTTAGAAGGGCTCCGCTCCCCAGGGAGAAGACAAATGGCTCCATGACCATTTCATCCTACGAGAAGTTAGAGCTACAAACCCACAGAGAGGCTCTCACTATCTCTGTTTCTGTCTTGGGGGCAAACCGTGGCTTCTCTTCACCCTCCCAAACCCTCTTCCACCTTATATCTTGACTTTGTTTCTGCGGCACTTCTCTGCTCCTTTTTTTTTTTTTTTTTAAGATTTTATTTGTTTATTTGACAGAGAGAGATCACAAGTAGACAGAGAGGCAGGCAGAGAGAGAGAGAGGGAAGCAGGCTCCCTGTTGAGCAGAGAGCCCGATGCGGGACTCGATCCCAGGACCCTGAGGTCATGACCTGAGCTGAAGGCAGCGGCTTAACCCACTGAGCCAACCAGGTGCCCTCTCTTTTCCTTTTTGAGGTTAAACTTCGTAAAGGAAGTCTTCTTAAAAAGTTCTTTTTCAAAACCTGCCTTCTCGAAGGGCTGGCGACGGGAATCTGTGGAGCCTAGTGTAATGAAAATACATGGCCTGGTCAGGAATGGGGAAGTCAATGGCGCTTTCCCAAAGGACTGCCTCAGCCCCTGGGGCAGCCATTTCTTCAGGACTGCAGCCTGTATGTTGTGATGTGCTCCACACCTGCGTGGAGGTGGGCAAGGTGATCCCACCGAGGCATCCACCCAATGATCCTTGGGGTGGACAGCTAGCACTGGCCCGTCCCAGAGATGTCCCAGGTCTGTCGACTGACTCCAACCAGCCCTCCTACTCATCCATTAGGGGTGGAGGTTCTTGGTGGAATTCGGCTTTCCTCTCCATCGCCAATGTGATGGAGGCTGGCAGTGGTGGGGAGGCAGAAGGGGGAGGCCTAGGGCACAGGGGTGGGAGGTTGGAGGGGGAGTGGGGTGTATATTGGAGGCAGAAGACTGAGACCCCATCCCAGGAAGGCCAGAGGAGGTGAACAACCTCCCCCCCCATATAATGTTCTACTGTCTTGCTGTCCCGACAGATTTCACTTACAGAACCCAAATTCAAAGACAGAGTTAATTTCAAGAGGGTGACCACAGGGCATTCAGTTCCAAGGGTGGCTACTCTGGTCACGTGCTGTCTCATTTCCTCCTGCCAGCCAGGCTCCTGCTTCCCACAACACTGGTGGTCTTCTCGGCCTGCCTAGTGCAGGGGGGCCCTGTGCTCCATTGCTATCTCACTCAACCCAGTCAGATCAACAGTTCTGACAGCTCTAGAAGCTCTTTTCTAGAACCTGTGGTTCTTACCTGGTTCACCCTGGTTGCTCGGGAGTGAACCCAGGCCACATCCTGGGCTTACCTCCAGCTTCCATGCTGGGCCCACTGCTGGGACTCCATGCTAGGTCGTCCCAGGGATCCAAGCTAGGTTCATGTTTTCTCACTGGCATTCTCTCCCATGGATGCTCTCATTCATGTTCTTGGGTCAGAGACCACTTCACACACCTTACCCCTACATGGGCAGGCTCCCCTAAAATGTTCCACATTTAGTTTTTCATAACTGATTTTAGAAAGTTGGCCTTGCATCTGTGGTCCTCCTACTTGGAAAGCAACAGCTTTGATTCTATTCTGTATGTCTGGAATTAAGTCAGACCTTTTCAGGACTTTCACGGTTACAGAAATCAAGAATACATTCTGGACTTTATATTTCTTGGTGTCTAATATGGTCAGAGCAATGGCTCATTGATTCTCTTTTGTAGACTGATTCCTTTTTAGAATTCTGGAAAAGTGTTTTTAATTGAAGATACAGCTGGGAGTCTCAAGATTATATGGCTTGGGGCTGGAAGGTAACTGAATATCCCTTGGGGTCCCAGAATTTCATTGAGCGGCCCAGAGGCTACACCTTGAGGGTCAGAGGGAGGCTGATTGGATAGCTCAAGCATTCCCTCTGCATTTATTTTCTCTTTTAATTTCATATATGATTTCATCAGAGGGGAAGCCCTTGCAGTCAAGGGAACTAGTGAGTTGCTAGAGCTACACACTGATGAGTGGAGGGACCAGGATTAGAGCTTTGATTCCAATCCCAGGTTCTTCAAGGCAGGGTTGAGAATAGTCTTGACTCTACATAGATACGCATGTACATACACAGATGTACACAATGCACACACATACATAACCACATGCACACATGCACACAACTCTGTGTTACTGAAATTCATCTTGAGTTTGGGAAATTAAGCTTTCCTTTCTCTCCTCAGCATTTCGGATTTTGAGGAACATGCAAGTTTGTGGTTGTTTCGGTCTCACAGTTTGGTAATGGCCTTCCAGAAAACGCGAAATCACTTGGGCACACTGGATCAGCATCGCGGCTCTTCCGTGGCCCTGGAATTTGCACACGGGATCAGAGATAGCTCGCAGTACTTTCGCCAACAGTGGACCCGAGGGCCAAGATGATCCACTGTCTTACCTGCAGCTTGGTGGGTAAAGTCTCAGTGCTTTGAAAAGGACATGGCTATCGTTACGGATTCTCAAATCTTTTGAGATGCTCTGTTTATCTTCAGGACCCTGTTCCCAAGCAATGTATTTCCTGAGTTCATTTTCTGTTGAAGCAAAACTGCCTTTACATTTCCTAAAATCCATAAAGATGAGGGACTGCCAGTCCACAGGAAGACATGGAAGTTGGATGCAGACAGAGTCCTGACTTGGGGTATTTAGCTATGTCATTGGTCCGTGTTGTTTTATTTCTTCCGGAATATGCAGAATTGAATGCCCTTCATATGTTTATGCTAAGAATTAACTTATTCAAAAATATGATGTGAAATATAAAGCATGATGGCTATGCAACAAATGGGAAATATACAAATATATGTCTGTCAATGATCAAAGGATGAATACTCATCTATCTCCCCCCACTCATATATAATTTTCCATATTATATCAGCTTTTCTGATATTCGCACTACTTGGCATATACACTTTGAGAAAAAAATAGTTTTAAACCATTATATAACTATTTATTTGTCTATCCATTTACTCAATAAATACTTACTGAGCAAGTATCATGTCAAAAGAGACCGTATTCAGCATATGAAGATAAGTGAGTCTTTGTACTTTGCTTCTAATCTAGGGACAACACACAATACTTTTTTTGTAGCCACACGACGTTTTTATTTGTCTTGAAAATTTCAAATGTCAGAAGCAAATTTCTCAGCAAACTACAAGACAGTTTCTGATGAGTGTTCAAGCATTTTGTCTTGAATTCATACTATCAACTTGATATCTCTGCTGTGTTAAGAGATACTCATGAGACAGCTGAAAGGGATAATATTAAAATAGATTAGGTGATTGTAATTCAGTGTCTATAAAAAGCTATAATCTAAAGGCCTAGAAAGTTTATTTCTATAACTACTAAAATGTAAATGGACATTCAAATGTAGCATTCATATTTTTAGCCAAACATAGCTTTTATCACATATAAACAAACAAGTAATCCAAGATTGTCAAAGAAGTTGTTAGAAGTATAAAATGACTAATTAAAATAAGAAATACCGGTCTTATTACCCTGCAGTGGTCTGGAACTGAATTGAATGCTGTTTGATTTAGGAATTATAGCAATTCATATCTTAAGGGCTCTGGAGTCTTCATCAAACCATGGAAAATATGGTACATTAACTCTGGCGACCATACACAGAGATGCTAAGCTAAGGAACATTCTAGCCAATGGAAATTTCTAGAGGGGGAGCCATGCTTTTCTTTCTGCATTCCGCGTTCGATCTGCTTAGTTTTGGGTAACCATTGTTCAACACCCAACATTTTAGTCAAATTTTTTTTAATCGTTTTTCTGAATTGGTAGCAAATTCTCCTATTTTGGAAAATCACCTGTTCAATAGGCATATTTCCTCATTCCTCAAATGGGATTTTTGTGGGTCTGAAATGGGCATGGTGACTAAAAACCTATAAAACTTAACAAAGAGGCAGACTAGCAAGCCCAGCCCCACTTTTAGGAACTAAGATTATCACAGTACAAATTTTATTAGAGATCTGCAAATTCAAGATTTATAGTGGGGTCTTGGAAGTGATTTCTCTCTACTAGTTCCCACTCTCGAATGTGACTTTTTAAGGTGTAATTTCAATTTTAAATGACCCATCTTGCATTGATAACAAGGTTCTGAGAGTTTTTTCATGGACTTGAATTAACACCAGATGAAATTTTGCCATGCATATTCCACTGTAGTGGGAAGACAAGTGAAAAATGAAAACAAAGTTCAGCACACATCAGCATAATCAATGCTCTCAGGAAACCTTCCTTCTTTGCTGCATTCCTTTCTCTGTTCCCGCTCTGTTTCCCACTTTTAATTTAATTTAATTTATTTATTTGAGAGAGAGAGCACATAAGCCGAGGGAGTGGCAGCCAGAGGGAAAAGCAGGCTTTCTGCTGAGCAGGGACCCTGATTCAGGGCTCCATCCCAGGACCCAGAGATCATGACCTGAGTTGAAGGCAGACACTTAACAAACTGAGCCAACCAGGTGTCCCTCTGTTTCCCTTTTACATGCTTCCTTGTCTCCTTCCCTTCTTTCTTTTCTTCCTTCTTTTGTACTGACATTAATGAATGAATTTTTTTTAAAGATTTTATTTATTTATTTGACAGACAGAGATCCCAAGTAGGCAGAGAGGCAGGCAGAGAGGGAGAGAGGAGGAAGCAGGCTCCCTGCTGAGCAGAGAGCCCGATGTGGGGCTTGATCCCAGGACCCTGGGATCATGACCTGAGCCGAAGGCAGAGGCTTTAACCTACTGAGCCACCCAGGCACCCCATGAATGAATATTTCACTTGTAATATTCCTTTTTAATTTTAAATTTTTATTTAAATTCAGTTTAGTTAACATATAGTGAATGTATTACCAGTTTCAGAGGTAGAGTTCAGTGATTTATCAGTCTTTAAAAAAAAGATTTTATTTATTTATTTGACATAGATAGAGAGAGCACAGTAGGTGGAGCAGCAAGTAGAGGGAGAGGGAGAGGGAGAGGCAGGCTCCATGCTGAGCAGAGAGCCTGATGTGGGACTCGACCCCAGGACTCTCAGATCATGACCTGAGCTGATCGAGGATGCTTAACTGACTGAGCCACCCAGGAGCCCCAAGTGATTTATCAGTCCTATGTAATGCAAGTGTTCATTACATCACCTGCCCTCCTTAATGCCCAATACCCAGTTACCCCATCCCCCCACCTGTTGCCCCTCCAGCAACCCTCTGTTTCCTTATAGTTAAGAGTCTCTTATGGTTTGCCTCCTTCTATCTCTCTCTTTTTAAACATATAATGTATTTTTTGTTTCCGGGGTACAGATCTGTGATTCATCAGTCTTACACAATTCATAGCACTCACCATAGCACATATCCTTCCCAATGTCCATAAATTTTCTGATTCCATATAAATTTTAGGATTATTTGTTCCATTCCTTTGAAAACAATTGATGATATTTTGATAGGGATTGTATTAAATGTGTAGACTGCTTTAGGTAACATAGACATTTTCACAATATTTGCTCTTAAATCCATGTGCACGTTTTTCCATTTCTTTTTGTCTTCCTCAATTTCTTTCATGAGTTCTTTATAGTTTTCTGAGTACAGATTCTTTGTCTCTTTGGTTAGGTTTATTCCTAGGTATCTTATGGTTTTGGGTGCAATTGTAAAGGGCATAATCGTATTTCTTTTCTTTTTTTTTTTTTTTTAATTTCAACTGGTTAGATTTTAGTTCTTTTATTTCTCCAGAAAGGGATTTGCTAGTATTTTCTATGCTTTTTTTCAAGCCCAGCTAGCACCTTGATAATTGTCATTCTGAACTCTAGTTCTGATATCTTACTAATGTCCACATTGATTAGGTCCCTAGCTGTCAGTACTGCCTCTTGTTTTTTTTTTTTTTTTGAGATGAGTTTTTCCACCTTGTCATTTTATCCAGATAAGAATAGATGAATGAGAGAACAAAATACTAAAAGTGTAGCAATGAGCCCAGAAAAATATACATTAACCAAATCAGAAGAGACCCAAAACTCAGTGGGGGGGGGGGGGAAAAGGAGGAAAAAACACACACACACACACACACACACACACACACGTGTATATATATATATATATATATATACACATATATGCATATGTATATATGTGAATAGAATAGAGCCACACTCTTGATTTTGGGTGTATTTTGGTCTGTTAGAAGAAACTGCCTCCCTAAATTTTAGAGAATGAAAAACTTTTATATATATATGTATATATACATACACAAAAATAAGCATAAACATGATGAACGGATGGAACATGACTGTAAAGATGAAAATTTAAAAAGATTCTAAAGAAGGAATTGATAAGATAAGAAGTTGGTTGGAAAAAGAAAAATAAAAGAGGAAAGAATATGATCAGGCTGGAGACTAGAACAAAGCCATGCTCTAGATTTAGGGTATACTTTGATCTGTTAGAAGAAAGTGTATCCCAAAATTTTAAAGAAAGAAAAACCTGTATGTATACAAAAAATAAAGTTAAATACAATGAAGGGATAGAATATGGCGATAACAATGAAAATTTAAAAAGATTTTTTAAAAAGGTATTGATAAGAAAAAATAGTTAAAAAGGTTAAAAGAGGAAAGAAGAAAATTTAAAAACTAGAATAAGAAAAAAATAAAATTAAAAAAACATTGACTTTGAAAGACTAGAGAACCATGGGGGGAAAACAAAACAAAACATGAATTCTATGTGTTATATTCCCCCAGCTCTGGAGTTCTGCAGTTCTCATTGATGGTGGACTTGGACTTGGCTGGATATTTTTGCTGATCTTCTGGGGGAGGGGCCTGTTGCAGTGATTCTCAAATGCCTTTGCCAGAGGCGGAATTGCACTGCCCTTGCCAGAGGCCACGCTAAGTAATCTGCTCATGTTCGCCCTCAGAGCTTTTGTTCCCTGAATGTTTTCTGTACAGTTTTGGAAGACAGGAATAAAGATGGTGGCCTCCCAATCTCCCGCCCAGAGGAGCTGAGAGCTCAGGCCCCATGCCTCAGTGTGCTCTCAGAGAAAAACAGTCAATCCAACCCATTTCCCTGGTCCCCGGCCACACTCCAAGCTCACCCAGCCTGTGACTGAGTGTTTCTATCTCTGGTGCATGGCCCCTTTTGGAGTCTCCAAACCCCGCAAATTCCTGCCACACTGCTCCTCCCAGAGGAGAAGGAAGGTGAGTCTCCCCAGATCTGCCACTTGTGGGGTCCCCACCCAAAGAGCAGTGGTCCAATTGTGCCTTGGATCACAGTTTAAGGTAACCCCGAGCTGAGAGCTCACTCCTTGACTCTGTCTCTATAGTCAGCTTCCCTGCTCCGATACCTAGGAGCTCTGCCACACTCAGACATCCCAGGTCTTTCTGTGAGCCCACAGGTCCAGAGACCACACTGTCTCCGTGAGGGCTTCACCTCCGCTTAGCCTCTGGAACAATGTCTCTCAGTGGAGCAGACTTCTGAAAGTTTTTTTTTTTTTTTTAAGATTTTATCCATTTATTTGACAGACAGAGATCACAAGTAGGCAGAGGGGCAGGTAGAGAGAGAGAGAGAGAGAGGAGGAAGCAGGCTCCCCGCTGAGCAGAGAGCCCAATGCAGGGCTGGATCCCAGGACCCTGGGATCATGACCTGAGCTGAAGGCAGAGGCTTTAACCCACTGAGCCACCCAGGTGCCCCCCCCTTCTGAAAGTTTTGATGTTGTGCTCTGCTGCTCCACCTCTTGCCGGGAGATGGCCCCTCCCCCTGTGGTCTATCTTGTATATTGACTTGGATTCACTTCTCTGCATGTCCTACCTTCCAGAAAGTGGTTGCTTTTCTGTTCCTAGAATTGCTGCTCTTCTTCTCTTTGATCTCCTGTTGAGTTTGTAGATTCTCAGAATGGTTTGATAACTAGCTGAACTCCTGGGACCCCACAATATTTAGGTCTCTCACTCCTTCTCCATCTCGCCCCTAACCCCTCCAGAACAGTGATTTTAAACCTACATTTAGCAGACTCTATTCAAATGCTAGGCGCTTTGCTTAAATCATACTCACTTAACCTTCTTAACTCATTTTCTGGCCTCTGAGACCTCTTACAATCTAGCTCCAGTCTGTTTCTCCAACTAGGCCTCACTCCCTTCCCTGTGCTCCAGCCACACTGGCCTGCTTTTGGTTCCTGAGAAACCCAGCTACCATCTCCTCCTTTTCTGTTTTTATCTTAGTTTATTTTTCCTTCCCTTCCCCTGTGTTCATCTGTTTTGTTACTTAATTTCCACACATGAGTGAAATCATATGGTATTTGTCTTTCTCACACTGACTTATTTCACTTAGCATAATACTCTCTAGGTTCATCCACATCATTGCAAATGGCAAGATTTCATTCTTTTTGATGGCTGTGTAGTATTTTTTTTAACCTATGAGAATGATCATTCTCCCTCTTCTCTCTGATATCCGAATTTTAAGTTTTTTTTTTTTTTTTTTTTTTTGTTAAATTGATCTCTTTAAAAATACATCATTACCTATGAGAAGTTCTCTCATGGGCTAAAAATCTAGGCTTCTGTTGCCAATGTACACCTCCAAATTTCAATAATTTGATATCTCTAGTTATAGAATTAGTGAGCAGTAATAGATATCAATTTTGGAAAATAGAGGAAAATGGTATAATCTGTGAGAAAGAAATTTAAAATCCACTTGAAATCTGTGAATAATAATTCCTGTAGGAAATGCTTCTTTACTTATATTTGACTTGGCATTTGTTTATCAAGTGAATACAATTTACCCAGTTTTTACTGAGTGCCAACTATGTGATATATGATGAAAAGGAAAAAAAAAACATGTATCCAAATAAAATTCTTTGGTATACTATTCCAGGAAATGGTGTATGTCTTAGTACTGATATTAAACTAGTGTCACTGAAAAATACTAAATTTGAGAGGCACCTGGGTGGCTCAGTTAGTTAAGTGACTGACTCTTGGTTTTAGTTCAGGACATGATCTCGGGGTCATGGGATTAAACCACCCATGGGACTCCATGTTCAGCTGGGAGTCTACTGGAGAGTCTCTCCTTCTTCCTCTGCCCCTCTTCCTTCCCTCCCCCATGGCTCTCTCTCTCTCAAATAAATAAATCTTTTTTTTTTTTTTAAAGAAAAACATTAAACTTCAGTTGTGGAAATGGTCTTTTTTTAGAGAGAGTGCTGCTGTTTTTTTTTAATAGAGCACGGTATCACACGTCATTCCAAGGACCACATGAAAGAGGGCACTGAGACAGTGTACTGGGTTGAAAGGCCGTAGTTCAATGTCTTAGTCTTTCTTCTTTATACCTAACAATATTACACAATTTTCTGGCTAGACATATGGTTCATTTATTACTGAATAAAACCAGAGGCCCAGAATCAATGTATCTTGAGTAGAGAGATAACTGATCTCCTTTGGTTAATCATACTCTGTATCCATTCTTGGGTCTTTTACCTGTGATTTAAAATTTACCAGATAAGGGACACCTGGGTGGCTCAGTTGGTTAAAATTTACCAGATAAGTACATTTAAAAGAGATAATTTCACTTCTTCCTCAATTTTTTTTTCTTAATTGACTCACGGGCCAAGTTTTATATTTTTAATTCTTGTATTATTTTAAAAATACCTGCATATGTTAAAATTTCCCTTACAACCAGGATTCAGTTAGGAGTCCAACATAGGCAGATATATGTGGACAAGAACAGAGCTGTGAAAATGTTCAAGCTGTAGCATTCACCTGCTTGTGTCTAGATCTGGGCTCGATCCCTCAACAGCTGGGCTGCACTGGGCAAGTTACTGACCCTTTCTGTGCTTCTGTAAGATGAGGTTAGTAACAGAGCTCACTCACAGGTTTGTGAGCATTAATACATAGAAAGCATTTAAACCAATTCCTGGGTTAGACCAAGAGCTCAGTAAATGCTTATTGTTGTTATTGTTATCATTATTATATTAAAAGGTATAGATAAATTTAAATCTTAATGATATAGTCAAATTCAGTCTCACAGGGACACTTTCTTTTGAGTAAAGGAAATGTATTGCCTATGGGGAGAATAACATGGCCTGAATTAATTGCTACTAACAGTAATGATGTCTAAATACAGATACTTAGCAGACAACAGATGGAGGGCAAGAGTTCTGTCATGAGTGGTCTATTTTGTTGGTAATTCTTCTCACTGTGCAATTACTTCATGACACTTGAGGTCCTGCATCTTGAAAGAATCCTTTCTCTCCTTATTTGCAGCATCTTATCCCTTCCCACCAACTTTGCATCTCCTTTGGGGTCAAGGGTGGTCTTCTCCTCACTTTCCCCTTCCTCTTGCATAACGTACCTGGGATGTGCACCCGGGGCCTGCCACCTTCTGTGTTGAAGGCGGGGTCCAGCCCGGGCTACACCAGGGGGCAGAGCTTGGAGACAAGGAACTGCAGGCCTTCGGCTAAAGGAAACAGGAGCGGAGAGAAACTGACCCGTTGATTACCATCCATGGCTAAGCACTGCTTCGTTCTCCTAAATTTGTATTGGACCACTGAGACAAACGATTGAGACGAACCTTGTGGAAAATGGGGCATGAATAAGTGCCCAATCCCACTTTTCTGAATTCTAACTCAGGGGTTTTTGCATCAGCTCTCCAGCCCTTGGGAGTGGACCCGAATGTTCGTTTGTGCCTTCTCTCAAAATGGCTTAGTGGCAAACACCAGGTCCCTATGGCAACCACAGCAAAATGAAGGAGTCTGGAGGATGGCATACGGCCACGAATCCTGAGTGAAGCCTTGTTTGTCCCTCCAGAACCACTCAGTTAAATTGCAGCCCTAACGTTAGCTGTGTCTCTATTTGCCTTTATGAGATGGGTACCTTGGTAAGGGAATACTGTTCTGCTCTTCATTTGATGAATTTCCTAAATGCAAGAATTTTATCTCTTAATGTTTACGTTCTATATCCAAGCTGCTTTACAAATATGAACAATTTTCAATTGTATTAAAAGTCATATTTATCATCTGCACTCCTAAAGAGATACATTATCTTACGGTGTTAACTGAAGACCTCAGCGAAGCGTTTTATGCAGCCAGTGCTTACAGTGTCTGTTGTTCTTGTCCCCAAAGTGTAGAGAACCATGTTCAAAATCTCATTTATGCTCAGTGTGATTCGATGCAATGTCACGAATGTCATAAGGACAATGATTCAAATTCTTCCCACCACAGGGGCAGGGGAAACCATTGCTAAGATGCATTTGGAAAGAAACTGAGGCCACACAAATTTCTGAAGCTGTACCCAAACACTGAAAGCTGATCTGCTCCTGTAAATCAACTGTGTGTTGAAGTATACAGATCTCCAAGTGGTGAACACATGTCCAGAGTTGTTCCTTTACACTTTCTGGGGGGGGGGGGGAAGAATTGCTGTGAAAGCTTGGGTACCCAAAGCAAAAGACAAAACCTAACCTAACCAAAAATCAAACCTTAGACTACATCCATATTGAGAGAATGGAACCGCTAGATGTTGAGCCATAAATTCCGTGTCAGAAAAGCTGATTAAAATGATATTAGTGGATCCTTCTATTTTTCGAGATACATGTGCTCCGTAAACTGAGCAGTTTGATTGGATGCCTGGGTGAAGCTAGGCTCAGTGACAGTTCTATCAAGATCAGAGAGGAAGAGACCAATAGAATGGTAACTGGTAATTAACCATCTAAAATCTAAATCGGAACACGCAGACACAGAAGTACATCTGACCAATTCTGAGCTTTTGAGAAGGGAAATCCATTGCAATAAAAAGGCTCTTCAACTGGCAGCAAGAGTTCTTCTCAGTTTTCTGGGTGCAAATGCAATCATGTCACATCAAATCAGCCAACTGGTGAACAAAAACACATTCTTTTGTGGTTGCTTATTACTTAAGTGGCCCAAATTAATGGCAGTCACTTCAACCTGATTTTGGTGGTTCCCAGTGACAATGGAGTCCTGGATGAACCTGCTGTGCTCACAGGTGTCTGGGGGCTAGCTGGCTCAAGGGGAGCTGGGGGCTTTGGTAATTTGCCTTCACGAATGGCTTAGACTTTTTGTCCTGCAACACGTTGAATTCTGGCAGGGTCAACATTGGTTGCCTTTTATAGTGAGAGCTTCTTTGAACTTGCCCTGCCCACAAGCCCAGAGGTTGCCCAGTTCAGATACTTCCCTTAATATCTCGATGTTCCTCCATCTAATATGTGATTGGCCTTGAACCAGAGTTTTTGTCCACAACCTCAGTCTCAAAACACAAAGACTGTAAGGCTATTTGCTGGTGCTTGCTGTGGAAACCCTTTACTTTACTTCCTGCTTTGTGCTATGTAGGGAAGCCGCCAAAAATGTGTTTTTTGTTTATTGGTAATGGATCTTGTTGGAATTAAATTACTTAAGAATGTGTCTGTTGCAATTAAAAGAGGTATAATGTTTATATTAACATTTTGAAGTTTGGTTACTCTTGGAGCGTCAGTTTACATGAGTATAAATAGGCGATAATGAACATGATGAAGTATTCCATAGTCAAACTGTAGCTTTCTAGGAAAATGTGAGTGTGGTTAGTCTCCCCAGTACCAGCTGCAGGACAATGTAAGATATTACTGTTAGGGTTTAGTTTCTGTATGCCTTAAATAGTAGGTGAAGAAAATTGCTCCATGAAATTTTCCCACTTGAAATTTCAGCGAACGCCTCAACTACAGGTTGCTTAAGATCTGATTGTGAAGAAACGAACTTGGAAATGGTTGAGGGAAAATAAAACTAAGTATCTGGATTTAAATTCTTTGCCAGGGATTTTGATTAAAATCATACTGGTTAGAGAAGAGCATTCTGGATCCAATAATGCATTCCATTCTGTGTCCTGGGGGGCCCCCATGATGTACTTTTGTATGTATGTATGTTGACTTAGGGCTCGCTGTCCACAGCACTTTCCTGTCTTCTCAGTGACGTGGTCATCCCCTAAAACTCTACAGAGACCTCTCCCTTCTACCTCTAACCCATTTTCATTTCACTTGTCTTATTGTCAAGTGGCATATCTCAGTGTTTCCTGCTGCAACCTTTGGTTTGTTTTCTGGGATCTCTGTGTCCACAGTGGGCAGAGCCTATATATTGGAAACAGACAATTTGTATCTCTTCTTTCGAAAATTTTTCACATGATGGGGCCCTATCATTCTCAGGAGACACTTAATTTCCCACTCATCCTGTGGAGCTCACAGCTTCCATACCCAAGGGCACAGGGGCCAAGCTGAAAGAAAGAAATCAAACTTCTCACTCCCCAGGGAATACTTTCAAATCAATTCAATAAATCTCTGTGGCGTGCTTGTTATATTCCAGATACCAGGTGCCATGGGCTGGGGTGGGCAGGGAGAGTAGATCCAGAAATACAAATAAGAAAGTTCCAGCCATTGACAAGCATTTGTGGAGGAAATCTACGTGCACACAAATCACTGTATAAGGCAGTGGTGCCCTGGTGGCTGAGTCGGTTAAGTGTCTGACTCTTGATTCAGGCTCAGGTCGTGATCAGGGTCGTGAGATTAAGCCCTTCATTGGGCTCCGCACTGGACATGAAACCTGCTTAAGATTCCCTCTCTCTCTCCCTCTGCCCCTCCCCTCTGTGTGCTTGTGCTCCACCCCGCCCCCCGCCCCCACACTCTCTTAAAAAAAAAAAAAAAGATGGAATGCAGAATAGAAAGGAGATGTGAAGCACTGTAGTTTCCAAATAAGTAGCTACATCTTCTCAGTGGAAGGGTAGAGGAAAGTTTGACGGAGACGTTTGCCCTGCTGATGGGCCTTGAAATGGGGCTCAGGTCTTGGTGTCAGAGGGAGATGTCTGGGGCACAGAGACCAGGAATCGGAAATGAGTAAGATGAGACACATCCTGATTTCATGTGTATAGGAGGGGTGGGGGAAGGCAGTGAGGGAGGGGCCCGTGTGGTGGGTGGGGACGACTGTGGTGGACCTGCGCAGCATTTATGATCCAGTTCTGAGCCATCGAAGGATTTTCCAAATATCTCCTTTTCTGAGGAAATTTAGGAACTACATAGAAGCATAAGGAAGAAAGATACAGAGCCTATCTTTCCTGCCTAGAGGGAAACTACTGCTCATATTTGGAGAGGTTTCCTGCTCATGTCTTTGCTACAAATTTTAGAGAAACAATTAACAATATGTAAGTGTTCTGAATTATTTTGGTAAAACTTTGTATAAACACCCTTGTATTTGTTTTTAACATTCAGTCGATATAATTTTAATGTCCCCAATTAACATACGCTTTTCCCTTTCTGCAGGGTGACCGATGGTGGTGGGGCTAGCAGTCAGCGCAAAAATTGTAAAAAGGGATTGCACATTGTACGTACAAAACCTTTGTTTTCATAAGACATCATAATTAAACTTCACTTTTGTCCTTTTCATTATTAGAAATTCATGCCACTTGATTAAAACTCAAGGCAACTCAGGGCCCCCGATGCCTCCTGGACCATAGCCAGCTTCCTGGAGGATGCCAGAAACTGCGGGCACCCGTCCTCTCCCTCTCCCTGGCATTCGCAGTGTGATTATTTCCCTGTGAGCCCTGCAGAGGCCGTTCCACACACTTCTCTCAGAGTTGTCTGACCTGCACTCCTGCGCCACCAGGCCCCTTACCCAGTAAAGGCTCTTCCTCTTGGAGGGCTCTGGAGGGACCTCTCCTGGACATGTACCGCCCCTCCACTTGCATCTTCCAATGCAACAGACCCGCGCTGGCACAACCCCGCTCCCTCTCCTCAGACTTCTGGGCTTGGGCCCCTGAAATCAAGGTGACTCGCTCCAGCAGCTTATGCTCCTGCTGGTGGCTTGTCACGGTCTAGCTGGAGCTCCAGGGGACAGGAGTCTGATTTCAGGCGCCTAAACTCAGCATAGCCTTCTTTCTCCCTGTTCACTTATCCTTTGTCATCTTTATTACTAGCGATATTTCATCCTGATTAACTTTGAATTGGCTCCGACCATGGCCATTATTCCAGGTCTTTCACTCTCTTTAATGCCAATTTTCACCTCTGCCCAACTAACTTACTCAGAGCAGTTTACTTTACCTTTTTTCAAGAAGACGGACAATACCTAGAAAGATCGCTTTTGGTATTTTTACTCACCCTTTAACATAGCCTTAGATTAGTACTTCTCTCCTGTTTCAGGAAACACTCCATGAAACACAGAAGTGCCGGAATAGACAAAAGACTAGAAACAAATGGTTCATTTTCAAAATTGAAATAATGAATGAATAGGTAAAAAACCAAACCAAACCAAAAAGCTGCCTTTGGCTTTTGACAAGAAAGAAATACCCAATTCTTTTCAGCAAGCAGACAATGTGGAATTTCAATCATTATGATGATCACTGTCATTTTGCACACAATCCAAAACCTTTCAGAATCTGGTTGCAGAAGTGAAAAATGTATCGTGAAAATTTGGAAAACTACAAAAACAACGTGAAGGAAAAAAATAGCCCACAGAAACACAGTGGACAGTGTTAAGTAGGACCAAGATTGTCTGAGATTAAGTACTGGCTACTTATTAGCTGAATGATTTCAGGCAATTGAATCTCTCTTTCCTTCGGTTGTATCATTGTTACCCTAGGGATCAAAACAGGATACGTTCTGTGAATTATTAAAAAAATAAATAAAGTAAAGGTTTAATCACAGTCCTTGGCATTTAGGAAACCTTGATCAGTGTAGGTTTTATCCTTTCTTAATATGTGTATGTATGTGTCTACATGTATACATGTAGACACATACATACACATATTACATATTACATCTCACACATGTACACATATTTATGAAACTGGGGTCACATTGCAGTTAACGCTCTATGGCCTACTTTTTAACTTGACATTGTCTTGTCAGCATTTCCCTGAGCTATTTCGCATTCTTTGAACACATGGTTTTTAATGGCTGAATAGCATTCTGTTCTATGGATTTACTATAATTTTACTTAACTAAATCTCTATTGTTGGTTAATTAGGCAGCGGCAATTTTTTGCTATTATAAATAGCATTGCAGTGAACATCCTTGTACATAACCCTTTGTTTGTTTCTCTCATAATTTCCTTGGGATAAATTCCAAGAAGTGTAATTATTAGGTCAAAGGACCAGAACATTTGTAAGAATCTTGATCCGTATGGCCAAGTTGCTCTCCAGGAAGTTTGCCCTAATTCGTATTCTCTGTAGCAATATGTAGGAGTTTTTATTTCAATCACACCTTGACCAGTGATGGGTAGGTAATGCACAATATCCATTTTGGAGACTGCTGGCCTCTTTAATAACAGGAAACCTTAGAGCACTATTCATTTGTCAGCTTCGGTTATAGGAGTGAGTCCTTGGTGATGTTAGGAGAACAGACCTTTTGGGCAATTACTTTTAGGCAATTCCTCCCAGAGTGCTAAAGTGGACTTTGAGAAGTTTAAGATATGCATATGAAAAATTAAGTGCAATTTAGTTAACAATGATCACTGTTAATCAATTACCAACATTTATTTTTCAGATGAATATTATACTTATTTTTAAATGCTTATAAAACTAATGTTATTTATTTGAGAATTGATCTGTAGTATTTGACCCCAGCAGTTTTATTGTCCCTAAAACTTGTGGGATGATGGCGTGTCCCCAGGAACTGAAAGTGAGCCGGTGCTTCTCCCACAGCGAGATCAAGGCCGGGCACACCCCACTGGGTATGCCTAAGGGCTTGCTCTTGACATTTAAAGAGGGATCAAAGGGAAGTCTTTTTTATTCATAATTCACTGCTTCTATCAGTGGAGAAGCAAGTGGGTGATGGAGTAGGTAGGGGTACGGACCCCATCAGAAAATGCTGGAGTTACTACTCAAATAGTTTTTTCTTTTAAAAAAAGATTTTATTTATTTATTTGACAGACAGAGATCACAAGTAGGCAGAGGCAGGCAGAGAGAGAGGGGGAAGCAGACGCCCCGCTGAACAGAGAGCCCGATGGAGGGCTCAATCCCAGGACCCTGAGACCATGACCTGAGCCAAAGGCAGAGGCCTAACCCACTGAGCCACCCAGGTGCCCCATACTCAGATAGTTTGGGTTCCTTTGCTCACTCTCTCTGTAACTGGTAAGGTCAATACAGTAAGTTACATCCACCATGTGAATGTGAATAGTGTGTGTGTGTGTGGGGGGGGGTGTTTAAGCTATGGATTTTGTTTATTTGGAGGAACGTGCCTGCATCATTTAGAAAGAAGGGGACAGATACTTGCCTCTGGGAGATGGGGGTTGTGTTGAGTCTTGGCCTTTTTACTGAATCCGGCAAAAGAGAAAGTCTTTCATTTTGCCTGTGAGTGAGGCGGCCATCGCCACATTTGTCCGAACAAGCGAGAAACAGTTTCCTTGTGCTATGGGGAGCAGATTAGAGTAAGGCATGCTCCCAGTGGAAAGCGGGTAGTGGAGAGGGAAGTGGGTGTGAGTGAGTGCGGCCAGCCTTCGGGTTGGGACGGACAGCTAAGGAAAGGCGGGAGCAGAAATCAAACCATTCAGGACAGTGAAAATCTAGGGGACAACTCATAGCCCAGATGCCGAGAAAAAGGCAGAACTTATGTAAATAGAGGTCAATAACAGCCCCGCTTCCACAAAAGGGTGGTTTTTAAATGAGATTCAACTGGTTTTGGTCGCTTCAGCATCTGCCTTTGTCTCAGGTCTTGATCCCAGGGTCCTGGGATCGAATCCCACGTCCCGCTTCCATGCTCCTCGGGAAGTCCGCTTCTCCCTCTGCCTCTGCCTGCTGCTCCCCTGGCTTGTGCTTGTTCTTCTCTCTCAAATAAATAAATCAACCAATCTTAAAAAAAAAGAAATTAAAAAAGAAAGGCCCCAGTTAGATACTGTCTGTTATAACAATAGGGATTAATTTTAGTTTGGATCCTTTGCTGATAGGAGTGCTGTCCCTGTTAGAGCATAGCGGGTGTTTCCACCTCACACTGTCATGACTGGGGTAGAAGGAGCGACTAGATTAGCACTGTAATTTCTCTAAGTCTTCGGTAGCTTTGTTTAACTAATGGCCCGGATGTGCTGCTTTGCCAAACACACGCTATGATTTTGATCAAGACTGAGCCTTGATTCCCTGGGGGCTGGGGACAGTGGTCTCTGTGAGCACAGGGTGTCCCGCCGAGGCGGATGAGAACGCACTGTTGAGTGGGCTCTGTAGCTAGAATTCCAGTCAGTCAGTCCAAGTTGGGACTCAGGACTCTGATTTCCTCTCTCAGCCTTGAATTTGTGCTGTTGGCACATGAATCCTTCTTGATTCTTATCTTAGTCTGTAAATAGCACAGAAATTGCACATGGAAAAATGGAACAAATCATACTTTCTTTCAAAGGGCAAATTAAACATTCCATAGAATAAGGGAAGAGTTGTTAGCGGGGGGAAAAAAATGCACCCTTGCTAGGGCCAGTGTGAAAAAAGAGTGGAGTCAATTGGACTCAAACTCAACCTTAAAGAAAGTTTTGAGTATTTGCACTTTTTTCTTTAACCACCCTCTTAGCCTTCCTGCCAAATATCAAATCCTGAGTTTTCCGAAGGTTTGAAAATATTCCCATTAATTTTTTTCTCTCATAGCCCTGTATTTACCAGAGCTTAAAATGGAAATACTGAAACCCAGTAATAAAGGGCACTATGGTATTCCTGGTCTGTCTGAGGCCAAGCACTCCTGGCAGGACTCTTAGGGAGTCCCGCTCCTACCAGGCTCCAGGGGAATTTTCAGTTAGAGACGGTTTTGAAAATTTGGGTTAATTCAGAATAGGCAGTTTACTTCAAGTAAGGGAGTGAGCTCTTTCTTTGACTGAAGGAAAAAAAAAAAAAAGATAAATTCAAGGACAAAACTCAGAAACTATCTTCCTGAAAGGGGAGAGGAGACAAACAAACCTTCCTCTGTGAGAATGACCTCGGAATTGCAGGCTCTTCTCGTTGTTGTTCAGGAGAACCTGGCTACGTCAACTATGATTTTGTCTGGGATAAGGCACACACACACGGTTGCTGCTCACTGGTGGGATTTGAGAGCGTCCCCTTTCTTCTTCCATCCAGGGTGCTTTTGAGAAGCATCTGTTTAAGATACGGCGGTGTTCTGACTCAGTGTACACACCCGGCGCACGGCCCAGCGCACAGTCCCCAGCAAACACCTGGGTTGTTCAATGGGTGGCTGGACAGATGTGAATGCGGGAGAGAATGCCTGGCTCTGTGTTCTTCCGAAGAGGCTTGGATGCGGGGAGGCCGGGTCTTGGTTGTGTGTGCACAGCTGGTCTGCCATCCAGTTAGGCTCAGGGTCTGGATGCCCCACCGCCCCCCGCCCCGTTCTGCATCTGTTCACTGCCCGGCCATCTCAAGGCTTTCCCAAGGACTGCTCATCTCATCCCAGCCTTTAACTTTAAAGTTAAAGCCAGCCCCTCTGCTGGTCCACTTTTTCGCTTATAACAGCAGCCCCTTACCAGTTCCCACCCTGATCCACACCTCCCATCTCTCTTAGCTTAGGGTGGACATTTCTGATGCTTCCTTACGCCAGGCCTGTAAGCAGAGTATCCTCCCCTATCTGTCCTCTCTTTCTCTAGGAGGGGCAGCTCTATTCCTTTCTGGGGGAGATACCTTCTGCCAAGGTGTCAGGCCTATCTTCTCCCCTCCCAACCCCCATAAGTGTGTAGGCTCTCTCTCTCTCTCTCTCTCTCTCTCTCTCTCTCGTCTCACTGGGCCCCAAGCCATTCTCTGGATAGGCCAGACCCCCACACGTGGCCGGGGCTGCTCAAACCTGCCCTCCTCTGCATGGAGAACTCTTCTAGAACCTCCTTCCTCCTTTGCTTTGCCTTTCATTGCTTATGGACATTTGCTCTTAATATGCTAATTAGGACATTAAGAAAAAGTTCATTTCAGAAAATATGAGAAAATAAATCACCATAGTTTTATATATAATTTTGGCTAGTTACGTTTTTTCCCCCTAGGTATTTTAAAAGCAAATTCACAATCCCATAGAATAAAAAAACACAAGTGTATATGCTATTTATTTGATTTAAAAACATATATGCTCTTTGTAGAATATATGAAAAATGTAGAAAAGCCCAGAGGGGGAGATGTCGTAGAATTTCACCCTGCATTTCTGTGTACGTCCTTAGAATCCTTTTATTGCATGAATATATAAAGAGCATACTGTATGCACAAAGTTTCAAGAATCACCTGGCGCAGGAAGACTCACAGGAATCTTGCTGAGGGGAATTTAACAACAGATTACAGTTACCCTTGGTGCCTCAGTACTCTTTACCAATAAAGAGAGAGAGAAAAAAAATCTCATGTGGTTTTAGGTCATTCTTGTAAAGATGCCATAAATCATGACTCAAGTTTTGGGCAATAAAAATGCTTACTGTATTATTTTATTTACAGATATAATGGAATAAAAAAATGCTTTTTTATTTTAATGGTTCTGGTGTCTCAATCGTGTATTAAGCTTCGCTGGGATGGAAACTGATCATTTATTAGACTGAGAGGCAACATAGTTTAGTGGCTAGCCATAGGGTCCCCTTAGCTTCATGGCCCAGCTCTGCAACTTATTAGCTGTAACTTATTAGCTGGCGATAGTATGAATTCTTATCTTGTCCGTCTCCGTAGTTAGTCTTAGCGAGAAGCTGGGTAAATCAGTGTAAACAGCCACTGCCGGCCAAAAACCTGGTGGTGTTTCCTCTTTGAGAATTCTCTCCAGCGTCCCTGATCTGCACCTCACTGCCGTAAAATTCATTTCTTTTTTTGTGCTTGTATAGACTGGGTACTCAAGTTCTATCATCATACTTATTTCAGTGCACATTCTAGTTATTTGTTTAAGTGTCTGTCATCTCTCCTCCTCTATTTGCCAATAGTGTGAACATGTGAACTTATTAAATACGAGGACTTTTTTTTTGAATCTTTGCGTTATCAAGACCCTGCCCAGACCCAGTGAGTACCTAATAAAAGTGCCTGTCAAATGTATAGACCCACCACTTCTGGCTTTGATTCTCAAACTGAAATGCATGGCTTCGTATTTATTCTTTCTGCATTTTACTATTTGTGCCTCAACTTCTCAGGGATGTTTATTGTTACCTGGTATGTGGCTATAACCTCAGAAAAGTCCAAACAAAACAAGACAAAACTCTGCGTCAGTAGGGGGCAGCGACAGAGCTTGCTTGAACAACAATTACATCAGCGAATGAGGTGCAGTGGAATCTATAAAGAGTGTAACAATGAAGGTATTATTTATTTTTATTTGTTCCTATTTCCCAAATGAGCCAACCGAGGCTCGGAGAGGCTTTGTGATGAAGGACAATGCAGAGTTAATGGCGGGACTAAGTCTACGACACTTTGTGCAGTGCAAATAAATGAGTTTCTTGAGATACAATGATGAGTAGAAAATGCTAGGTGAGGAAACCTTATTGTAGAAGTGGTATCATGAATTTTATCTGGCAGCAAACACACTAAACTAGAATAGAATTTCAGGGAACAGAACCGTAGTAACTGAGAATGGCAAGGCTCAGGACTTGAAGGAGACTGAGAAACCTGAGGTTGACCAGATGTATGGCACAGAGCTGTTCTTCTTTCTTTCTTTCTCTCTCTCTCTCTCTCTCTCTTTTTTTTTTTAACAATTTATTTATTTGGGTGGGGGAGTGGGAGGGGGAGAGGGAGAGGGAGAGGAAGAGAAAGTCTCAAGCAGACTCCAAGCTGAGCAAGGAGCCTGACACTGGTTTTGATCCTATGACCCTGAGATCATGACCTGAGCTGAAATCAAGAGTTGGGCCCTCAACCGACTGAGCCACCCAGGCGCTCCTAGAACAATTTTTCTTACGTAGCTTGAAATTTCTTCTTCCCCAGACCTCAGCAAATGGCTCATATATCTGAACAGCCTTGATTTTACTGTTTCTGAAATCTCTATTGCCATCCTTGTTCACCTCCAAATCCAGAGGTTCTAGAATGTAGGTGAAGGAGTTACAGAGGTGATAAAGGCAGTCAGTAGAGAAATGCCGTTGCCCATGGGTACTATGGTCTGAGTTTTAGCAATTTGTAATTTTGTTAGCATACGTTGGTGCAGAAGCATGAAACATTGGTTAAACTCTTTTTACAAGATCTGAAAATAATTGTTTACAAAGGTAATCATTTTAAGTTGTTTATTTCAAAGGTATTCAGTGTACTTGATGTGATAGAAACTCTTGACTTCTCAATGAGGGGGAATATGGAAAAAAAAAACAAGGTTTCATTCAGGATGCAAAAACACACGATTGGAAAATTTTCCCGGTTGAGATAACAAAAGGAATGTAAAGAACTTTCCAGATGAAGAAACCTTTAAGGTTTGTGTCAGAACTGGGGCATGTGGTGGGTTTTGCCGTCATATGTGAAAAACAGTGTGTCATAAAATTTCTGCAAACTTCAAAGGCTTTTTGCATCCTTAACGCTGTTTCTAAGCGCCGTCAATTAATAAAATGCATGCCATAGCAAACATTTAGTAAATATTTACTTTAGTTACTGAATTGTACTTACCTCAAGGTTTTTTTTTTTTTTTCTTTCACTTCTGAAAAAGCATGATATAGATTACAGTGGAAATTGGCAGTCACACAGATGTCGAAGTGTGAATTTCGGATGTTTGCAGGTTCTGAATATGTGGAATTTTGATCTTGAATGGGAACTTAACATCGTAACCTTACACGGTTGGAGAAATTTCACAATAGCAACAATTTCACATTTGCGTAAACAGCTTTATTGTAGTTGGAGTAATATATAGGAGGAACACAGATTACCCTGACCAGAGTAAAACCTATAAAGCAATCACATTTGAATGAAGATTTTACTTAAAATCATAGACTCAGCAACTTTACAGTGCTTTTATCTTTCAGAAGAGACAAATTTAGCCTGTTATGAATGAAGTCCTTTAATATCGGCATTTTCTGGCTGGCATATGTGTTTTGCCTCAATGGAACTTTAAAATAAGACCACACATACCAAAAAATTAAAAGAGAGGCAAGGAACCGAAACGTTTGATGAACAAATTCAATTTTTCATTCTAAATAGTAAAATAATTGAGACTAAAGTGTTTATTTTAATTGAACTATAAACCTATAATGCCACTCAATTCTTGATTTCAGTCTGAAGGTGTGGAGGGTACAGAAACATCTAGAATCTTTAGAAATTTATCCTTCTCTTACCTTCTGTTGGTGTTGACACCATCTTTGGTTCTTGATTGGTGGAGGTCTGGTTTTGGTGGTGCAATTTTATAAGTATTTTGTTAAACTATTCAGGGAGGTGGGTAGCTACATTCCACGTGTAACATATTACAAGCTGTTCTTCTTGGTTAATCAGAATATTTTATAATATCTTTGTAAGCCTAAGGTTGAAAACAATTTGTGTACCACCATCAAGGTATGATATTCATTCAAAGAATTATGTAAGTTAGTTCAGCATTTTGGATAAATGTTGGATTAATTATTTGGCTCCTAGGAAATTTCACTCAGGCATGTCTTAGTGGCCTACAGTTTGAAAATAAAAAGCAATTGAACTGAGAAATACAAACATACTATTGCATGATATTGCTATTTTTATTGTAACTCTAAGTCAGTTTTATATAGCAAAACTCCAAACTTCAATGGAGGGAACCTTTATAGTTTTTAATAGGTCTTAACTCAACTGGTTATTAACTCCAACTCTTAAAAATACTAATTTGTAAATTTGAAGGGAATGAAACAAAATTGTGTCATCATTTGAAAACCAGTAAAGCCATTTTAAACGAAAGCACTCCTCTACAGGATTTCATTTTTCTAGTCTCATTCAAATTGATGTGAACTTATCAAAGGCATTCTAATTTTTATGTATTTTTACTCACTCTTAACACACTAAACGGTGCTTTGGTTCCTTACATTCAGAAGTGGGGTGCTAATTCAGGAGACAGAGATGCAAACATGGGGACGTCTTTGTATTCCTCCCCTGACAAGTCAGTGGCTTGTGCAGATATAAGGGAGAAGATCGCATTTCCAAACTGGAGATCCTTCCAGGGAAAGGATGAGCAAAGACGAAGGGAATTCTGCTAATGCTTCTTCAAATACCAGCTGCACATCGGAGTATGGCTCGGCTGATTTTGGTTTTTATTGTAAATTTGAAAACTGAAATTTAGTAGCAGATCCTAGCTGCATGTCCCCTTCTTTACACATTTGGATTTTTGCTCACAACCCTCGGAAATAAATACAGGTATTATCCCCATTTTAAGGATGGATTAATGGAGGAAGAGAGTGGTTATGCAAACTCTCAGGGTTGGCCATTTGAACCCAGGCATCCTGTCTGCAGAGCACACATTGCATTATCTTGTCTTGCCCTAGTCAAAACCAGCATGGCTGCTTATTGCACTGGGTCCTGAGCAAAGAGTATGACAAGTAATTTTGAATACATTAGGTTTTTGAAGATGACTTGACAATAGAAATAAGCAAAGAGAATAGATTTGAAATCACGTGGCATCCCATTAGCAAGCAATGAAGATGATAAAGCTTTTGGAGTATGGAATTCGAGGTTTTCCAGTAAGTATGGACACATCTGCACACAAGCACACATTTGCTGATCCCTGAGCTTTCCCCAGGAGAACAACGTCCAGAACTCAGCTCATCCTTGTTGCTTCTCATCTTGGGGCATGCATACTGCATAGAACTGCACTGTGAAGAAGAGCTTAGCAGCAAATCCGCATGTCCTCTCTGCAAATGTCTGCCCTTGCGTGTGCGTGTTGACTTTCTTTTCCTTCAAATTGTTGCTGGTCCTTTTTCCTTCTCTGCCTGCAGTGTCCTAATATATGGAGCATTTTTCTCTCCATCAGCTGTTACAAGGCCATTGCATAACTTTTTTAGATCCTCTAGAAGCTGACTGGTTGGATCTTAGAGATACTCCCAAGGGCTACTTGCAGTGGGTAGCCTGTATTTAACACAGATGATCTCGAATGTACTCTTTTTTTTTTTTTTAAAGATTTTATTTATTTATTTGACAGAGATCACAAGTAGACAGAGAGGCAGGCAGAGAGAGAGAGACAGAGGAGGAAGCTGGCTCCCTGCCGAGCAGAGAGCCCGACGTGGGGCTCGATCACAGGACCCTGGGATCATGACCTGAGCTGAAGGCAGAGGCTTTAACCCACTGAGCCACCCAGGCGCCCCTCTCGAATGTACTCTTGAGAATTTGTGCAACCCTTTGAACTTTCTCTCTTTATGTGGTACTTGTTAGGACTACTCACCAAATATTTTCAGTCTGCTGCCTTCTGAGTGCATTGTAGGATCGTACTCTCCGGCCTTCTTATGATTGTGGAGGGGGGGGATCATATGACAGATTCGAGTCAATAAGGTGATTGACTTGATAATTCAAGACACTCTAGAACACTGCAGCTCACACGAATGTAAGTCACGTACATAATTTTAAATTTTCTCGTAGCCACATTAAAAAAGTAAAAGAAACAAGTGAAATGAATTTTCACAAGCTATTTTCTTTAACCTAAGCCACTCAAAATGGATTCAACACGTACTCAACCTAAAGTTAATGAGATATTTTACATTCTTCTGTTATTATCATTATTATTTCTACAAAGTTTTTGAAATCACTTGCATGTGTTAGGCTTAGAACCATCTAAATTCATACAGGCCCCATTTCATGGACTCAAAGCTGCATGTGGGTAGTGGCTACTGTTTTGGACAATCCCTCCGCCATGGTGATCAGTGGTCAGCCATGTTTCAGATGGACACTTTGAAGGACATGTGGGGTGAAGATGTGTGACATATAGGACAGAACACACAGTTGCTCCAAGAGGAACATGAAATACAAGCAAGGATTAAATGTTTGTTGTTATAAGCCACTTAAATCCTGAAGTATTTGTAATATCACAGTGTAAACTAACCCATCCAACCTGTTTCTTCTTTTCTTGAAGTAGAATCATACCCTTTATGTAGTTTCTCACCCACTTTTGTATCTAGATATCCTACTTGGTATGCCTTCGTAGCCATCATGACACCTTTTCTCTTGGTTGTACCATAATGCCTCTTATGCATATAACACAGTTTATTGAACTGGTTGTCTCATTGTTGTATATTTAGTGTGGGTTGCAATTATACACCATAACGAGCAATGCTGTTATCCTCATCCTTATAGTTAAGTCTTAGGGAACAATGACGATTTTTTTTTTTAACACCAACTCCTAGAAATGAAGTAGCTGGGGTAAAGGGCACAGCACTTTTTATAGGGTTTAATAATTACTTGTGGTTATTTCCTCAGGAAGTTTTAGCATTTTCTCTACCTCCTGAAGCACGACTGAGGGTATTTGAACTTTGACTTCTTATTGCGGTTCAACACTTCTTTGTGAGTTGGACAATTTTATCTATTATTTTGCTAATTGCTTGTTCATATCTGTTCTCCTTTTTCTCCTGAGTTGTTTATTTTTTTATTGATTTGTAATAATTCTGTCTGTATGCACAATAATTAACCTTTTGTTACCATAAATATTCTATACGTTCCTCACTTGACATTTTTCTCCAGGTTGAGATTTTATAAAAATAGAAAAATATGACTTCAAGTGTGTTTTTTAAGTATAATTTGTCTTTAAATCTGGTAATTGTTGCTCTACAGAAGCAAACTAAATAAAGCATTACTGAACACTTAGTTAATCATTACTAATCATCTGTCCTCCTCTTACAAAGCCCCATGCAAAACCCTCCTTGATCACACAACAAGACACGCGCTATAAATACTAAACCTCTGAGTTACATATAAGTAAATAAATTCCCACTCTAAGTTCTGTGTCTATGTTCTATATGTAAAATACATAACATCTAATATTTCTACAACAATTTTAGGTTAACTCTACTAAGTGCCCCTTCTCGTTCATTAACGTCCAAACCACTTTTGACAAAATTCATATTGTAAAAACTGAGAGTTGATTCTCCTTTCCCATGTCCCCATTTTGTCCAGTGACTCATCGCAATTTCTTTCTACAGGATTCTCTTGGTTCTAATCTGCTCGGTGGTCGCTGTTATCATTCCACGCTTGCAATATCCGCCTGTTGTTCTTGGAAAAGTGTACTGTGAACTACAAGCTTATGCTATTTCTTAGCACTTGTATGTCATTCTTAACACACACAAGATGATTTGCATTCATTTGTAATCATTGTTCTTTGCAAAATACTGGTAAGGGGGTTATTATAATAACTGCCATTTTGCCCACAGGGAAAGTGAGACCCAGAAAGGTTAAGTGACTTACCCAAAGGCATACAGTGAATTGATGGCAGAGTCAGGATTGCAGGCGAGAATCCTCAGAGGTTGTCCGCTGTTGAGAACACTCAGCAACAGGGCCTCTCGGCTGTGTTTTCTTCCTTATTATTCCTTCACTACGTGAACAATTCTTCTAGGACACGTGACACGCTTATAATACAAGGTTGGAATAACAATATCTTTCATTCCATTTGGTCTTTCTCTTTTTGTATGTATTATTTCAGCAACCTGGAAGCAGGTGAGAAATGGAGAAATCATTCAAGCTTTTTACGGGGAACAACTGAGTGGGACCACTGAAGAATCCAGAAGTGTATCGAGGCTTTTCCCTTAGGGGTTGGAAAACGCAGTCAGGTGTAAAAAGTAACCATGTACTTTCCTACATCACATATGTTTCAACAGTAAGAGGAGAAAAATAGATATTAGCAGTATCACAAGTTGGTGCCGTGATTTCAAAGGTCTTTTTCGTTGTCTCGAGTGATAAACAATGCACAATGGAAATCTGTGGGAATATTAATTTCAATTTATCCCCCAAGTTATTTTCCATTCAAACTTTTTTTTTTTTTTAATAAACACTCCAGGTAATAGCAACCATCAAAACAATAGGTTGTTAGTGAAAAAAGGTTTTTCAGCTTCAAGTCTTAGGGACTAGAACGCTTTGCAATGTCCTGCTGAAATGTTGGCTTAGTATTGTTTTCAACATAAGATTTTGGGAATAGTTATGGAACTCTTCACTTGGGTGTGCTTTTGAGGATCAGTATTGTACTCATATAGGAAAATAGGCTGTAACTTTCTTTCTCTAGTCCCATTACTGTCCCATAGCCCCATTACTACTTGAAAGAAAACTTGTGTTTGTCTTATTTGCAATACTGTTTGTGACTAGTTTTTCCTAGTTTGAAAGATATACTTTTGACTCCTCTTTCTAGATAAGTTATAAGAAAACGTGATTTAAATAGGAATCTTTGGAAAGCACCTGAAGAATGTAAAATAAATTGTTGTCCAACTTAATTTGGAGCCCTAATTTAGAACATACACCTCGGTTTTTGCCTCCAAATGATTTTTCAGTAACTCTCTGCCCCAAGAAGTTATCAATTATTACCCACCCTCAGGAAGCAAGCCACGTATTCCAAGGTAATCAGATTAAGAGTGAAACTCAATCCGATTTACCTCAGAAGTAAGTTTTCTTTTTCAAACTTCCAGGGATAACACTTAAATACATATTTATCTAATTCTGTGGTTCTGTATGAAGAATGTTAGGTCGCATTGCTTCCTGGAGAGGCTACTCAGACACGTTTCCTTTTCCCTTATTCCACAGTGCTCTTCCTGTACCAGGAAAAATGAGGTAAGATGAAAAACTCACCCTCTTAGGCAACTTTAGGTTTTACATTTCAGAAAACAATAAAGCAGAAAATCAATCAATCGAACCAAAGGTGGTTCATATCTTTTGTATAAAAGCAGTAACTCCCTTCTCTCTCGCCATCTTCCCATTTGCTCTCTGTCTTTCCACACGCCACCTCCAGTTTTGTGTGGCCTCACCCACTCTGGACTTGGCCACACCCCCTCTGGACTCCACAAAGCCCAGGGAAGCTGAGAGATGCCATTACCCTTGGGCTTCTTCTGTCTGGATTCCAGGGTGCGGGTCAGGTGGACCAGATAACATCCCTGTTTCTTCTCTGCTGTTCCTTGTGTTCAAGGAGGACCAGCCCACTGCATGGTCGGCTCCTTGCCCTGGGCCCCTGGAAACTGATGGGTCCCGGCTCACCGGAGACCAGGGAGGGCCATCTTTGCAAACTTATATATATATTTAGCGGCGTAGCTTGGGCCTTGCACAGTTCCTTCTGGGATGTGAGTTAAACCCTGACGGAGAGAAGATGGGGGTTGGGGCAGGCAGGGCGGGACACGAAGTGCTCCGTGTCGGGCGGAGCCCGTTCTCACTCAGGACAGCAGTAAACCCACAAGGTCATCACTTGGCCCAATACTCCACTGACCCTTTGTTCTTTAAAGGGTCATAGTCTCATCTCCAAAAGAATTAGGAAAAGGAGGGAAACCCCGACAACCACAGTGCGTGCAAACGCAGGTTCCGAGATTAATAATTACCACGTCTAGCAATCAGCTCTTCGGGCTCATTTATTTGAAATCCGTGAGTTTGGGGAGGTCATGATTGGTGGGGGGTTTTGGCAGCCCCAAGCCTGAAATAGATGGAAACTCCTAAATCATCCTATTAAAACCAGATATCTGGCCACATTTGTTGATGTTAGTTTGGCAAACATTTTTTTTAAATACAATTTTTTTTTCCAGTTAAAAGTTCACTTAATCCTACTCATATAAGCTTCCCTCTCTCTCCCCAACTCGTTCCCCTTCCTTTTCTCTATCTGTTCCCTGGAGAGAAAAAGAACAAAAAACAAACAAACAAAAAACCCCACCCCATACTGATGCTAAATGAATACCAGAAAGAGCAACCTTATGTCATTTATTTCTCCTGGATTGAACAGAAATTATTGCTTTTCTTCGAAAACTGTTTTGGTTTAAACTAAAAATACTTCAAAAGATACTTTGCATCAAACGTATATCTTCCATGACAAAAAAAGTCCACACCTAGTGATTTTCTCATCTTGTCCCTCTCTGATAAAATCTGTGTAAATATCTTTCAAAAAAGAAAGAAAGAAGCAAAAAGATAAAAAAGAAAGAAAGAAAACCCTTTGTGAGCAGCAGAAATCTCTTCTTCAGTCTGGGGCCCTTTCCATTCTTTTCTCTGGGGTGGAGAGGGGGAAGGGAGCTTTCTGGGCCAGGCTGGCCCTACGACCCTCCGAGTCTGGGGCCCCTGTGGGCCCCCCGACTTCAGCTCCCACCCCATTCATTCTGCTCGACCTGGGAGCCCGGGTTCAGCGTCCCCCTCCCCTGGAGTTCACCCTTGGACCCTGCTATTGTCCCTCTTGTCTGACCTCTGCTACTCTAAGTTCCAACAAGGTGATCTGGAAAAAACACCACTGGCTCCCTGGCGGGCTCCCGGACTCGTCTTTTCGCGCTCCCGGCGGCGACTCTTTCCTCAGGGGGACCACCAAGCGCTCAGCTTTGCACCGCCAATTTATGGCGCTGTCAGGGGCTCGGGCGCCGCGCCCATTGTGCGGGGCGCCGAGCCTGACCCCGCCAGCAGCTCCGGGGAGCCCGATTGTTCCCTCATTAGGGCGTCCGGGAGCGGCGGAAAGGCTGGCGGCCCTTTCCCACAATCGGCGACAATGTGCGGCCGCAGACGTGTCACTTTCGTAGGCGAGGAGAAATGGAGAGGATGTGCCTCGGAGTGGGCTCCGGGCACAGGGCATTCCCACGCCGCCGGGACGAGGAGGGGGGACCCGAACCCTCGGGCCCCCCGGAGCCCTCGGGACCGTAGTTATTTTTACGCGGGGTTTTGGTGGGGGCGGCCAGTGCGCATAGGAAGTGTGCTGGGGGAAGCAGCGAGAACGCCTTCCAAAGAACTCAATCAAGAGTTACAAAGAACCAAAAGACAGTCGGTGAACCTGGGCACAGTGGGTCTTTGTGCACAAGGGCCAGGATTGCCCAGATGTAAACAGAAGGCTGCACCCTGCCCTGCCAGGAGCTGGGCCGGTGGCCACCGGGAGGAAGGCAGGAGCGGGGCCGAGCCGTGAACCAGTCGCTAGGAGATGAGCTCTCGCAAATGTTTCTTTTATAAGGAGAAGACATCCGCTGTGTGCAGCATGCCCCTTTCTGGCCTGGCTTCCAGAGCCAGTTGCTTTTTTCCTCTTTAGTGTTGTCTGTCCGGAATGTGTGTGTTGCTGCTGCTCTTTCCCAGTGAAAGTGTCTCCCAGAGAGGTGAGGGAGCCTCAACTCCAGACTGTCACACTGTCACTTTCCCTCCTGGCCCGCAAAGTGAGGAACGGGAGCCCAAACCATGCTTCTCTCTCTTCCCCCTCCTGCTTCTTTGGCCTGTTGCATTGAAGAGGCCTTCTCTGAAACTGCAGATAAAGAGCCCAGCTTCAGAGAAACCGGGCAAAGGCTCAAGGGGAAGGGACAAAAAGAACCATCTCTGTCCTTCCCTCTTAGATGTACACAAAAGGCTATGCTCAGATTCTTAGGTCTGTGAAATGCTATTTGAATTGGACACAATACCCGCCTCACAGGGCAGGCATGGAAAGCTATTTCAGGCAGCCATAACTTAGGGTAATTCTCTTTAGTTTATAAACATCATTAACTCATCCTATGAGATGATACAAAAACATGGAACATTTTGCTTCTGCACTTTTCAAAAAAGTGGATTCTAGAGCTCGAGAGCCGTGACTCTGCCTCAGGAAGGAACCGTGTTTATTAGCAGGTGATTTAAAATCAGGCACCCAGAGGAAAGTTGATGGCAAGAAGTTTCAGGAAGGCTGTGCGCAGAGTTGTCACTTTCGAACTCTCCTCAGCTCAGTGCTTTCAAACTGCGATTGTGTTCATGTCTTTGGTAGAATATAGGGGTGAAAAGAAAGTTTTCATTCCAAGATGCTATTTGTGTAAAATGTGTATTCAAAGATATCAATGTCTGTATTGCAATGGCCATTTAAAAATTCTAAGTCCTCCAGGATTTTAAATTTCTCTTGTAGTAGAGCTGAAGATATTTTCATGGTTGCAAAATCATGGGAGTGAAACTTTTTTTTTTTTTTAAAGATGAGGTCTCATCTCTGAAGTGCATCTTGTTCTATGATTTTGTCTAAGCTACCAAAGCTTTTTTGACTAGAAAAAAAAGGGCTCTAGGCTCTTGTTTTTAGTATTATAACAAAAACTGGGTGGAAGTGTTATCACAAGGCAATTTGTGTAGTTTATAAAAATCATCGTGAAGATTAATTTCGTTGTGGCACTTTTTCTTTTCTTTTCTTTTCTTCTCTCTTTTTTTTTTTAAGCAGATGGCTTTCTGTTCACTGTTAGGCTTAAAATCAAATGTGTAAAGTTTTTCTTTAAAAAAAAGAGCGGTCTTAATTTGAGGCACGTTGTGTGTATTGTGTTTTGTGATGGCTGTTCTTTGGTGATGGAGGGGTGTTTCTTTTGAATTTCTAGTTTTCCGTAAGTCTGTTAAATTTCACTGTTCTTGTAGTTCTGGGCTAGTAAATCTGCACTTGATCTGGGCCCAAACATATTTTGATTGTAAATAAAAAGTCTTCTTTTATGAGGATGTTCACTTCACAGGTTGAGCAGTGTAATTTTTATACAGGTCTCAGCGATCAATAAAAAAGCCACAGGAGGAATGATTTATCTTGTTGGTTACAGAGACTGTCACCGAGAGAAATTGTAAAAGATCAATTTACACAACCTGGTGTGAGAATGTTATTGATATAACACGGTTGATCAGTTTCTGGTCGTCTATGCACAGATGCCGCAGAAGGAGTATATCTTGCCATAGGTCCACTCGCCAAGGTCTTAATAGACTCAGCGCTCCAAGAAAGGGACCGAGAACCAATGGAGCTGAAGGTGTCCGGACCGCACGGGGCTCAGCGGCAGAGGGGACCAGGCATTGGCTGAGCTCCCATTACTTCGTTTAGCGGTGTCATGCTTCCTCCTCTGTCTCTGTTTTGGTCTCTCTCTCTCTTTTTAATTTTTTCCCTCCTACTGTGAGAACTGTTCACTTGGAGACTCCCCGTCTTAATTACAAAGAGCCCTTTTAACCATAGGTCACAGGACTTGGCTCTCTTGACAGGAAATAAGGAAACAGGCTACCTTCCTGGTTTAAAAAAAAAAAAAATCAAACTTCCACTTCTCAAATTAGTTAAATGAAGCTTATCAACGGTTGGGAGTTGAGACTTTGACAGTTGGTTAATTGCAGTTGGTACATTAACTATGTTTTAACCAGAGCTGTTGGGGATGCAAGTAAATAAAAAATAAAGTCTAGGCACTTCCAGGGGAAGGCAAAGTGCTGCTGAAAAGAAGAAAACATTAATTAAAAAAAAAAAAAAAGAACACAATGTTAGAGGATTTAATTTCAGTCTTTCTGGCTATAAGTATCACAAGACCACGGAAAAGAGTCCAGGCCTTTGCCATTTTAATTAAATAGATTTGCAAGCATTAGCATTTTTAAAAATGACATTGAAACCCCTTTCCATCTGAGGAAGTTCTTTCTCTCACTCTCTCTGTCTCTCTTTTGATTCTACCTTCAAAATATCATCTGCCCATATAATTTTGTATGAAACATGCTATGGGAAATCTACCTAGTGCATATCTGTCTCCCCGTCCGTGTACACCAGTCTCAAATACAGAACATTTTCAAACGAAGATGAATCTTAGTGGAATTGGTTTATTTTCCGATTTGCAATTCTTTAACGTTATTACAGAAGATGGAATATGAGTGACGGTGAAGGAAAGAACAGCAGCCATGAACGTCCACGCCAGGGGCTTCTCTACCAAAAACACTATTATAATAAGGCCAGCAGAGAGAAAGCAACCTAGATTTGGGAAAATGTAACTGTGTTTTTGCTTATTTAACCCATCAGTTGCACTCACATGTAATGTCAGAATGATAATTCAAATGTGGCCGGAGTTACGGGAGTATCAGAGAATGAGAAGTCGAAGAAGACAAATGATTACATTCTTCCAACTTAGATTTTTAGCTATAATTTTAGTAATATTTTCTCATGCTGTTTTGTTTTTTAACAGGGTCCACAGTTCCTTGTATCTGTATACGTGCATGTGTGTGTATATGTGTCTATACTTATTTATTGCATATCTGAAGTCTGTCTTTGTTTTTTTCACGTTTTTGCAACACACACACACACACACACACACCTTCTGCTTGGAAAACGGATGAATCTCATGCTTTCTGAACACCTATTTAAAAGGTAAAAATCAACTAGTTTCTGTGCATTCTATTAGATCAAATTTTAATTGCTGAATGTCCAATTAGTATTTACTTGCTTTTGCTTACAGAAGAGTGAGTAAATGTGATATTGCTTTCATATTCCTGTATATTAAAATTCCCTAATCTCGCTCATTGTCTTTTCATTAGCTAAAATTCACCCTCACATTCATTATCAACTGAACACAAACAAAAGACTGCTCACAAAATCTGCCTTCCCTTCTTTTCCTCCCCCCGCCAAGTGCTTTCACGGCTTGTGGATATTCCTATCTCGATATCAATAATGCCTGTAATCCAGCATCAGACAACTTTGCTGCTTCTTTACTCTTCAGGGCTATAAATGAATCCGTGCCCATATTACGTAGCTGGTAAGGATGCTCCAAGGCTACAGTGGGAGCAATTTTCCCCTCTAGATCAGGAAAATCGCTCCTCGGTATCCTCACATCTGGAGAGGACATGCTTGCTCACTTCTTCACCCATGTCTTTTGTTTTCTTTCTTTTTGTTTTAATGCAGTTTCTGTTCGTGCCAAGCTCCTGATGGCCGCAGGCCCCGCAAAGGTCTGGTACTGACTGTTCTCTGCCCTAGCCCTCCTCCCACTTCCACCCTCCTAACCAGATCAACCCCTCCCCGGCAGGATCCCACAGATCCAAGTTAAAATGCAATTTCCTGCTTTTGATAAGTAGACACTATCCAGCCAGAACAAAACAGAACACTCTGATACAATTGTCTCGTGGCCAAGGGGGAAGGCAACTCCCACCCTTCAAGTCTTCCCTCATTTAAGCCAAGCAGGAAATGCAATTTCTGATCTTTATTCCTGCATTTTTCACCAGACTTTCCAGAATCATATTGATGGGGTCTGCACATGCAAATCCTTTGGGGAGCCAGGGCCAAGATCTCAATCACGGGGGAAGTTGTAGACAATCCTACCCACCCTATTAATTCGAACAGTAATGGATATTTCCAATCTTGAATAGGCAAATAATCAGAAGAATCCCAGTTCAAGAGCTCCAAAACGTATTTTCATACCTGACATAGTTGTCTACCAGAGTGTGCCTTATCTTGGGAGGGTATTAAACTACCTAGAAATATGGCCCGATTTTGCCAAATGACTTTCTGTAGGAGCTATCCGGCTGCATTATCTCTTCTGAAGACTATCAGTTTTTATTCAATCATCATTAATATTATTGGCTTCCCCTGCTTTTCCTGCAGTAGCTAAAGGACATATGGTTATGAATAGAGTTTCCTAGTGCATACAGTAGGACAAATGGAAGGGAACTAAGTAATTAATCAACCAACATATTTTCTCTACATGCAAAGCACTTTGGGCAGCCCCAAAGGAGTTACAGAAGAATGTAACATAGACTCTTATCTGAATGAGCCTATCAATTGGTTGGCAAGAAATCGTACTCAGGGACGAAGAGTAAATATGAAATTGGATTGAACTGATTAGGTGTTTTCCAGGAGAATGTGGCATCAGTAACACTCGGATTTATTAGGAAAGCTTTCCAAGATAGAAAGGATTTGGTGTGAAAGCGAGAAGAATAGAGAGGATTAGAGGTGGAGAAAGAACATGAGGGATGGTGTGGAGATGGGAATGGATGCAGCCTGGTCTGGAGTCCATATCATGATGGACACCATTAGATAGAGTCTGTATTATCTTCTTGGTTATGTCAATAAGCAGGTTGGAAAGACAGGAAACCAGGTTATGAAGAGTCTTGATAGATATATCAGACACTTAATGCATGTTCAATAATTAAGTAAATGAGCTTAGATTTGAGGTGGTATAATGTGAATCAGTGAGGGCTTCTGTGTAGTAGCATGACTTAATGAAAGAGAGACTTTCGAGATATTGCTTAGATATTGGTAGGTTTGATGTCTGTTAGTGTGTGTGTGTGTGTGTGTGTGTGTGTGTGTGTGGTAGTGGTTGTTGTTGGTGGTGGGGGTTGCCTGGAGCAGAAGGGACAACTGCAGGATAATCTGCCATCATCCAGGGGAGAGGTGATGAGAACCTGAACCTGAACTAGAATGTCATGGATGGGGAGGAGGGGAATGAAAAGAAAGGGATGGTTTTGGAAACATCAGAGAGAATGGAGTCTGTACTTGCTAGGCAGTCAGTACAGAACTGATGACAGCATAATGTCATTGGACTAATATTGAAGGTAATGAATAAATCCAAGATGGTACCAGAAAGGGGTGACTGGGATCATGGTCATACCACTGGCGGGGCTAGACTTCCTGATTTGCCTAAGGAAGAAATACATGGCTTGGGGCATGTATAGGGAAGAAATTATAAGCATTTCAAATAAAACACCCAATGGGAAGTTAGACTAGACATTGGTCAAAAGAGTAAGTCTGCATGTGCAATCATGAGGATTGCCTATGAATCCATAAATCCAACAAGCCATGAATGTAGGCTTCTAATGTGAGTTTGAAGAGGAATGGGATAACTTTCATCACATACTTTGCAGATTAAAGCAGGATAGAAATAGCATGCAAATATAATGCATGTCCTTTAAGAAAAGTCAATAAAATCTTTTTTGATGGAACCATGTTCTCTTATTATAGTTTTGAAAGTAAAGAACTCATCCTATTCTAGCTTTTTTTTTAAAAAATAAAGCATAAAGATGTGTGCTCAGAGAAACATGAAAAATGCAACCTCTCTTCCTGCTGAACAAAGTACCATCTATAAGGAAGCTCTCCACACTGAACTCATGTTTCACAACCCAGAGTCTGTGAACACAGAAAAAAAAATCTTTTGAGGGAAAAGGAGTTGTTGAGTGAGTGAGTGATGTAATAAAAGCAGGATTCAGGGTCAAATGATCAGGCAACAAATTTCGAGCATGTAACTAAGCACCAGGACGCTCATCAAAGGCTGATTTGTTTGGGAGAACTATAAAAAATTTTCCCAGGTAGTACCTTTTGTCTGATTTTGCCAGAATTAGCTATAGAAAATAGAAAAAAATTAATTATTTATGTAGCAAGCATCTGCGATGACCATCAGTTTCACTGTGGATAGTATTATCAACTCAATTATGAAATTATTTTCTGATCCCATAAAGGATATTGTAACTTTTTAAAAGAGATTTTATTTATTTATTTGACAGAGATCACAAGTAGGCAGAGAGTGAGAGGGAAGCAGACTCCCTGCTGAGCAGAGAGCCCGATGCGGGGCTCGATCCCAGGACCTTGGGATCATGACCTGAGCCGAAGGCAGAGGCTTGAACCCACTGAGCCACCCTGGCGCCCCAAGAATATTGTAACTTAAATTCCAAGTGACACCATGCAAGATAGACATTAGTGATGTTGGTTGGACACAACTGAGACATACGAACAAATAGTTATAAAATCTCACTTTGAAAGTCTTTAAAAAACAAATGCATTGAGTCATAAGTGCCAGTTCCCTCTTTTCCAGAAGGTTTGACCTGGCCCTAAGTAACAGAAATTTAAATCATTTGTGAATTAATACTAAGGAAATGAAGATTATGATAGGCATGCTCTACTGAACATAGTACAAGAATGAAGAGAAAAAAGGAAAGCGAAATATATTTGTAATAAATGCTGAGGGTTCACTGAAAATTCTGACACTGGAGATGAGGACATTCAACCTGTGGAAATTAATTGGAAGAACTTTCGTATCACTAAACCTACAGCTCATTTTAAGCACAAGAAAACTAGGTCATGTGAATATCCTAAAATTCTTTGTAATCAAAAGCAACATTATGTGAAACCAAACAACACTGATATCCTTGAAGAGAAACAAATAGATTTGATTCATCAGTTTTGGTAGAATAAACTCTTCGTGCATAATAACAATTTTTAGTAAATTGAGAACAGATGAAAATGTGCCAAACATAAGGAGGACTTATTAGAACCCAAGCCCGTGGACTTGCAGAGACATCTTTAGAATCAAGAAGAAGACAAGAAGTCCTTTCACATGGCTAGGTCTAGACAAGGTAACATGACAGATACAACAGAAAAGAGAATATGAAACAAATGAGTAAGCAGCAAAAATATTAAATAGGGATTATCACTTTGGATATGCTTTTTTTATTGGCTTGAAAAAAAGATCTGCTCATATTTTATTTCTTGATTTTTATCACGAGATTTCAGTGAATAGCGGCACTGGTCCTTCGCTGTGTGTTTCTTACCATGATAAAACATGCATAACAAAGTTTAGCATTTTAACCATTTTTAAACATGAAGTTCTCATTGTTGTATAACCTCACTACCATCCATCTCCAGAACCAATCCATCTTCTGAAACCGAAACTCTGTCCCCATTAAACATTAAACCACATCCCACCCCAACCCCTCTCTTCAGCCTCTGGTAACCATCACTTTCCTTTTTGCCTCTATGAATGTGACTACTCTAGGTATCTCATATAGGCAGAATTATACACTATTTGTCCTTTGGTGTCTGATTTATTTCAATTAACATAATGTCTTAATGTCAGAATGTCTTCAAGTTCCATTCATGTTGTAGCCCGTGTCAGAATTTCTTTTTTAAGGCTGAATAATATTCCACGATGTGTATAGACCACATTTGTTTCATCATTCATTTGCCGATGGATAGTTGGGTTGTTTCCACCATTTGGCTCTTGTCCATGATGTTAATAAGAGCATGAATGTACAAACAGCTGTTTGAGTCTTTGATTTCAATTCCTCTGGGCATATACCCAGAAGTGGAATTGCTGGATTTTATGGTAATTCTGTTTAATTTTTTTTTTTTTTTTTTTTTTTTTAGAAAACACCATAGTATTTCCCACCATGGCTGTATCCCTTTAGGTGGCACAAATCTTCCAGTTTCTCTACATGCTCACCAACACTTATTTTCTCACTTTAAAAAAGAAAAGATTTTATTTATTGATTTGACACACAGAGAGAGATCACAAGTAGGCAGAGAGGCAGGCAGAGAGAGAGGGGGAAGCAGATTCCCTGCCAAGCAGAGAGCCTGATGCTGGGCTTGATCCCAGGACCCTGAGATCATGACCTGAGAGGAAGGCAGAGGTTTAACCCCACTGAGCCACCCAGGTGCCCTTCTAACTTTTTTTTTTTAAATAATCACCATCCTAATCAGTGTGAGCACTGGTCCTTCAAAATTCTCTTTTCCATGTGAATTGGGACACACATCATTTAGTTTTAGCCAATTGGTTCTTAAAGATAAACATCTAAATATATGTAGGCTGAGGAAGCATGCGTCCCAGATGATGAAGACAAAGCACGATTCTTTTCTTCCTAAGGGAGCGGGATGCAGTCATGCCTCCATTACGTCATCACATCACAGTGCATGGAGGAAGGAGCCGGAGGGTAGGGTTGTCCCATGCCTTGAAGGCACTGATGCGCTAGGGTCTTCTGGTCTTACTGAGTTTCAGAGCTTCTTGGAGTACTTTCTTGAATCCAGGGAAACGAAGGTTTTTATTTTTGGGGATGGTCCCATGGTCTGGCACTTGCTGGACTCTCTTTCCTCAGACACTGAGATCTGCGCTCACCCTGATAACATCGGCTATTTCTCTTCCTTCCTCCTCTCAAATCTTCCACCTCTTCCTACTCTCTTGAGAAATAAGAAAGTTACTTCTGATTTATGTATATTTCTTCGTCCCGCCATTCCATGTGGATTCCAGATACGCTTTCAGTTGGGTGGCTTCAAAGTCAAGTTGAGGGATGAGCTCTTTGTGGAAGGCCAGTGCATTTCAGGTCATCTAGTAGGCATAAAGAATGCAAATTAGGTTCCTAAAGAACATAATAGAGATCAGATCATATCCTTCGCCTTCATAAGCCCAGGATGTAATAAAATAATGTCCAAACACCATTGCTGCTGTGCTTGGAGTATGTGGGTTGTAGAAACAATTTTGAAGCGCCTTCTTAAAATGTAGCATTTATAAAGAACTCAAGAAAATCCACTTACTAGCACTACGTAGTCTGAGCACATGTCTTACAGAAATGCAATAGAGACGGATTCTTTGCTTTCATTTCTTCATTATACAGAAGGGGTGTGCTTTCCAATATGTATTAATGATATTGATAGTAATGTTGGAAGATGTAAGTCCTTTGTACTACTTGTGCATTTTTCTATCGTGGAAAGCCACGTCAGAGAGCAGTCACAAAGGTACGCAGGATCGTAGAAGAGAAATAGCCAATAACATTATTTGTGAAATACATGCATTTGAACAAAAGAAATGTTGCTGTTAGAAATCACTTTAAATAGTCTCTTGCTATTTTCTCTACAGAACAGAGTTGCTCTAAATACCGCCAATAACAGCGATGGCTCTTATCTAAAAAGGAATGTCTTTTGTTAATAGGAAATGCTAATTCTCTTTTCCTTTATTTTTAACAGCACCAACACTGAAGAATTCTTTTCAGAGAAAAGGGAGGAAGGGAGAGTTTGGGGATCGGAGGTAGTCAGAAGGGGCTACCAAAAAAACCATCTTTCACTTCCAATAGGTCTTAATGTTTAAAATCTCTGAAGTTTTCTTGTGTGTTATGAAAAGCAACCAATTTATCTTTTTCCATTTTCCCAAAGGAGGTTGACCCAAATCCAACAGCAGCAGTTGAAAAATTTCTCTAAGCTTTATCAAATGGCCCCTACAGAGAGCCCAGCTTAAAATTAAAAGCTCCCCCTACCAGAGGGAATATATGTGACTTTAATAACTGAAATGTGTTTTTACTTTCTATTACAGAGGTCAAAAGGTTCCTAAACAAACCAAATTTATCAATTATTTAGAGCTGATTTCTTCTGAAGTGGTATTTCTAAGATATTATTTGGTGGATAAATTCAATGTTCCAGAGCCAACAGCAGAATTTTATTCATAACAAATTTCCACTAAACTGAATTTGCCGGGGCAACTTAATTTCCACTATCGTGTTTGCACTGTAGAAATATCAACTGAAGTGTTATAGTGCCTAACTAGTGGGCTTTTCAAAGAAAAATTCCATATAAGCATGCTTATTCAGCACCCCTCCCCCAGCTTTCTGTTTATTGCTTAAGAAATGAACTGCCATTTCTATCTACTGGGATAAAAAAAAAAAAAAAAAATTTTTTTTTTTAAAGCTCCCGAAACATTCTTCAAAACCACAGAGACACCTTTAGAGTTAAAAACAATATCTTAAACTACATTGTCATCCTAGCCACCAAAGAAAAATGAGATTGTTGTCAAAGTATTTTTTTCTTTTTCTTTTTTTTTTGAAATGAGGGAGACATAGGTTTGCGTGTCCTCTCACGTGTGCCAACAGACACACACAGTGTGTGTGTACTTGGAGTAGGTCAAGGTCTTTTCCCCCAAATTCTTCTGGAATCTTGATGGACTACTTGGTTAGGACTCTATGTTAGAGAATTCAATAACAGTTTATAGAGCAACTGTTCTTCATTCTTAACACAGTGCATAGCCCATGTAAATATTATGTTTATTATATACTAACTAAACATATATTGGGTTTCTGCCTAAAGTCTGCCATTTGGTGTATGCAGAAAACATTATAGAACAGTTCATAAATTCATTTGAAGCTGTGTTAAATGAAAGCAGCCATCCAGAAGCTGAAATTTTTTCATCTTTAAAATAGCAGGGTTTCCCGGCTTGAAAGCAGGAGGCTTACTTACGCTGGTGAATGCAACACACCAAAATAATCAAGGAGCTATGCAGCAGATTCTGCTTTAATGAAAGCAAATTTTGTGAAGGCAAAAGACCCAGTTATATTTACCTTATCCATGCGGCTCTTATTTTATTGCTTAGTATCATTATTATTATTTTTATTATTTTTGTAAATTCAGAAAAAAAAGGGGGAAGAAAGCTTTTCCCCTCTGATACCTATTAGCCTGTTCAAGATGGAAATAACAGCAATTAGGTTTTCTAGACATCCACTGATAAAGATAAATGGAAATGAAGGTGGAAACAAGAAATGGGAGCACAGGCAAGCCATTCTACCTCTCGGGGAACTGGGTGGCTGGGGGCAGGGGGTGTGGGGGTGTTGGTCTGAGGCTAGGCTGCTTTCATTTCTGAATGGCTGGCTGACATCCAGCCACAGTCCGAGAAGACCCCCAAAGGCTCAATTCCACCATCCCCCCAACCGTGTGGGTCTGGTCTGTGGAGGGGAGTTGGTGGTCTTCAGGTACCAGGAGGGACGGAACAGGTACCGATGTGAAGACCGACTGAAGGGTTTTCGATTCTCACGTGTACCCTTCGTTCCTGGAACTGGTTCATGGTAGGTTTGGCTGAACTAAACTCCAAACATAACATTTGGGATTTTCACTAGTTCACTGAGTTGACAATTTCAGCCCTGCAGAAACAGAGGACCAGTGTTCTAGGTCACTGCTGCCACTTTTTATCACCACTTCCAAGTGTGTATTAAAGTGCCTTTGATGGTAAGCAAAGCTTGGAAACTAACATGGCAGGAGAAAAAGGAATGATGTTGTCTTGGTAACAATCTTTGTGAGGTCCAAATGTCGGGAATGCTGTTATCAAATCAATTAACCAATTTATATATTTTTTGCCTCAGGAGGGCAGGGATTTTTGTCCATTTCGTTCACTGACGTATTTTAAGCACCCGGAACAGTGGCCAGCATATAGTATGTGCTCAGCAAAAATCCAATGACTGAAGGCACCCATCATTTGTTTGAAATGGTGATTTTCAACCTCGAAGCTAGGAGCCTGGCTTTTCCCAAGTATTCACATTGTACTGGAACTTCAAGGCTTCTCGTTTATTATTTTGGGCCTCTACTTCTTGCATTTGACCCTATGGAAGCAGATCCTATTTTAATCCTGCTTATATAAAATATTCTCTTGAGAGGAACAGGTTTCGTCAGTTGCTAGAGCATCGGGCCAATATTTGATAAATTCTCCCTTGTGGAAAATCAGGTGGTAACAAGGGGAAGCCTTCTCTTCTTTTTGGTTGTTAACATTTTAAGAATCGGTATTTGTAACTGCTCAGATATTCACCATGGAGTCCTACGGTGGTGGCTCTTTATGAGGTTATAGCAACCAGGTTCATAAAAATATCACTGCAACTCAGAGAGTCCAGAATTTTTACTTCCTTCGCTGATGAACTTCCCACACACCACGTGAATAAAAATTTGTCCCAAGCACTGGAGACTTCGGGTTCCCAATGAGGTAATTAACCTGTAAAAAATGCACCCTCTCAAACCCAGAAGGAGTGGCTAGGGGCTGGATACTGATGTTCTTAAAGTATCAGGTGACCTTCGGTGGCTTCTTTGCCCAGTCTGAAGGTTTGCAGTACCTGTCTTATCCAGATGTTTGATTTTGAGATATGAATGGATATCATGAATGCAAGAATTTAAAAAAAAAAAATGCCAAACTGTTCTTGCACAGTTGATAATCACGTGAGAGGTAGGGACCCTGTCAGTGCTTTGCAGATGTCGGTAGATGAGCAAGATGTCTGACCTGCCTTTTTTTGCCTCATAGCGGGAAATGTACATCTCAAAGAAGGGCAATTAGGGACAGAGGACCCAGCTTGATCCCTGAAATTGCCAGGAAGGCTCTCCTACACAGCATGCAACTGGCAGAGAGGCAGAAGAGGAAACTGCAACCGCCAGGTATGGTTCTGGAAAGGAAAGCTGGACCGGAGGTAGTTTTGCTGAGGAAAGGTGGACCGGAAGTAGTTTTGAATATTGTTACCCACTCAGACCATGGCAGCTTCCGGTGCTGCTTTTTTTTTTTTTTTTAAAGATTTATTTACTTACTTGTCAGAGAGAGAGAGAGAGAGAGCACAGGCAGGCCGAGGCAGAGGGAGAAGCAGGCTCCCTTCTGAGCAAGTAGCCAGGTGTGGGACTCCATGCCAGGACGCTGGTATCATGACCTGAGCTGAAGGCAGCCGCTTAACAGACTGAGCCAACCAGGCATCCCAGCTTCCAGTGCTTCTCACGAGCACTGGGACCCCTGATACAAATCCCCTGTGTCTTCTGGCTTCTATACCCTGTAATTCTTTACAATCACCAGCCATCCTCCTGTCAGAAGCTCAAAGCAGAAGTAGAATCTGAGCACTGGAGGTTTTCCTAAGTTCTTGCCTGGTTGTCCACTTAGTTCTCATTTTTAGTGTTGATTCTAGGCAAGAAGAGGATGGAGCCCTTAAGGCTTTAGCTAAACCCTGTTATTTTCCAAGCTGGAAAACCATGAAACTGCATTCGATCATTTTTTAAGGAACGTGACGGTAATACGACATGACACTATGTGAAGACAAAATTGAGATATCAGCTTTTAGAAAATGATGCTAATTATTTTTATTATTAACATTAATGTAATTTTCCACTTAAAAGAACAGTTTTCCTAAGCGTAGGGAAAAAAGTCAATAATTGGTGGCCGATTGGGCTTTAAAAATCATCTTGAGTTTTCTAATCAATAAATAATTAGCCAATTAGTATACTTGTGTCCCAGCATCGATAACATACTGTTTGGCCCCCTCCCTTAACCCCCACACACCTCCTATCAGGACAAATAGACTGTCACACCAGTGTATATAAAGAGGTTCATAGAAACATACAGAACTTGTGAATGTGTGAGGCATTGACAGGACAGCTTCTGACAATGTGAATTCTTAGTTCCTATTTTTGTTCTTAGACCCCATTTACCAATCTAGGCTTCAATGTTTAGAATGTAGGTAGATACTACTTTGAATGTAGGTCTTATGCCTAATTCACACAAGCTTGTTAAAAAGTTGCTCAGTGAGTGTTTTAGTGTATTTGGATTCAATTTTCTATTGATAAATATTTTACCCAGTTGTCAAGATTATCTTAACATGGAGACAAGTAGATATTAGATTAATCCAAGTGTTTTTAGAGACAAGCTGATAAATTATAGAGAGAAGTGTTGATTTTATTTGCAACACAGAACTAGCAAGCCTTTCGGTTTTCTAAAACTTAGTAGAAACAATAAGTACTTGTCTTTCCACATAAATGTAAGCCATTCAATGCTTTACACATTCTTAAAAAGAACGGCAGAAGTTCTGGAATGGTGTAAATTTATCTTTCGTTGTTCCCAACTAGAAAACAAAACACCCACTTTGAATGCAATGGAGTGAATGTTTGTGGCCCCAGCTCTGACTCCCCAGGGGGAAAAAAAATTATATGTGGAAACCTAATCTTCAACAAGATGGTATCTGGAGGGGGGGTTCTTTGAGGGGTAATTAGCTCATAAGGGATTAGTTCCCCTATAAGAAGACTGCGGAGAGGGGTGACCTCTCCCTCCCTACAGTGTGAGGATACAATAAGAAGAGGGATGTCAGCAAACAGGAACTGAATCTGTCACCACCTTGGTTTTGGACTCTTTAGGCTTCCTGAACTGTGAGAAATACATTTGTTGTTTAAGCCACCCTGTCTGTTGTAGTTTGCTAGAGCAGCCCAAGCTGACTTCAGACATGGACTACCCTGCTATGTAGAAATCCTGAAGGTTGCTCTCATTTTGGTTCCTCAAAAGGAGCAAATTCTCTTTAGTGCATTTAATTTGGAAAAGGTTGTCTTACAGATCATCATGACCTTGTTTACTGTCCGGTCCTGAGTCCCTGGGAGGTGTCAGGTGCTTGAAACCTTGGCATGGGTGGTCAAGGGTTCCTTATGCATTTCAGCTGCCAGCTTCCTTGCCCCTGACTCACTAACTTCCAAGAAAGAGCTGTTATTTGTTGATCGTATGGCAGAATGCAATTTTTCCAGCAGGCGAGGCTCCTGAAGTTTAAATTCAGACCCAGGGATTTGCTTCTGTCTGGTATGCTCTGTTCTTTCTTTTCTGCTGGCTGCAGATGGGGAAATCAGTCTGTTTATCTACCTTTCTCTCTTCCAACAACCCTGCTTCCACCCATCTCACACACAAACACACACACACACACACACACACACACACACACACACACACACACAGAGAAAGAGAGAGAGAGAGAGAGAGAGAGACCTGGTTCAACTTCTTCCTTCCTCTATTGTATCCACTCTTCTACTTGGAGGCAGGTTAGACAGAGATTGGCTTGAGGCCTGGTCACTGCTCTGGCCTCACAGGAGAAGGGTTACTTTATTTTTATTTCTGGCTACCACGAGGACGTATCCCTCAGGGACTTGGGGTGGAGGAGCTGTAGCATTCTGCACTTGGGTTCAGGCATTCTGGGGCCCTTAGGCTAGTCTCCTTGTGGAAGTCTCATTGCAGCTTTTTTCGGATTCTTCATCTCCTTTTTTTCTTAATGGCCCTGAAAGATGTTAGTGTCACCATTTGAGTGACAAGGAAACTGAGGTTCTCGACTTGTTCGAGGTCCTCTGAATGGGGATATAGGATATAAAGAAGTAACCAGACCCCAAAATAGAATTCCAGTATTGACTAATGCTGTACAGATAAGGTACACCAGGACAGAGTCAGTGATAGGGATGGGGCTATGTAGTCTGGATTGCTGGGGAAAGCTTAGAACATATAAAAGATCATTCTGGCTTGCAGTTGAATGAGTCTTGTGTTAGGGTCACGTCAGACAGATCTACCTCTCAGCTGGGGAGTTCAGTCATGGAATATTTCTAACGAGTTCGATCTACTCCCTGCATAAGCTATGCCTTTCTTTTGAGAACTTTCTTTCCCCCTGCCATTTATGTTCTTGTGAATTAAAAATTAAGGCTACATTTTCATAGGCTTAATAAATTTTAAAAAACATCTTCTTTAGCCAAGATGTGGATTTCCAAGATATTATAGGTGTTAAAGGCCAATGTCAAATGTAACAGGAGCAAATGAAAACTCAAGTACTTCCGGTTTGTAGAAGTGGTCAGTGATGGAATGGGTCCAACAGCTTTTTGACATACTTTGCACAGGTGCACACGTGGTTGCTAGCTCATTTGGTGTGTTTGTGCAAATTAGGGAAGATATCTCCCTTTCTCCATGATAGACCCAGGCCCACGTCCAACCACATGGCTTGGTGCCCCAAGAGTGGGCTGTATTTCAGCTTACCTTTCTCACCCCTGCCAGGTGCCCTTGGGCAGGACGTTGTGTTCATGACTTTATGACAGTCTCTGACCTCTTAGGCAATAGTAATAACTGCCTACAACTGGTCTGCAACGGAATTCATTGCACAAGTGCCATCTCATTAGTTCCCCAAATCGGCTAGGGTGATAAATGAGGCAAAGATATTTATCGTCACTTTATAGTTATGAGATCAACATACAGAGAAGTTAAGTGACTTCCTCAAAGCCACACAGATCCTAGATGGCTCTGACCAGAAGTGGAGGTAACTGACCTTTGGCCTTATTTCTTCAGATTCCTTGAGCACTCTCCAAGCCAGAGATACCCATCCATTTATTCATTTAATCATTAGTCATTCAAGATGACAAGTTCGTTGGAGAAGGGCTCTGCCTCATTTATCTGTGCATTCTGCAAACCCATCATAGTATTTGACATGTAATAAGTATGCAATGAATGTTTGCTACACGAATGGAAGAAGCTGGTGGCTCTGGTCGGGGCATACATTATAGACGTGTTCTGCTGATACACTTGGCAGCAAATGGCGACTCAGAACCTCCTCCATCTTTTTTTTTTTTTTTTTGCCACGCAAACTGTAGGCGTGGTGGGCATCACACAGGCCCATTTGTCCTACCGCAAAAGCCAGTTCACAGCTGTGTTGGTCAAAACTCTGTGGAAAAGGGAAGAAGGCAGTTGAATGCTCACCCTGCTAAGTAAACAGATGCAGATCTGAGAGGCTGCTTGGGAGGTAATGGGTCTACACCTTCTGCTGCCTTCTGAAAACTGGCATTCCCCAAGGAATGGAACCGCAGAGGCAGGTGTCTGAGAACTTGGGCTCCTTTTCTAGAAGATGTATGATCACTGAGGTTTGCAGCAGTATTTCCGCCTGCTGATAGCCTGATAGTTTACCTATCACATCTGTCAGGTCCCTAGGAAAATGGAAAAATCACGTTGGAAGGCTCAGACTAAAGCAGCTCAGATCCCCTCTTCCTGCCATTTGTTGGGTTATTAATAACATCCCGTTAGAATCTTCGGAGCCTCAAAGAGGAGGAGACTTGGCTTCTCCTCGGGTCCTCCACACCGCGGATTGCCTTTCTGAAGATGCTCCCAAGATTATGGGTGAAGCGTCAGAATTCATTAGCCAAATGGGACAGTCAATCCTCATAAAGACGAAGGGCCTTTTGTGAATCACTCCCAGTCAAAATAATGAAAATCGTGCCCATGGTTATTTTCCATAGGTCTAAAAATATGGAGAACCAGTGAGTTACTCTTAGGCAGCTCATAATAATGTCATAATTGAACGATCTATAAACGGCATTTTGCAAAGGAACACTGAACAAATGCAGCTGAACACTCTTCTATTGGGATCTTTTCTTTCTCACAATTAAATGTCATTATGAGGGATTCTACTCTATTTTATACGTAATCAGGACTTGTAAAGTCTCCAGATAAACAACATTTTTATTTGATCAGAGTTCATTATGAGAAGCAACTACTGTATAGAAAAATGTCTGAAATTATCCTCTGGACTAGGAGTCAGGATTTACTAAGCGGAAGGGTAAAAATGGCCGCCTTGCCAACCAGGCGTACCTTTGCAATCTGGCGCATTTCCTTATGTGTCCTTGCTCAGGCTTATAAACCACTGGAATCAATTTCTTTTAAAAACACGTTTTTCAGAAACTTATTACGCACTTTAGAGATATATTATATACCTTCAGCAGCAAAAGAAGAAAAATTACAGGTGCAAAAGCAGCCCATTTTTCTAGCAGCTAAAAATGATGCTGTGTACTAGTCACAGGGGAACGGTAAAAATTATACTCCGACAGCAACAGGGCAGAAGCCCACAAAGGCACAGCCGAGCGAGTGGCACGGCCAGGGAGTGCGCTAATAAATCAAGATAATTCTCTGCCTGCCTTGAACTTAGACCCGGCTACAATTCACTCGTACAGCCGGAAAAAAAAAAAAAAAAAAAAAAAAAAAAAGTCTGTTCGTGGAATTCAGCTTTACTGGGGGGACGTGATTAGTCACTGGGCAGATTGAGCCTCGATTGCATCTAAATGGTCCACTTTATGAACCATTTATCTTCTGCTCAGACCATTTTCATTACACCAAAAACTGATGCTGAGCCACCAGCTGTAAGATACAGCCTGGTGAAAATTAATAACCTTTTTTTTTTTCTCCCCTTCTGCAGGACTCCTGCATATGTGAGTAGGAGCATTTATCCCTGTTTTGTTGCTATTTGCATCCCAGCATCCCTGGCAGTCTTTCAATTTTCTCAAGTCTCTTAGCCTTTGGCCCCTGTTTCGCTTTTGCAACACAAACAATCCATCCTGTGCATTTAAAATTCTCTTAGCGCCCTGACATCACGCTATAGCCTTAGAGCAGGGAGCAGTTTACACAGAAAGGGCTCTTATTAATTCCTCTGTCCTGCTTTCCTGCTAAAATATAGGGATCTTGAGATTACTGCTGGGTCCCTTAAAGACCATTTAGAGCTATGCAATTTAAAAAAGGAGACCTTTATTAATACCTGCTTAGGCTACTGACTGCAGGGAGGGCAAAGGAGGTCTGGCTGTGATGGAAGATAGTCTCTTACTGAAGCAGAGTCACGTGACCTGTAATTCACGGCAGCCTATTGAGCTTCGCCTAGCCACTGAGATATAAGCTGATATGATTACAATAACATACAATGAAATTATGGAGTATTAATGGTGCTTAACCACTGTCAGGCATTAAGCAGAATTAACAGGAGTCTTTTTCTGAACAGACATAGTTTTGATAGGGCTGATTAAGGATTTGGCTATCTAAGGAAGCTCATTATGGTATTAATTGGGATACAATGAGCCCAAACCGTGTTGTTTGGGTGTATTTCTGCATGGGGCCACATGTTTGGTGAGAAGCTTGGAGCTCATCGCCTCAGCCCCGGGGGTTGGACGCCAGACAACTTTCGTTTCCTCAAGCGGATTTTGGGGCATCTTGGGTCTTTCGGGTTTGTCTTTTGAAGCGCACCAGAACTCTTTTGATAACCTGGTTTCTCCCGTCACCACAGAGGCTAGCCTCTTGCTGGAACTGCTAATAAGTTCACAGAGACACATTTGATGGTTGAGGGAGGATTTTTGTGGTGATTTTTGAGATTTTTCAAAAAAAAAAAAAAGATTAAAAAAAAAGATCATAAAGTTTAAGCTGAAGATGGAACGGTCAGTTCGATGACATTTTATTTTTGTGACTGTATTATGCTTTGCAGCTTCCTTCTTCCACAGATGTCGTGTGATGGCAGCTGGAGGAAAATCTCACCACTTCCTGAATTTTTAAAAAATATTCCTTTCCACCACGGCCTATCTTTGATCAGGAGAGAGATTCTTGACTTTGGAGCACTGAGTTAGTCTCTTCTGCTTGACGGGACCCTCGGTGAACTGCTTCTTGAGACGGATGGCTTGGTGGCGAGACTTGAGATTAGAATGAGCCACTGACTGGAATGAACTTGGACAACAGTTGCGGAGCAGGTCTGTCCCCTTTGGCAGCATGGTGTACGGAGCTCACCCTGGGCAGCCAGGACCACTGCGTGACTGTCTGCTCCACCCCGATGAGCTCCACGCTCCCACGCTCATCTCTGCAGTTGCAGTGAGCCCCGGGGCCGATCTGCATCAATTGCTGGGATGGCCAAATGGAACTGATGAGCTGTGTCCATTCATTTTGTCTAGACGTGGCCTCAATTGGCCAGCTGGGTTTGCACGGCCTGTCCGCTTGACAGCTGCTAACTGTCAATGGGCCATATGTAGCCATGGAAAGTTGCAGACTTTGGAATGCTCAAGGGCAGGGACCAAATTCCTTGGGGAGAAAGAGGTTTTCCACAAGGATGTCTGGGGCCTCTGATGAGCCTACTCTCCCTAGTGCCCTTTTTTTACAGACTCCTGGCCAGAAGGACAGTGGCTAGTCCCAATCAAAAACTTCGGCCAAGCAACCATTTCAAAACTCTGTTAAGTATTAAAGTTTCAGAGTGAGGGGAGAGCGCAGGAGATTGCATGGGTATTAATAAAATCTTTGGTGTCACTTGCCTCAGATGTCTCTCTTTAAAAGTTTGGATCTGACTTTCAGTTTAGAAATTGAAAGGAAGACAACTTCTTGGCCTCTCAGTATAATAAACTAGCTGATGTTGTCTCCAGTGAGAGAGCGAAAATGGCGCCATATATAGATACATAAATATGTATATTTATATGTATATTTATATATACATACTATATTGAAATATGTATATTTATATATATTCATTTATTTTAGAGAGAGAGAGAGAGAGAGAGTGTACACATGAGCAGAGGGAGGGGCAGAGGAAGGGAGAGAGAGAAGCAGACTCTGTGTTGAGGTGGGCCCCATGGGAGGATGGATCCTAGGACCCTGAGATCGTGACCTGAGCCGAAATCAAGAGTCAGTCGCTCAACTAACTGAGCCACCCAGGCACCCCCAGAATGGCTGCATTTTAAACAGAAATAATTAGAGCATTAAATGTAAGGATGTGAAGAAAAGATTAATGTTGATCTTGCTTTTTATGGGCTAAGACTTTTCTTTAGATACAGTTGACAAAACATAAAGGGTACTTTCAAAGAATATCTTTGTATTACAAAATATGACAATTGAAGCATGGCTGTTCGGGGCTATTTTTAAATTATTTTATAATTTTACTAAAATGGGGCATAATCTTGATGTGGCATTTATAAACCTTTAGAGCAGTATTATTAGAAGTTTTGGGAAATAGCGATTTTTCTGTTAATGACTTTCTTTGTTACCATGGCCAAGAGAAGATTTCTATCTCTACCCGGAGCAGTCAGCTGGTAGCAATTTTGATAGCCAGTGCCTCAAAGAGCGTGATTTGGCAAGGAGATGAGAAGAAGAATTAAGACAGGTGCAGTATAAGCACATACAAAAATGAATTGGCAATGGCTTACCCTGCGTGGGATATGTAGGTAATAAATATGGGGGTGGAGGACGGGGAAAGATCTTGTCTCTCTCCTTCCAGATATTTATGCTCACATGTTCCAACTGTCCTGCCTCCGGCCTGTCCAACAAAGGAATGTGCCTCCAGCAGAGTTCAGGGGCAACAATCATCAAGGACAGGATGGGAGACCTCATGGAAGTTGACCAACAACCCCTCAGAGGCATGGCTGGTCTAATATAGAAGTTGCAAGGAAAACAAAGTTCTTTGCTGGAGGCTGCCAGGTGTGGCGAAGACCACTTAAAAGGAGAAGGAAGAAAGAGATTTCTTTCTGGAAAGATGTAATTTTATCTCCTTCATACAGCTGTTAGGATGAGGCCCTAACAACCGTTTATGATATTTATGTATATCAATTTGCAAACTAGATCATTAAAATCGTTCTTGGAAACTCTGTGTGAGTTTGCGGTGACTATGTGGGATGGGAATTAGGTACAAAGCTTTCCTATGATAAGAACCAACTCAGTCACTTGGCAGGCAACTATCATGTGGGTCAATGTGGACTGAGTGCTTGCTACATTTCAGGCAGAATGCTGTGGACTGAAGATGGAGAACAAATGGAAAACCCAGTTGGTTTCAAAGTGATCAGTCCCATAGGGGAAGAGAGCTCTATAACACTAATCATGACATAATGTAGAAACTGCTAGAAGAGAGTGGAGTGGGTACTAGAAGAGCATATTAGGCCAACAACAAGTCAGACCATGGGTCAGGGTGGGCTTATGGTAGTCATGTGTGCACTGACAGAGTCAGCTATAGCAACTGAAGAGACAGGTTACAGACGAAAGGACTAGAGTGTGCACAGGGCCCCCATGACAGCAGAGTAGCAGGGGCTTGGGCTGCATCAAGCACTGCCTATGATCCTTTGCGTGGGAGGGGGAAGTGAGACAAGACCAGTCACAACGACCTCATAGGCTATGTTTATTCAGAGCACACAGAGATGGCGGCTGTGACAAATTTTAAAAAGAGGAGGGAAATCCACAGGTTTGTGGGTTAGAAAGCTTCCAGGAGCTTCAGCAGGGAGAAATCTAGTGTAGAATTAGAACGTCAGTTTCCTGATGCTGCCAGACCCTTACTTTCATATTTTTGTAAAAACCCATGTTTTTCAAAAATTGCACCATCAGCTCGGCCCTCTCTCTCCTTTCTCTTTAGTGTCCCCTTGTTCATTGAGGATGGCAGCCTGGTTCAGAGTCTTCCTTTCTGTCCCTGTCCATCTGCTGATCCTGGGGGATTTTAACAATGATGTTGTCTCCTCCTTTTATTCAAGATGGCTCATTCAAGTGACTCCCAGTCTTACCACCAAGTTTCTCAAATGATTAGGCCACTGGTTCTTTCTTCTCTCATCTCTAACTTCAAGCATCCCTGTCAATTCTACCTAGTGTTTTCATGACATTCTTAAATAGGTCAAAACTTGGTCCACCTGACTAGTGACTCCTTCTGGCCCCTTCTGGCTCCTTTTACCTTGACTCTAAATTTAATGCTGGAATGATGTGCATGCTCTGTTCTTCTGTTTTTTTCCTCTCATTCTTCTCAGTCTCTCTGGGTGATCACACACCCAGGACCTCAACTACTACCTAAACAGTAATGATTCTCAAATTTAAATTAAAAAAAAAAAAAATCTTAAGCTCTAGATCTAGGAATATTACATTACCTTGGTGGATTTTCATCATGGTGATTGGAATCCCATGGTCCAACCCCAGATAACCCAGTTTATGAACTGGAGTGAGTATGGGAGGAGAGGCTTGGTATCTACATTTTCTAAAGCTTCTTAGATGGTGTTGTTGTAAAGCCTTGGAAAGCATTGAACTATTAACTGGGTATCATCTCTTGAATGCCTCATGTACATCTTGAAGTTATTGTATCCTCATTATCTCTTTCCCTAAGCATGATAGTCTGATTTCCCTAACTTGTTAATGTTCCACATTCCATTGGATCACTCCCAGTGAGAAAACTGGTGATCATCTTAGATTTCTTCTTATTCATACCTCAAGTCTGTTGATACTAACGCCAACATATATTATTTTGCCTTCTTCTCACCATCACCAATACCAATCAGTTCCACCTTCTTGCTTGGGTTGTTATAATAGACTCCTACTGGTTCTACCTCTACCCTACTTTCCCTCATCCATTCTCCCTGCTGCCAGAGAGAGCTCTCCAAGATTCCTGTCTGATCATGTGATCCTCCTATCCAAATCTTTCAGTGGATCTCTACAATCTCAGTGGCTAGTCATAGTCATCCATAACTTCACCCCTGTCAAACCTCTCCTATCTTAGGTTTTCCTTTCCCAATGTCATTTGTCAAGATGCTAGAACTCTTGAAAGGTAGAAGTAAGGATCACTGATAAGGAGAGGGTTTCCATTGTATGCATTATGTGGCAGTAAACCTATGAGTTAGTCATTTTTGAAAAAGATTTATTCATTTATTTATTTATTTATTTATTTGATAGAGAGCAAGAGGAGAGAGGCAGAGGGAGATAATCTTAAAACAGACTCGCTCCTGAGTGTGGAGTCCTATGCGGGGCTTGATCTCAAGACCTTGAGATCACAATATGAGTGGAAACAAAGAGTTGGATGCTTGACCAACTGAGTTACCCAGGTGCCTTAGTCATTTGCTTTTTTATGAAGAGTCAAAATGTTCCTGAATCCAAATTATCTTCATCAAAACATTAGCTACCCAGGCCTGGGCAATAGAAATTAAAGTGATTTAAAAAAAAATTGAGTAAAAGGGTGCCTGGGTGGCTCAGTCGGTTAAGTATCTGCCTTCAGCTCAGGTCATGATCATCCACGATGATGCGGCCCAGGTCCTGGGATGGAGCCCCGAGCTGGGCTCCCTCCTCAGCAGGGAGTCTACTTCTCCCACTCCTTCTGGTGCTCCCCCCTGCTTGTGCTCTCTCTTGCTCTATCTCTCTCAAATAAATAAATAATATCTTAAAAAAAGAAGGAAGTTAATTTATATAAAAAAGAACAAATAAGTGATGGCAAGATTGCTGTTAAAAATATAAAACGCAAATAATGAATGCATGAAAAAATGAATGAATGAATGAATGAATGAATGAATGAGGGTATTAATGGATCCAGCTGGGAGCTATTTAATAGTGAAAGAGAGAAAGAATGAGGACTGAGTTTAATTTGTGTTAATAAATTGACATTAAATTAAAGTGGGTCTTAATTAGGATTGAAAGATTTCTTGTTGATGAATCTGGGAATGGCTATACCGTTTGAAATTTGTCTTTACTCATCCCTAATGCTGTTGGATTCGATAGGGTGGTATTGTAGACTTCTTTTACCATAGCTTTTACCATACTGCTATGAGATGATCTGAAAGATGTAGTCCCTTTTTGAGGAGCATACCGTTGCAAGCTAGGGAGGTTCTTATTAGCCTGCAGAACACGAAGGCAGTGATCTGGGGAGGTTAAGGTGAAGTTTTCAGACAGTCAATGGGACCCGACAAGGAAAGGGCCCTTTTACTTGTTAAATTCAAGCAGCATATCTGAAAGAGCATTGATTATACATCAGACTATAGTTGTAAAGATAAAATCATGTATACTTGGAGGTAATTTAAAAATAAAGCATAGAAGTAGAACACAAGAATGGGAAGTAGGAAGAGATGGTCTGGTCCATGTTGACTAGCTTGGAAAATTAACTTGGTTTTTTTTTTTTTTTTTAAGATTTTATTTATTTATTTGACAGAGAGAGAGATCACAAGTAGGCAGAGAGGCAGGCAGAGAGAGAGAGAGGAGGAAGCAGGCTCCCCGCTGAGCAGAGAGCCTGATGTGAGGCTCGATCCCAGGACCCGGGGATCATGACCTGAGCCAAAGGCAGAGGCTTAACCCACTGAGCCACCCAGGCGCCCCTAACTTGGCTTTTAAAAGCCTGAGGAATCATGGGAAGCTCCAGGAGAGCAGGGACTGTTTTTTCACGTGTCCTTGTATCCTCAGCACATGCTTGATGTCTGCTGTCCAGTAGGTACTCTGCACACATTCTTTTAAAAACCACCAAAATATTAAAATATATCAAAAGCTCAGGGAATCATACATTAATTAGCTGGTAGGTATTTTTCCAGCTGTGCATACAATTAAAAAAAAAACATTATTTTGAGGCACCTGGGTAGCTCAGTCGGTTAAGCGTCTGCCTTCAGCTCAGGTCATGATCCCAGGGTCCTGGGATCAAGCCCCAAATCAGACTCCCTGCTTATGCAGGAAACTTGCTTCTACCTCTCCCTTCCGATCTCTCACTCTCTCTCTCTGTCAAATAAATAAATAAAATTAAAAAAAAAATTATTGTGGCAAGAACACTTAACACAAGATCTCAGATTTATTTAGACAATATTGTGGGCTATTGGTACAATGTTGTAGAACAAACCCTAGGGTGTATTCATCTTGCTTCACCGAAATTTATGCTTATTGATTGATAACTCCCTGTTTCCCTTTCTCTCCAGCTCCTGGTAATCACCATTCCACTCTTTGATTCTATGCATTTGATTATTTTAGATACTTTGTATAAATGGAGTCATGCAGTGTTTGGCTTTCTGGGGCTGATGTATTTCATTTAGTACAGTGTCCTCCAGGTTCACCAGTGTTGTTCACCAGGATTTCCTCCTTTTTTTTTTTAGGACTAACAAGTATTCTGTGTTATGTATACACCACATCTTCCCTTAGCCATCCCTTGTTGATGGACATGTTGGTTGTTTCCACATCTTGGCTATTGTAAATAGTGTTGAAATGAATATAGAGGAGGTAATGTCTCTTTGAGATCCTGATTTCAATTCTTTTGGATAAATATACAGAAGTGGAATTGCTGGATCGTAGGGTAATTCTATTTTTAATTTTTTGAGGAACCTCCCTACTGTCTTCCAGAGTGGCTGTCCCAGTCTGCATTCCCACTGACAGTGCACAAGGGCTCCAGTTTCTCCATACCTTCCCCAGTACTTGACATCATTTTTCTTTAGTAATAGCCATCCAAACAGGTGTGCAGTGGTATCCTATTGTGGTTTTGAGTGGCATTTCCCTAATGATGAGTGATGTCAATCAAGCATCTTTTCATGAACCTGTTGGCCATTTGTCTGTCTTCTTTGGAGAAACATCTAATCAAGTCCTTTGCTCATGTTTTAATCAGGTTCTTTGTTTTTTTGCTATTAAGCTGCAGGAGTAAACTTGTAGGTAATTTTAAGCTTTGTCAGACACAGTGCACATATCATGAACTGGATAACATTCAATTTAAGTTTATTCATTAATATAAGGAAAAACAAACAAACAAAAAACCTGTGGCAATTCACTTGTCAAAACTCCAAGTGCCAAGCAATGGGTTGGATACTAGGTAGAGAGAAAGTAAAGAAGAAGATCAGTAAAAGCCTAAGGTACATATCTCAAAGACTCACCTTCTGTGACATTTACTGGAAAGAATAATGAATGAGTACAAGTAAATACCCTCATTGAAACCAGAGCAGAGAGTGTGGAAGTTAGGTTAACAAAGGAGGACGACGTATATTTTGCTTATTAAACTATATGCTTCTTCACTAGGTTTTATAACTGAAACAGTGTTTCCTTGGAGATCATACCAGCATTTATTTCAAATCGATGTTGAAAATTAAATGGTAATCCTCCAGGGGAGGGAGAATCTTCCATAACTACCACTTCCTATTGGAAATCATTCTTTCGTGTTTTTCTCAGTACTCAATCCAGGGTTTGAAATTAATTAAAAGATATTCTCTCTCTAATCTTTAGATAATTAGCTTCAAAGATTTTCTTCAAAATGTTATAATAACTGTATCTTTTATGTGTAAATTCAGAACTGTATCTATCTGGACAATAATAATTCAGTAGTAGTTGGTACTGAGAGAAAGGAATTTTTGTCAGTTATTTGAGTGTTTGGAGTTCAGTCATCTAAAATAAGTATTCAACATAAAGCCACTTTAAGGCTTTTTGTACAAGACTGAAGGTTGAGTAAAGAGTCCCAGGTAGCCTCCTTGGGGTCAAAAAGTACCATATATATTTTAACTACACATTTTGCAGCCAGGTAAAATCCAGTTCCCAACAAGATGTAAATTTCTTAATTGTAGAAACTCAGGCTATCGAACAAGAGTTTTCTAGTCACCTGGTGACTAACTCCATGAAGACAGAATAAGGAAAATGGCCTTAAATTATAACAAGAAAGGTCTTAGTTAAGTATAAGCTCTGTCCTTACAAGACATTTTTTTTCTTAGAGAAAAGTGTGAAGGACTGCAAATGGGTAAAAATGCTTCAACATTCCTCCTACTGGGAGCAGAGTCTAATTCCCTTCCCCTGGAATCCATGCTGGCCTGACTGACAACAAGGACACAGCAGAAATGACATTCTCACACTTCTTCTTCTTTTTTTTTTAAGATTTTATTTATTTATTTGACAGACAGAGATCACAAGTAGGCAGAGAGGCAGGCAGAGGGGGAGGGGGAAGCAGGCTCCTGAGCAGAGAGCCCGATGCGGGGCTTGATCCCAGGACCTTGAGATCATGACCGGAGCTGAAGGCAGAGGCTTAACCCTCTGAGCCACCCAGGCGCCCCACATTCTCACACTTCTGAGGAGGAGTCCTCAGAAGCTTCGTGGCTTCTCCCTGGGCCTCTGAGAAGCATCATTCTGGAGCTTGGGTGTCCCAAATCTGATTATCCTGACGCCACCATGCTGTGAAGAAACCCAAGCCCGCTATGTGGAGAGGCATCAGACATGTGAGAGAGGAAGATTGCAGATGATCCAGCCTTGGCCACGTGTCCTTGCCGTGATGTAAAGGACCCCGAGGGAGAAGTGTCTAGGTAAGCCCATCCCCCCGAACTGATGTTCTGAGCCTCTCAAATTTAGGGTGGTTTGTTATGTAACAATAGATGACTAGAGTAGCAGGCATTTTTAGACTCAGGAAAAAAATACCTTGGAAGGAGTATTGTGGAATATCCTTCCTTGGAGATTCTGAAGATGAATAACCATACATCTGACTTGAAGAGTTAAGGCAGAGAATATTCTTACCTGGGGTAATCTGGATAAAACAATGACTGAGATGACAGCCTGTCCTCTATTCTTGCTCTTCTGCCTTCTTGTCCCTTTGTCCATCCATGAATCCTCTTACACTGAGGGTCAGTAGTTTGGGTAGGTGTATTCTCATTTCCCTGAAAATTGTTTTTGAAGTAAGTATTTTTTTTTAAAGATTTTATTTATTTATTTGACAGAGAGAGAGAGAGAAACAGAGAGAGAGAGAGAGAGAAACAGAGAGAGAGAGAGAGTACAAGCAAAGGGAGTGGCAGGCAGAGGGAGAAGGAGAAGCAGGTTCCCTGCTCAGCAGATGTGGGACTCGATCCCAGGACTCTGAGATAATGATCTAAGCTGAAGGCAGATGCTTAACCAACTGAGCCACCTGGGCACCCCTTGAAGAAAATATCTTACAGATATACTCAAAATAAGTGAAAAGAGTTGCTGAGATTTACTGTTTTGATCTCTATTGATTTGTCGATTCACTCAGAAAATACTTATTTATTGTGTCCTGTGTGCTAGTCACTGTGCAAATCATCATAGGAATATAGAGAGCCAGGAGTTCGTTAGGGTTTCTGCCTGTCCTGTGGGGACTCACAGCCTAGGGGGAAGAGAACTAACTAGCTAAGTGATTGGAGTTTGCTCAGGTCAGAGTCTAAAGCCAAAGGAATGTTGTGTGGTGTTGGAATTAAGACTTTTGGGACTCAGATGCTAGAAAGCCAGGCAGCCTTCCTGAAATCTGAACATCACACCTCCTCCTAAGACAGGCTCTGTAGAAAGACTGCTTATGCTTCTTAATACTCCTTCCCAGACTGAGATGCTATGTTTTTGTTTCCAAAACCAGTTGTACAATCCCCAAGGCAGAAAGAGGCTAAAAGGCTTCGGTTTCATCCATCTCACCCGGTCCACCCAGCCTCTTGACTGTCAAGGGATCTAGAATCACCAACAGTTCATCAAAATCTGTTTACCAGCTTCTGTGAACCAGGTACTAATTCCGGGGAGAGAATTAGAAAGCTCATAACCTAGTACAGGAGAGAGAGGAATGAGCAAAAGATTACAATACAGAGTAATAAATATTACAGTAAAATCAGATACAAACGATAAGGTAACGGATCTTATGTAACAAGTGTAGACAAAATGACATCTACATGCGAGGCTTTGATAGAGAACAGCGATGGTTTTCCAAATCGATGGGGAAAGAAGGTTAAAAAAGATGCTGGGACAATTAGCTGTCTTTTGGGAGAAAAAGATCCTGCAGTCCCAACTCCTTTTGTATCTCTAAATTAATTCTAGAGGAATTAAGAGTAAAACCTAAAAAAAAAAAGTTTTAAAAATGGAATAAAACTGTAATGAACACCTACCTGATCGTTGAATGGGTAAGGGCTTAAAACCATGAGAAGGATCACAAAGGAAACTATTAACAGATGTACACTGTAAGAGTGGAAGCATGTATGCCAAAGAGGGTGTCAAGAAAAGACAACATGGGATCTATTTGTAACATACATAAAGGGTAAAAACTTAACGCCTCTGATATGTGAAGAGCCCATTTAAATCAGTAAAAAAAACAAAGACTTTGGTAGATAATTGGCTTAGGATACGAAAGATAGCTTATAAGCGAGAAATATAGTCAAGTGCAAGTGATGAAATGTTCAGTTTTGCTGTGATCATGAACTCATGGTTTTAACTGTAGAACATTTGCAAGATTAGAGAATGTTAGATACTTAATCCTGTCATGATTTCTCTTTGGTACGGGTATGCTCTGGGCAGCAGCATAAACTGGCACCCTCTTTCTGGAAGGCAAAATGACAATGTGGCTAAAAATCCTTTTTATCTAGGTATCTAGGCCATTTGCCCAAGGACCTCCTCCTTCTCTATGAATTAGTCCTAAGCAAGAACTGGGCAGGTGGACAAGGATGTCTGCCCACAGATCTTCCTTATAGTAGCAAATAATAGAAAATACTTAGAAACCATGTTAATGGGCACAATGAAGCAGAACATGGGAATTTGCGTGAGGGGATAGGAGGCAGCCATTTTTTTTAAAAAAAATCAATGTTTTGATACATTTTCTTAGCAAGAGTCCTGCCTCAGCTAAAACTCCTTGGTGACAGCACTGCCACTGCATGAAGCTTGGTAAATTCCTAATGTCATAGAACGGCTTTGGTATAATATGTAACAAAAAAGGCCGTGTATGTAATGGCACCTACGACATGATCTAATATCTAAATAACAATTGAGAAATATGCAAAAAATTAAGTTTTTTCCACTGAAGAATGGACGTGTTGATGATTTTTATTGATATCCTTACACACATTGTGTGATGCATTTCTGAAAATTTTTGAATCAGTTTGCTTTCCTTGAATAACTGGAAAAATGCAAAATAAGAACATCGTATTCACACACAATTTAAAAAAAAAGATTTTATTTCTTTATTTATTTTGAGAGAGAGAGAGAGAGAGAGCGTGAGCGGGGTGGGGGGGGAGGCAGAGAGAGACTCTCCAGCAGACTTCACCTTGAGAACTGAGCCCCATGCAGAGCTTCATCTCACAACCCTGAGACCGTGATCTGAGCTGAAGTCAAGAGTCAGATGCTCAACTGACTGAGCCACCAGGTGCCCCACAGATAATTATTATAGCTGGCAAAGTGCTTGGCACATTAATTCATTTTTCTGACATGTATTAACTTTTACTATATATGAACCATTGTTTGAGGTGCTTAGAGTGTATCAGCCCAATGTGGGGCTTCCATTTTGGCAGTGGGCAATAGTAAAGACATCAAGTAAGTGAGTGATATGGCATGTTGCATGATGGTAAGAGTGCTAGATGAAAATAAAAAGCAAAGTAGATATGATGAATCAAAAATTAAAAAAAAAGGCAGGGACATTGGAGGGCATAGGATAAGGGAGGTAGGTTGAGGTCTTAAATCAAGTGGTTGCATGAGGCCTCATTGGAAAGGAAGGTGACACAGGAGGCAGGATTCACTGATGAAGAAGTTCACCATATAGACAGTGGGGAGAAAGGACCATTCCAAGCAGTGAGAACCACCAGTGCCAAAGTCCCTGGACAAGGAATTGCTCTGAAGGGAGAGCAGGGAGCTGGCAGGCTGGAGCAGGATGGGGGATGGAGAAAGTAGTAGCTGAGATCAGAGAGATCATTGCCAGAGAGCTGGGGCAGGCAACTTGAGGGGGGGTGGGCGTTGTTGGTAGGCATTGGAAATGGTCTGGTTTTTCCTGTGAGTGCAAAGGGGAGCCATGAAAGGGTTTTGAGAAGATGGATGACGGCTGCTTTTAAAGGCTTCCTCTGACAGTTGTGGGGTTTTTGATGGTGCAAGGGCAGAAGCAGGGAGTCATATGTGAGGCCGATGCAGTCATCTGGGCAAGAGGGTGGTGGCTCTAAACAGGGTGGTAGCCATGGAAGAGACAAGAAGTGGCATTCTGGATCCATTTTGGAGGCGAAGCCAGCGTAACCTCTAATGGGTTGGATGTGGGTGTGAGAGGAAGGGAACCATCAAGGGTGACTAACACTTAGCAGCCAGAAGGACTGAGTTGGAGTCAACTGTGATGGGGACGGCTGCCAGTGGGCAAATCCTGATGGGATTCCCACGGGAGTGGGTGTAGAGAGAGAAAAGATCAAGGGCTGACCCTGGAGAGGTTCATCCTTGGGATGTTGGGGAGAAGAGACGAAGAGGCGACAGTGACTGAGAAAGAACTTCCAGGGATGGAGGAAGAAACCCGAGGAAGTACAGAATCCCCAAAAGGCCCAGAAATACGTACATCAGGGAGGAGAGAGTGACCAGTTGCATTAAGCGTGGCTTCATCAAGGAAGAGAACAGTTATTACTCAACTGGGTTTAACAGCCTAGATAGTAGATGTGGACATTTTTGTCTGGTTGGGTCGATTTTCTCAGGGAAGCAGGAAGTGAGGTCATGGACGAGAGTGAGGGTGGAGGAGGAGAGACCCACAGCAACAGATTTCCTTCTCAGGCGCCCTAGTTAGTGAGCACTGGGAGAAAACTTCTGTCTTCATTTAAGGGAGGTGATGCTTCGTAGGGGTTGTCCTGAGATGGAATCACCATGTTCACATGGAGGCCCATCCTACAGGAGGTGAGCAGCATGGGCCAGTTGGTTGTAAGTTGGTAAGTAAACTCTACAGAAGCGAGAGAGTAAATAAAATTGGACGTTAATAGCCCTAGACTTTCAGTTTAAACTTAAAGTGTGTGTGTGTGTGTGTGTGTGTGTGTGTGTCTGGGTGTGTCTGTGTGTGTGTGAGGGACCTGCTGTCATCCCTTCTTATCTCCATCCAAACTCACTCTAACATGAGTGGGAAGGTGGGTGTCTTCATTATTAAGAAACAGGAATGAAGAACGGCGCGGGGCTCCTTTATCACCAATCTGACATAGAGGGAAGAATGAGATCAACCATTCAGTATAAGCAAAACCATGATTGTCTTAGACTTAATAAAAATGATAAGATTTTTATAGCACATTAGTTTAAACCAAATTTACTAATCTGATTTGATAGAAAGGAACTGCGTAAAAGATTAATATAATGGACTAGTGCCTCTAATATAATTGAAGACTCTTGGCTTTTCACATCATATTAGTGACTTTCATGCTCCTTGTGCAATTCTCTGATGGAATTAGTGCCATTGGCAACACACCAACGGCTTTCACGTGCCATGTTGTCTGAAGGACTTCTGTAACACACGGGCCGCTTCATGTCTTTTAGACATTGTTGCATGTGTTGTCAAGAGTTTTGTTTTCCTAAGTTGAAGAGGAAATCATTCCACAAAAGGTGGTAATTCTGAATTTTTTTCTGCTACAAAGCGGAGACCCCCTACCTCCCCCGGTACCACATGCCGTCTGTGCTTCCTGGCCACCCTCCTCCAGCCAGGACCCGTCAGCCATATCCACCTTCTCACATCCCTTTACCTCACTCTGACAGTCAGACCTGAGCATTCCTTAGCTGGGTGGACAGGACTGTGAGAAAACTTTGCGTCTCTAAAAAATGCTATTAAACAAAAATCAAGTTTGGGGCACCTGGATGGCTCAGTTGGTTAAGTGGCCGACTCTTGGTTTCACTCAGGTCATGATCTCAAGGGCCTGGTATTGAGCCCCACATTGGGACCCAAGCTCGGTGGGGAGTCTGCTTCTCCCTCTCCCTCTGCCTCTCTCTACACCCCCCCACACAAACATAAGTAAATAAATCTTTAAAAATCAAGTTATTTATGCAAATAGACATGAAATTTGTATTTACAGAATTCAATGAAATTGTTTAGTGGATGGTCTCTTGCTAGCAGCAGTCTGAACTGCCTAGTGTCTCCTAGGCCAACAGCTGCCTGTTGGTGTCTCCTGGGCCAGGGTGGCTGTTGTGTCATCCTTCTGCTCTGTCCCCTCTGCCTGTGTCTTCCTGAGTGATCTCAGTTCCCCCTATGTTCATCAAGCCATTTCACAACACTGTGTCTTCGCTATGCTCCCCCACCTTTTCAGACTGAACCTTCCTCTGTCTCCCAGTGTCCCTTCTTTACTGGTCCTGCACCTCCACATGCCCTCTCCACCCCGTCTTTGCTGAGGACCTGCGCTGTACTCTCTAGAATGCCCTCATTACTGTGACCTCAGCATACCTCTAACTGTCCTGAATAACGATCACATGCATTCCTGTCTTTCTTTCCTTCTAGAGAGGGAGCTGCTTGAAGACAGTTACGATTTTTCTCCCTGGATCCATCTTTAGTTTTTGACACAATAAATGTTTAATGAAGGAGTAAGTGCATGAGCCAATGACAAGGTCATTACGAGTAGACTCCATCAACTTGGAAATTCCTTTCTCATTGATAATAAGTCAGCCTTGATCAGTACATATTTACTTGGACTAGTTTCTGTTTTGTTCAGTTAAGAATAATGAGAGTTAGGGGCACCTGGGTGGCTCAGGTGGTTAAGGGTCTGCCTGCAACTCAGGTCATGATCTCAGGGTCCTGGGATAGAACCCTAGTCGGGCGCCCCACTCAGTGGGGAGTCTGCTTCTCCCTCTGCCTCTCCCCTCCCCACTTGTGCTCTCTCTCCTTTAAATAAATGAATAAAATCTTAAAAAAAAATAATGAGAGTTCATAGGCTTATCTATTTCTGTCATCCAACTACCCATCATTATCATCTACTTATCTACCTACTTATCAGCTATCTATGTAGAAATTGGAGGTCAATCTGGCAGTTATCTTGGCTTTTCTCCTGGTTGGAGATAAACGAAAACTACAACAAAATTATAGAAATTATTTTGCAGGCTTGCTTCCCAGCTCTCTTTTCTCTCTTCATCTTACAAAGGCCATTGTAATTAACACCTATATTAATGGGTGCTTAAGAAGGCACTGATAGGAAGTCCTTCTAAACAGATAATGAGTCTTTTTCACTCCATACCTATCTTTTGATAACTGTGTGATGAAAATAGTGGGTTAGCCCACATTCACCCTAAAGTAGCCTCCCCATGGCTGGCTGGGCTTTAAATTCTGTTGGGTATCTGAAACAATGGTGTGGCTACTGGGAACTCCTATACATAAGACTGAGACCATGTTTAAGACCTCCTAAGTAAATGGCAATTCACTGAGTGGTACACTGTAATATATTAGTGAGTGTGTCAAGATCTCGTGGACTGATTACTTATTTGACTCGCTATTTTAGCAGAAGATGACTGAAGGGAATTGCATGCCTATAGAAGGCAAGCCGATAAAGGCAGGGCATTCCTTGGAATAGATGGGAAAGATTCTGAAAGGTGATTTGTATCGCGTCTTAGATCAATTTCCCATGAGTATTCAAATCTGAATTTATAATGGAAATCAAGGTGAAAATATATTTGTTTATCGATATTTTGCTTTGCAAATAATTTCCTCACTGTTTTGACACATTCAGCTGGATGGCACAGAAGAATGGTTATCTCACTCGGTTTCTGAAACAGGAGTTTTTCTTCCCTCCTGAGCAGCTTTTAAATATGTAAAACTAAAAAAGGTATTCCATAATTAAATAAAGCTGCTTTCTAGCTTCTCCTGAACTGGGCAAGAGAGGGAATCAAAAGAAGTGAGAAACAAGGTTTTGATTTTGAGCTTTCCTCCCTCGGGCAGACCACTCTTCTTAGCGTGAAGTTCTAGCATGAACGGGTGGGGGAATATTTGAGTGTAATAATTTATGGTGTTCTATGTGACAGCCTATTTTAGAATGCTCGGGGTTTTTATAGTTTCTGGGACTAGTACTTGCTGCTGAAACAACAGATCACTCTCTGTGGACAGACTGTAATTTAATAGTATAGCTTAGGTGCTAGCCTCCCATATTGTACCGCTCACTCGCGTCACCTTGCGATACACAGAGAGGCCACATCCCTCGTCCAGTGAGACACTGCCGATCTCGATTGTAGGAGGACACATCCGGGCTGGCAAGAATTAAGGCTCCTTGGAACCCAACCAAGCTTCATGCCTCCTTCTGCTTTCTGAACTACATTTGGATGTGTCGAGGAGAAGGGCAGGTCTCATTTTATAAAACAGAAGTTACGATTTCAAAAATACACAAGTCGCAAGAACTTGGTTTATATAAAGTTATGGTATTACCCTGATTATTTTTGTTGGGTTTGCAAAGTACTTTCATATCATTTTAAGCATTCCTCACTGTCTACCTGTGTGTGAGGTAATATTATTTCTACTTCAAAGACGGAGAAACAGACCATAAGAAGATAAATTACTTATTTAAGATGACACGGTCATTAAGTATCAAAAATCAGAATTCAAACTTGGGGCTTTTGATTCTGGGTTGATGGTCTTTTTCTCCTGAATGTGTGAACATTCTAGGAAGCCTTGCCACTTTGGCCCTTAGTGCCGTGGAGAAACCTCACTCTGGGGTAAGCCACGAGGGAAGAAGGTTGACTACACTGAGTTTACCGGGCTAGAAAGAAGACCGGCTAATCAAGAGGCTACCTGCTGCTTCAGCCACCCCAGCCCAAGTGTCGGAAATGGAAGTGAAGAAGACTCTAGAAAACTCACCCTTGTCAACACGCGGCGGCAACCACATGAGCAAGGCTCTGGGCACCAATCGCCCAGCTGTGCCGAGAACCACGAGCGATAAGAATCAATTGCTTAAAATCACCAGGTTAGGGGTTATGTGATGGGCAGTGATGAGTAACTGGAAGAGCGATGTATAAACCCTTTCCTATTTGCCTTCAAAAATGCCATGAAATTTCTACTCTATATATTCTCAAGCCAAAAAACCTCAAAACCTAAGCGATCAATTTTCCTGATCTGTGTTTTTGTAAAACCATTGTTTTTTACCCTTAGAATGTAAGTAACTTGAACAGTATTTCAGAGAACGTGGAAAAATGCTCTAATTCTGAGTCCTGGTTTTCAGAAGATCAGTGTTGGGAGCCCCTTCCCTGTGAGCCTCTTCTGTCTCTGGACATCTTGTGAGCAAAGGCAGTGACTACCTTTCAAAGGCTAGAGTATAGCAAACAGCCTTGGAAAATAAGAGTCAGTATCTCTATCTGGAGCAAAGAAAGACATTTTACCTTACTTACGAAGCTTTCAGTTAGTTTACCGTAGCACCATGGAGGCTGGTAATTTAATGAAGATCATGTTTTACTCTGGAGCAAAGCGCTGGGAGGCTCAGTGACCAGGATAAAAGATTCATGTTCTCTAAGCTGTGGATTCACTTCTTTGACCAGCCCTCAGTGCATACAGATGTCACCTTATCCTCTTTGTGTCCCCTTATGGAAACAGGAGCCTGGGGAATTGGTGCAAATGTGGATACTACTGCTGGTGTTGTGAGTAATGCACTGTTTTTGTTTTTGATTTTGTTTTTGTTTTTGTTTTGTTTTGTTTGTTTTTGCACTGACCTGGGAGTCTCATGTCTTCTTCTAGCACCCATGAAACTAAGCAAACTAACTGGTGAACTTGCAAGTCAGGTAAAAACCTTGGACTTTTCCCTGTTCTTCAGAATCAGGTGAGATCATTTCCAAATCAGGTAAATGCAAAGCCAACTAACTTTAGGACTTCAAAATTAGTCCTAATTTAGGAGATTAGCTGCCTCAACTCAAGCTGTCCTAAACCTTCTTCCGTTTAGCTTAATGGAAAATGAATGAAGGCTTGACTATTTGGTAATGTTAATGATAAAAAGCAATGTCATATTGGAGGATTCAGCTGAGCTCTGCTTCCCAGATGATGATTTTTCATTTAATAAGTCTCAAACTAGAGTCCTAGCAAGTTGACAAGACCCACTGGATGTAAAGAAAGGTACAAAGTAGGCAATAAAAAAAGGAAACTAGGACTTTTAGTGAAGAGTTTCATTCTTGCCTTTTATATTCTCCATGAGCTGTCTTGCTGATCAAGTAGCTGGGTCTTATTCCCACCCCACCCCCCTTTTTTTAAACTAACCATTTAATTTTGAGGTAGTTGTAGAAAAAACAATAATGGAGAGAGATTGTATATCCTCTACCCAGGTTCACCCACTGGTACCATGGAAAAGTACAGTACAATTTTATAACTGGGATATTGACATTGGTACATCAAGATGCAGAACATTTCCATCACTGCAATGATCCCTTCTGTTGCTCTTCTAGAACAACACCCCTCCCCTTCCATTCTCACCCACTCCTTAACTTCTGGTAACCACTAATTTCTCTTCTGCTTCTCCATATATTGTCATTTAAAGAATGCTATGTGCATTGGATGACGCTGTTCATAGTCTTTTGGGATTGGCTTGTTTCATTCAGTTTCATTTTCTGGAGATTCATCCAGGCTGTGATTCCTATTTGTTGCTCAGTAGTGTTCCATGGTATGGAGGTACCACCATTTAGTTAACCGTTTAGCTGCTGGAAGATGTTTGGATTCTTTCCAATTATTGGCTATTATGGACAGAGCCACCATAAACATCTTGTACAAGTTTTTTTTTTTTTTTTTTTTTTTTTTTAAATGAACGTTAAGTCTTCATTTCTCTGGCAAAAAGGCTCCGAAGGACTACTGCTGGGTCTTAAGATAGTTTCTTGTTCAGTATTTAAGGAAACAGCAGAACTATTTGCCCGAATGATTGTAGTATTTTACATTCCTAGAAGCAATGTATCTGTGATGCAGTTCTCTATATCCTTACCAAAATTTGGTGTTTTCACTGTATTTTATTTTAGCTGTTTTGATAGAGGTGCAGTAGTAGCTCATTGTGATTTTAATTTTTCACTTCCCTAATGGAAAAGGATGTTGAAAAATTTTTTTAAAGATTTATTTTTATGAAAACAAGCAAGTGCGAGCACAAGGGGAAGGGGCAGAGGGAGAGGGAGAGACTTTCAAGCCAACTCCATATTGGGTGCAGAACACAATGTGGGGCTCGATCCTATGACCATGAGATCATGACCTGAGATGATCCAGGCTCCGCATGCTGAGTAATTTTAATGTACCTACCTGCCATCTGAATATCTTCTTTGGTAAAATACTTCCCCATGTCATTTGTCCATGTTCTAATTGGATTTTTTTCTTTGTTGAGTTTTGATTCTCTCTCTCTAGCTTTCTATGTGTACACACACACACACACACACACACACACACACACTCTAGATAGTAGTTTTATATAAGTATGTAGTTTTATGCAAATATTTTCTTCCACTCTATATTTTATCCTTCATCCTCTTAAAAGGTTTTTTCCAAACAAAAGTTTAAAATTTTGATCAAGTCCAGTTTATCAGTTTTTTCTTTTATAGATTGTGTTTTGGGTGTCACATACAAGAACACTTTCCCTGGACCTAGATCTTGAATATTTTTCTCCTATATTTGTCCTAAAAGTTTCATAGTCTTATATGTTAGATTGCATTTTTTGTATTCTTCTTTTGTATCTTTTATTTTTTCAGTTACCTTTTCTGTCTTCACTTGAATATTTTTTTAATTTCCCCCTTTTTAAATAGTATTTCTGAGTATATCTCTTTATATATATATATGCATATATATGCATATATATATATATATTTTAGTGATTGCTCTAGGTGCTATATTGTACATACATAACTCATCACAGATTACTGATTTTTGTCATTTTACCAGTTCATGTGAACTATAGAAGTCTTAACTCCCTTTGCATTCCTTTACTTTCCCCATTTATCATGTAATATTCTTAAATATTGTAATATTCTTAAATGTTGCTTAGAAAACTTACAAACAGGAGAAATGCCCACATTTTGGAACTTTTACCTATCTGTATTTTGTTCCTTCATTCCAAAGTCCCTTTTTTTTTTTCCCCCTAAAGAATCTTCCTTTAGCCATTCTATTAGGGAAGTTTGGCTGGTGACAAATATCTTACTTTTCCTTCATCTAAAATGTTTTTTTTCCCTTAATTCCTGAAGAATACTTTTGTTGGGTTTAGAATTCTGAGGGGACAATCATTTTCTTTCAGAAGAAAATATATTGCACCATTTCCTTTTGAGCTCTGTGATTTCTATGGAAAAATCTGCTCTCATCTTAATTGTTTTTCTCCTAAAAATGTGAAGACTCATTTTTCTCTGGCAGATTTCAATAATTTTTCTTTGCTTTTAGTTTTCAGAAATTTAATTTTGATTTAACTTAGTGTAGATTTATTTGATTTATCCTGTCTGTAGTTCACTTAGCTCCTTGAATCTGTGTGTGATTTTTGGCAAATTTGGAAAGCTTTCTGTTGTTATTTCTTCAAAGTTTTTTTCAGCCCCATATCCTTTTGCCTTTATTTCCAGAACCTTGGTGACAAAAATGCTAGATATTTTGTGATACTCTCATAGATTCTTGAGATTCTATTTTCTGGTTTTTGTTTGTTTGTTTGTTAGTTTTCTTACAGTCTATTTTCTCTCCTTTGCCCAGATTGGATGATTTCTCTTGTTCTGTCTTCTAATTCACTGTTTCTTTGCTTATACCCTTGCTTTCTGCTTTTGAGTGCACTCACTGGGCTTTTATTTCAATTATTGTGTTTTTCAGTTCTAAAATTTCCATTTAGTTCTTCTTCCTTTTTTTTTTTCCTTAAAGATTTATTTATTTATTTATTTGAGAGAGAATGAGAGAGAGAGAGAGAGAGAGAATATGTGTTTGGGAATGGGGGATGGGACAGAGGGAGAGAGACTGAGAAACCTCAAGCAGACTCCCTGCTGAGCTTGGAGCCCGACATGAGGCTTGATCCCAGGACCCTGAGATCATGACCTGAACTGAAGTTAAGAGGTGGTTGCTTACCCAACTGAGCTACCCAGGTGTCCCTAAAATTTCCATTTAGTTCTTCTTTCTAACTTCTACTTCTTGCTGACATAATCTATGTTTTTTGTTTCAAATGCTTCCATATTCATCAAAGCATTTTGACGTGAAGGTTCTAACGTGAAGGCATCTGCAGATAATTCTAACATCTCTGCTATTTTATTTTTGACATTTTTTTTTTCTCATTCATTTAAGATCCTCCTGGTTTCTGGTCATGTCATGGTATGAGACTCTGGATCTCATTTAAATATTCTGGTGTTCAGCTGGTGTTCTCTAACGTTACTCTGGTAAGGGAAGTGGGAGCAGGTAGTGCTACCTTGCTACCCTCAGAAATCCGTCTCTCCCATTTGGCCTCTGGGTAGCCTCCTTGTTACTGCTGGGCAGGGATGGGAGTTCCCACTTGCCATGTGGTCTCCGCAAACACTGCTGTGGGGAGGACTTCCTACTGCTGGCTGATCATATCACTCCTGATGCTTCATTAAACCTTTAATATCATCTTGGTGGAACAGGGGAGAGGTGCCTCATTACCACTAGGTAAAAGTAGATGTTCAGGTTCTTGCTTTGTCATCTGCTGGTGTAGTTTATAGTCCCAGCTCACTGTGGGCTTTGGGTATCACCCTTGCAGGAGGTCTGGGTCATTCATGACAATGTGACAGTGGAAGTGTAGACCCCTGTTCCCACTTACCATTTGCTAGTGCGGGTAAGGTTGGAGACTCAGTTGGGGTGGAGTAGAGTACTTACTGTCTAAACGTTATCTGTCTTGCTAGTCTTCACTTTTCCTGGACATTTGGCTAGAGACAGGAGGTTTTTGTTGGGGTTTTTGTCAGTATCTATTAGACTTCCATATTGGTAGCTTCTTCAGCTCCAAGTTTAGGATATGTGAAGCAAAAAGAAAATTCAGGGATCTCACTATCATGTCTTTCCTTTGGTTCTAAGATCCCTTGCCATTCTCTGTCCTTCTTTCCACACTTCAGATTCTTCTTATGTTTGTTTTATATCTAACATCTGAAGTGAGGGTAGGTTTGTGGGACTGAGCCTTTAACCTGTGAGGCCTGAATTAACTCTTGTTAATTAGTGGCAAATTGAGGAAAACTGATGAACACCAAATAAATGTTGGTAGAAGACAACACAACAAATATTGGTGTCTGAAAAATCCCTACACATTTGGTATCCAAAGTAGTTTCAGAAAAAAAAAAAAAAAAAAAAGAGAATAAAAAAAAACCCAAAAAATTTGGTAAAAAAAAAATTTAAAAAAAAAAAAAAAAAAAAAAAGACAACACAAATGAATAGTCAGACTGTTAAAAAACAAATTTTGCAATCTTAAAGAAAGAGATAATCAGAGCATGCAAGAGAGAGCTGAAGAGAATATTTTGGAAAGAAAGAAAGATTCCTCCAAGAAAAAGAGGTAGAATTTAGATGATGACGACAATTTCAAAATGATAGTTCCTACAAAATAAGAAATGGAAGATGAGAGAATAAGAAAACATTGAAACAAAAAGTGATTTAATTTAGATAAAAAATATTTAAAATTTTCTTGCCATATCAGAATGTAGAAGGGTGACGAAAAGTGATATTGTAGAAAATTGATCAGTCTTATGAAAGATGAATTTGGAAAATCTGTCAATACAGAGGTAAAGAACCACATGAAAACCACAAATACAATGCATATGGAGGCAAGACAATGGAAAACCACATATGTACAAGAAGAGTGGCCAAAAAAATAGAATGAACTGGAGCAAAAGAATTGGAAGAGAAATACTCTTCAAAGTTATCACTGGAAAATAAATGTAATTTTTTTTTCTCAGCAGAAATTTTCTCCCAAATGAAATAATACACAGAGCCCCTGAAAATGAATCAAATGGCAAAAATCGAACAATGATAATTAGAAAAGGCATAGGAGTTTTAAAGGACCTGTGTATCATTTTCCTTATCTTTTAATCACCTTGATTAAAAAGGCTCGTTAGCTACCAAGCAAACACCAATACTAGCAAATACCCTGCTGAAAAAATTGGGACTTTAAGGCTATAGACATCACTCAAGCAGGGAAAGTCATAAAATATGATCAAGAAGTTTTTTTTTTTTTTTTTTTAAGAGACAGAGAGTGGGGGAAGGTCAGAAGGAGAGACAGAGAAGCAGACTCCCCACTGAGTGTGAGGCCTGATTCAGGGCTCAATCTCATGACCCAGAGTCCATGATCCGAGCCAAAATCAAGAGTCAGACACTTAACCAACTGAGCCATCCCGGTTCCTGCAAAATAGTTTTAAAACACTAATAAGTTAGATACCAGAATACAATAGGGTTTTGTCTGTAGAATGTGGTGAAAAGATGATATGATGTCCAAATTCTGGTTAGTAAACCAGACCATGCTTATGTGTGGACAGAGCAGAAAGACATTATCAGATAGAGAAGGGACCTAGGAGGAAATTTATCAATTATGTTTTATTTCTGAAAAAAATATTTAGATATATAATAAAGTTGAATGAGATATTAAACATATAATAAATTTTGAAACTCCCGAATCGGGAAGTCATACTGTAAAAAAACCTGTAGTGAGCATAATACCATGTAAGCAGATTAATAAGCCAGAATTATAATTTCAAGGATAGGAAGATTACAGAAGTTATAGAGCTTGAAAGAAGAAAGATGGAATAATAAAATCATAATACATCAAGATAAAAGTCTCAGAAAAAAATGTGTAAATTGTGGCTGAGGGCTGTGGGAAGCCCACCGGTGAAGTATTCAGTTAATTTTTGTAGAGGATGGTTTTAAGAACAGACATGAATTTTTAATTTTAAATTTTCAATGACTAAAGATAGGATGCCTTTGTCTGAAATTGTAAGAGGAAGAAATCAATGAAAATCATGACCAAATAGAAAAAGGCAGAAGGCTCAAAAACTTTCAAGAAAGGATTAAAAAACTAAAAGCACAAAATATGATGTAATAGATATTTTTGACAAGCCTATCTGTCATGGCTTTAATGAAAATAGGAAAACTCACTTTTTTGTTTTGTTTTGTTTTTTGTTTTTTTGGTTGGAGGGGGGAATAGGAGCTGAATGTAGGAGAAATGGAAGAGAGCTGAGACATTTATCTAAAATGTTGAATCAAGACATAGCAGAAAGCTGCTGGCCAGAAGAAATACCAAGAAGAACACACCGGATGTAGCTAAAAGACTCTAAAGGAGTTTGTTCTGGACTGAAAAGCAGGTAAGTGTGTCAGGGTGGTAGCCTGGAATTGTTGAATTCATAGTCTTATGACTTTCATAAACTTTGATCACTATATGTATTTCATATACTATGCATAGGTAGTCATTGGGTAAAAATAATATTTTAAGTTAAGAACAGCAAGATATCAACAAAAGATTAAAAGTAATTTTTATAAATTTAAGTTAATAACAAAAGCAGACTATAAACAAAGTTCACTGAGATGTCATGCTTCCTCTCCTCTTCATCCCCATTAAAATACAAATAAAATCAGAGAAAAAAGAAGGATACAGTGAGAACAGCCCTGAAAATTAAGGGTCCATAATTTGTGAATCTTTGAGATAAATTTCTACTAACTTAGCTAAGGAAGAAACCAAATTTTAAAACTTCTTTTTTTTTTCAAATTTAATTTAATTTTATTTTTCAGTGTTCCAAGATTCATTGGTTATGCACCTCACCCAGTGCTCCATGCAATACGTGCCCTCCTTAATACCCACCACCAGGCTCACCCAACCCCTCCTCTCCCAAACCCTCAGTTTGTCTCTCAGAGTCCACAGTCTCTCATCGTCTGTCTCCCCCTCCGATTTCCTAATGGCCCACTCATAGACCACGGAAACACAGAGAGAAAGGATGTAAGTTGTCAGGCAGAGCCATGTTCAATGATAATCCCAATACTAGAGATATTGTCAACAAGGTTGGGCCAGGCTTTACCTTGTACCTCCTAGTATTTCTTCACCAGATGCATATCCAGGATTACGTACTGGATGTTATGCCAAGAAGAGCACTGGGAAGAGAGTATATATGCTGCAAGGATTATTGAGATTATGATTTTTATTAAGGAGGGCACGTATTGCATGGAGCACTGGGTTTGGTGCATAAACAATGAATCTTGGAACACTGAAAAATAAAATTAAATTTGAAAAAAAAGTTAAAAAAAAAAAAGAAGTTTTAAAATTTGGTTTCTTCCATAGCTAAGTGAGTAGCTTCAGGGCAAAAGAAAAGCTCTGAATATTCCCTGAATACTTAGAAATATATTCAGCTGCTCATGGACAGAAGAATTAATCATGAATTTTTCTCCCTCAGTCTATCAGAATCACAAAAGATAATCACCTGGAATTTTCACCAGCATGTGGCTCTTCTTTGTCTTTTTTGTTTCAGTTGAGGCATAATTGATATACTTTATATTATTTCAGGTGAACAACATAATAATCTGATATTTTTGTGTATTGCAAAATGACCACCATGATAGGTATAGTATTGCTCTCCATATGTAACTATAGTTCCGTGTGTGTGTGTGTGTGTGTGTGTGTGTGTGCACGCGCGCGTGCGTGATGAAGACTTCAGATCTACTCTCTTGGCAACTTTCAAATATGCAATAAAAAGTTCTAACTATAGTCACCCATCGCTGTACATGACATCCCCAGGGCTTGCAATTCTTTTGTAACGGGAAGTTTCTATCTTTTAACCCTTTTACCCATTTTTTTAATTAAAAATCATGTTTACATAAGAATAAAATATTAATTAAAGGTGAAAAATTCAACTCTATGTTGCTTGTAAAAGGTATAACTTACAGAAAGTCATAAAATTTGAAGTTAAAGATGACTAAAGACGTATCAAAGATAGACATATATTATGAAAGAAAGCAGTATTTAGTCATGATCTAACATGAAATGTTAACTGTTAGAAATCTTAGTGTCCAAAATAAGACACTACTGAAATACATAAAGAAAAAATTACTAACAATTGAAAGAGCAATGGAGAAAATACAAGAGTAGAGGGGAATTTGGATATACCCATTTTTCTACCTTTTCCATACAAAGAGTCTATAAAAGGAGTATAAAATGTAAATGAAGAAAAACCAAAATAAGTAAAAATTAGAAATTAATTTTAAAAACATAGTAGTATAGCTAATTTTCTCTCACAGTGCAATAAAATTTGCAATTAAAAATAATGCTGTAAAAACTATTGATAGCTGGACTTCAGAGGAAAAAAACTGAATGGAGTATATAATACCTTCAAATAATTATGGTAGCATTATTACATATCAGTTCTTCTAAGACACGGTCAAAGCTGTTCTCAGATGAAAATCCACAGTTTCCAATGCCTTTATGTAAATACAGAAATGCAAATGTGTAAATAAATAAATGATAAGAATTTTGCAAATAAGCTGGGGAAAAAACTCAGTGGATAAGAAAACAGAATTGCAAAATGAACTTAATAACTGGCTTTTTGGAATAAATAATACATAATGAGCCATAAGGAGATTAAAAAATGGCAGGAGTATACGTGTACAACTTTATACTAATATATTTTATATACTGTACAAAGTAGGTGTTTTTGTTGGGTGCAAATTATAATAAAATATTCAATAAGAACTAGAATTATTGAATCGATCAATAACTGTGAGGGGAAAAAAATAGCAAAAGCTAGCTCAAGGCCCCAAGGGTTCCCTTTCAAACTTCAAGGAATAATTGTTTCCCAGTTTACGTTGACTGTTATATAGAATAGAAATGAAGGAACTTTTATTAATTCTATTCATCAAGGTAGCATAACCTTGCTATGACATTGTCCCAGAAATTGGACCAAAAAAGAGAAAACTATAAATCCATATTATGTTTAAGCATAAATACAAAAATCCTTAAATAAATGAATGAATTCTTAGGGTGAATTCAGCAGTATTTTAAAATGTTATCTACCTTGACCAATTAAGGTTTACTTAAGGATTTTAAGACTGTCTTCAAATGTATTGGCATAATTCATTTTATCTATGGAAAAAGAAGAAACATTATCTTATATGGGCCAATGAATCGTTGCGTAATGAATGCAAAATTCAACATCTGTTCTTGATTATAACAACTTGTAGCAAAATGGACGTAGAATAGCACAACCCAAAAAACAGCCTCATGTTCTGAGGTGTAGTGAAAAGTATTTCTTTAAATGAGGGAGAGGACAAGGTTACCCATCATTGCCATCATTATTTATTTTTCAGAAAGAGTCAGCAAATGTCATTAGACAAGAAATCAAAATTTATCATGTAAATATTGAGAAAGAAGGAATAAAATGATTATTTATAGATGACGTGAGTATGGACTTACAAAATAAAAACCCAACAACCATCAGGAAAAGTAAGAAAATATCTGGTAAGAAAATAAAAATAAAATGTGAAAATGTTCTCCTAGAATTCCAGAAAGGTTGAAAAATACAAACATCCTATCTCTAGCAATATGCTTGGGAAGACTTGTCTTATATGAGAAACTAAAATTCTACTGAGTGACATGATAAAAAAGGCTTGCATGAATAAAAAAGACCGCAGTGTTCTTGGATGGGAAGACTCAGTAATGATAAAAAGATTAACATTTTCCAATGTTAAAAGAAATGAATTTAATAAAAATTTCAATAAAACCACCATGAGAATTCAGAATGTAGCATTGTTTTAAATAATCCACTAGGAAGGCTAGACGCTCTGGAAGGTTAGGGGAATTTTGAAAATAGAAATGAGAAAAGATTTGCTCTAACACTATGCTCTAAAGGGGAAGACACTAGGACACTAGCACAGCCAGAGTCAGAGTTGGTGGAACACAGGAAGAAAAGAAAGTGGAGATGAATACATATACTTCTGGGTGGGTGGGAAAGCTTCTCTGAGCATTGAACTTGGAGGTGGTAAGTATGAAGGGATATTGGATACATTTTACAATATTGTAATAAACGAAAGCTAAGCAACACCCACCCTATTTATATAACACAACAGCCAACCAACAAAGACAAATAAATTTTAAAAAAAGATGGCAAATAATAAAATTGAAGAATATCCTTATGAAACAGTAAAGATTAGCCCTCTTAATATATATGAGTGTTTCAATAGCAATAAGAAAAATAAGTGAACATCCCAATAGACCAATGAGACATGGTCATGAAAAACTCACCAGAGAAAAATACACAGGAAGCATTTCAAACTGAAGAGATCAATGAATGCAAATAAAAACAAGATACAATTTATGACAGATTTGTGGAATAAATGGGAATGATCGGCCTTTTCCAGCTTTAGGAAGGTGGACATTTTCTCCTCAATGGATGTGAAGAGTATTAATTAGTACAACCTTTTGAGGGAGGGGATAATGATGTGTGTGTGTGTGTGTGTGTGTGTGTGTGTGCATCTGTACATATAGAACATATAGTAAGCACTCTAAAAACGTATTTTCCTTTGCTCCAATTTCATCTATAAGATTTCCTAAGGGAGAAAAGTAAACAATCTAGTTCCTTTATAGATAATAATGACCTTTATCTCCCCGTCCTTTTTTTCTTTGTATAGCATTTCAAGCAAATTTATTTTTTGTCATAGCATCAAAAGCAATTCTGAATGACATTTTGTTCTTTATCATTGTTTTAGGGACTATAAATTCTAATCCATGCGGCTCAAAAGCGTGGTTTATAGTTTTCAAATATTTTCAGTTGATGTTTGTCGAATGAAGGAAACAAATTTAAAGACAATATTTTAAAAAATACCAATGGGGCACCTGGATGGCTGGGTTGGTTAAGCGACCGACTCTAGATTTTGGCTCAGGTCATGATCTCAGGGTGGTGGGATCGAGCCCCATGTGCAGCTCCACACTCAGCAGGGTATCTGCCTGAGATTCTCTCTCTCCCTCTGCCCCTCCCTCTCCCACACCCCCTGCATGCACTCTGTCCCTCTATAAATAAATTAATAAATAAAATCTTTTAAAAAAAACCACCCCCCCATCTCCCCACATACACAAATAAACAGCAGGAAGAATCTAAAACTTTTCTAAAACACGAAGTCTATCAAAAAATTCAGGTGGACATGACCTGGGTTTTATTTTGAGTAAAAAAACATTAACTAAACCATGAGTTGCAATTTAATTTGGCACGAGCACTGGGGGGTTAATAAGTGTTTGGAGTGGAGAGGTGAACGCCAAGCCCATCTCTTTTTAGTTATGCACTGATGTCCACTCAGCACTACAGAAGGGTCTTAGCAGAGGGGAGGGCAGAAAACAAAGAAGTGGCTCCGGGGACTCAAAGCACCAGGAGTTGTGAGATTTGGAGTGACACTCTTCATCTGCTTTGTTGTGCAAGAATTGTGGAGGTCTGCGCTGTGATCTGCAGAAAGTGAAAATGCTGTGATACGCGGAACTGCTGCATGACTGGTAGTGTAATATTCATTTACTGCAAGTAAGCAGCCATTACCAGGATTCATAAAAAGGGGTAATTAATGGTATCGTTAGCTTTTTAAAAAATTGGAAAATAAATGGCCACTTACTGGTTGTTTTGAAATGCTAATGAATTATGGTGGGATCATTTCCAGTTGGTCAAGTTTATGTCCCCAAAAGAGAGTTTTGCAAATATGGTTCAGAACCTAAGTCAACACTGCGCCAATGCAGATCCTTTGAACATGTACTAAATGGAAATGAGAGGTTCTTAACTCAAGAGATTTCCTTAACCTTTTCCGCCATCATGGGGTAAGGTGAGCGTGAATCCCTTGGGGACATCGTTTCCCAGCAGACAATGGGACTGGTCCCAAGTTCCTCCTGGAGTAGCAGATCCCAAGGAAGTGGGAGGGCCATGGAGCCCCCACAGTAGGCACATTTGTCACTCAAGAGATGTGACCCTGCTTTGGCCAATCAGAATAGGAAACACTCTGGTTCAGGAAGGTGTAGAGACAGGTATTTGAGCGAGGTCTGGGACAATCTTGGGAGGGGGTGTGCAAGGTCTGTCTGGCTAATCCCTTTTCTAAGAAAATTTATTTTTTATAATTTTAAAGATTTCATTTATTTATTTGACAGAGAGAGAGAGAGATTACAAGTAGGCAGAGAGAGAGGGAGAAGCAGGCTCCCTGCTGAACAGAGAGCCCAATGAGGGCTTGATCCCAGCACCCTGAGATCATAACCTGAGCCGAAGGCAGAGGCTTAACCTACTGAGCTATCCAGGCGCCCTTAAGATATTTTTTTTTCAGCCCTTAAGAAATTAAAAAAAAAAAAAGATTTACTTATTGAGAGAGAGAGAGAGAGAGAGAGAGAGAGAGAGAAAAGATGGGTAGAGGGAGAGGGAAAGAATCTTAAGCAGACTCCCTGCTGAGCAGGGAGCTGGACTGGGGCTCAATCCCAGGACCCTGAGATTATGACCTGAGCCAGAATCAAGAGTTGGCTGCTTAATCCACTGAGCCACCCAGGCGCCAGTGGCCCCCCTGCACCCCCAATCTCCTTTAAAGGGACTTTTCATTTCTAACAGGAGAGCTCCCATGGGAAACGTGTGCTTGCATATACACACAGACACACACACCCTTCAAACCCTACCCCTTCAATCCCCTCTCTCACCTGTTTTGGAATCTTTCCCCTAGTTCACATATGAGAATCATAGCTTTTGTGCCAATGCCTCACTAGTCACCATTGAAGAAACTCAAAATAAACAGCCTCATCCCCTCCCCCGCTCTGGCTCAGTAAAACCAACTACCAATTGAGCACAAAAAGTGCCTAGTGAAAAACAAACAAATAAACAAACAAGAAACCCTTCAAAATAGGGAGCAGTCACATTTTGGGGGAGGGTAACAAAAGCTTTTATTTGCAAAGGCCCTGAGCTAGAGAGACTTTTAAAAATTTTTTTATTTTATTTTTTTAAATTCACAAAGGCACACTGCTCCCTGGGAAGAGAGATGATGCCAGGAGCCCCTGGGACACTGGGCCACTTTCCTCACTTCTGTGGTGAAAGGGAAAAAAAGCTGCTTTAATTGTGAAAGTTTATTTTTTCACAGCAGACTTTAGAGGAAGACCCTTGGCAATCCTCACTTTGAAGCCTTATACACGGCCGTCACCAGCTCTACTTTTATACATTTGAAATAAAAATAGCTCAGCAGCAATTTGCTTCTTTTTGACTCTTGTTTTAAAACTCATTTCTCTCCTACCTTTGAAGTGCAGAGAACTCTCTTAGTCACCAGCCTTTTTGGATGGCAAAATGTTAATCACAGGAATTTATTTTCTGTGCTAACAAATGTTTTCCTTGGAGACTTTTTTTTAAATCACGGAGACAGAACTTTTTAAAAAGATATAAATTAAATCAGATTGTGGGGACATTTCCCTGGGGAAGAACACCTTCCTTTAGAAGATTCTCCCCATCACCGGGACGTTCCAGGAGCCTCCAGTTCTTACAGAGAGAAGAAAATACTTCCCACCAAGACATCAAGTCAAAGAGCATTTTCCTCTAAGGAGATCTTACTCCAGTGCTCTAAAAGGCAGATTCTAGTTATAGTAAACGGGGGCCCAAGGGCAAAACGGAACCGCAAACAGCCCCGATGCTCTCCAGCACATCTCCTTTCTGCCCAAAGTTTCCCCGATTGCCTATGAAAGATTTGGAGGCGTTTCTCCAGAGCTCTGATCAGCAGATTTGATGTGTGGATTTAGATCAAGTTTTTCTTATGGCAAATCTATATGTTATTCTCTGTCTTCATTTGGTGCTATTTGCTGAGTGGTTGTTACTCAGGGGCAAGGGTCGCTCTCTGGCAGCTGAAGCAGCAGGCAATCTTTTACTCCTCATGGGAGGAGTGCGAGATATTAAATCACACTTGACGTACCTGAGGCCCAGTAACTTCATCCATATTTTATCTGCTGTAAATTTAATACCACAGCACTTTTTAGGGTGATGTATTTATTAACTGGCTGGGGATGAGCAGTACAGAAATTCAGTTTGTTCAGGAAAATACAATGAAGACAGTCTGACAAGTTTATGAAGTAAGCACAATAGCTATTTATTACTTTTTAAACACACGGTTGGCTGAAATGTCTTTAGCAGTGTTTGTTCAGTCAGTGCATAATGCTTTCTAAATCATCTCCGCTTATTATTTTTTTTTCTTTGAATGTTAATAAAGTCTTTTTCTCGGAAAGCAACCTGCTGGCCCCCACGTGCTGGGGCTCGGTTTCGGATGGCTTCCCTGGTGCTCTTCAGGGAGAGAACCATATCTTTGTTCTGCACCAAGTGCCCTGCGGAATTGTGGGAAATGGAATCACCTTCAGACCCACTGCAGCCAGTCTCCTGCCCCATAAGTCATGTGTGAAACTGTTTCAGAGTGACGGTTCCCAGGAGCCCTGCTTCCCTCAATTCTGCTTGCTGAACTTTTCATTCTTCCTTTCATCCTTTCTTTCCTCCCTTCCCTCCTCCCTCCCCCCTCCTTCCTTCCTCCCCTTATTCCTCCCTCCCTTCCTTCCTCCTCCTCTCCTCCCTCCCTCTCTCCTCTCCTTCCTCCCCTCCTTCCTCTTCTTCCTCCCTCACCTCCTTCCTCCCTTCCTTTCCCCCTCCTCCCTCCCCCCTTCTTCCTTCCTTCCTTCCTCCCCTCTTTCTTCTCCTCCTTCCTCTTCTTCCTCCCTCACCTCCTTCCTCCCTCCTCTACTTCCTCTCCTCCTCCCTTCCTGCCCTCTTGCTCCCTCCCTCCCTTCCCCCCTTTTTCCTCCCTCCCTCCCTCCCTTCCTTCCCCCCTTCTTCCTCCCTCCCTCCCTCCCCTCATTCCTCCTCTCCTTCCTCTCTTCCTTCCTCCCTTCCTTCCTCCCCTCTTTCCTCCTTTCCTTCCTCCCTCCCTTCTCTACTTCCTCCCCTCCTCCCTTCCTCCCTCTCTCCCTTCCTCTCTTCCTTCATTACCCCCTTTCTTCCAACACTGTCATTGTTTTGCAGTGTGTGTGCTCCCAAATCCTTACTTTACCTGCACACAAATGACAGGCTTTGCTCTGGTGAGCCACAGGCCCGCCCCACTTGCCCTTTCTCTGTCTGCAGGCAGGTGAAGTTAGCTCTTCCCTGAAAGGGAGAATGAGGTCTGCTCCATTGGTTTGTATAATCATGAAGTCTGACGAAACATCGTTTTCCTTCTCTTTCTTGAAAGAGCAAATCTTGAGGACTTGGGCAGAGCTGAGCCATCTGTAAGTTCTAGCGAGTGGGGACAGCATTCTTGTGGCTAGAAAGGTTGCCCTCCTCTGCTCAGTTGTGGATCATTTTCTTTGGTACTCTTTGGCTTTCAGTCCATGTGGTCACCAGCCTGCAGCAGATATCTTGAAAGAAAACAGGAAGGCTCTCCACTTCACCATCAGGATTAAGACAAAGTGTCCCAATTCCAGAAACCAGGGCTACAGCAGTGATTCTCCAAGTGTGTTTCGAACCACCGGCAGCAGCACGCCTTGGGAACTTGTTGGCTCTGCAAATTCTCTGGCCCCACCCCCGAGATCAGAAGGGAGGGGGGCGTGCATGGTGGGGGAGTGGGGGTCAGTGGTCCACGTTTTAACAAGCCCTCCAGGTGATCTTGATGATGTGCAAGTTTGAAAATCTCTGGACTCAAGTCTTGATGAATTACAAACCAAGACCTATGTGCAATATCAGTGTCCTTGATTTGCCCCCCACGCCCACTGCCCCAGTATAGCAGGGTTCTGGCAGGATCTGCCGCGTCATGATCCTCAGGGAGGGAGCACAAATTTGACTGCCTTTAGCAACACTGCTCTGACAAAGTGCATTCCGGTGCCAGATACAAATACTGTTTTGGATTAGTCAGTATATTTAGAATCATCTCTTGGCATGGCTTCTTGTGCGATGACTCAGTTTTGCTTCAGGAAGGGGGCGGGCCAGGGGGACTGGCATTTTTTGAGGGAAAGAAAACGGTTATCAGTAAATCTCTTTAAAAGTTAACTCCTACCACTTTTTATTACAATGACAATAGATACATTTATGTCCTTTTGGTCTTCATAATGCCTTTTCTCCACCAAATAAGATCGGAATATTTTCAGGAAAAATTTCAATTCAATTGGGTATGCACCGTCTACTTCCCGGCCCTCTACTATGGCATGATTTAAAAATAAACAGAATATATGAAGAGGGAATACTTCAAATCTATCTTTTTATCATCATTTAAAAATATATTCACTCTTTTTACCTTCCTGAGTGCATCATTGCAAAATGCTTTTCCATTCATCCCTTGATGTTTTTTCCTCTCTGAAGCATTGGAGAATGCAAATCTCCAGGACACACTGTTGCCTCTGACTGAGTGTATCAAACCAAATGATCAGAACACGAGCTTTGAATCTTACACTTGGAGGGCGTTGATTGCGTCATAGTCCATGGGTCAAGAAAAGAGGGTTACTAAGGTACCCACAAATCACAAAAGAACTTGAATTCATCTCCAAAATCTGGGGATGCTTTTGGGTTTCACAATTTGGAACTTAGATGAAATTATCATCTGAATTGTTTCTTTTAACTATAAAATGTGTTTCTCTTAAGAAGGTCACAGGGGAATGAAGGGAGACACACTGATATGACAAGAGCAAAATTAAATGAGTTACCAGAGCCTAACTCTCTGAAATCTGCTCTTCCCTTTTACTCCAGGCTCATAACAAAGCATTCATCAAGAACAACATCTCTTTTAAGCGGATACATATTACACATCTTACGTATTACAAATCTTTATAATTCTGAACTTCAGGAAATGGAGGCCAAAGGAAACTCTACTGATTAGGATAGCCTGTTGTATAAAGCAGTTTTGTTTTCCATACAGCGGATCGTGACGCAGTTGTGGCTCATGAAATCAATTTCATTGGTCATGATCTGCATCAAAGAATTAAACTGAGGAAATTAGCCTAAACTACAATGGAACACCGTAGAGAACAACAGAATCCATTACAGTATACAGCGAGGTTGAGTCTTACTTCCAGGAAATGTTTTAGTATAAGGGTGTACATGAGTGTTCATAAAAACCCCAAAAAGAGAGTACTGAATATTTATAGTTTAGTAGTTTTGTTATTAGTGATTTGTCTGGAACTTCTTACCTTTAACAACAACAAAACAATAGCAAAAGCTCCCCCCCCCATAAATTCAGGCTAGAGGCTGTTGGAAGGAGAGGGAGATAGCTAGGTGCAGTTAAGCACAAAGCTTAAAACTTGTCCTCAGATACCTTGATTCATTCATCATTCATTCATTCATGAACCATGAGTAAATTAATAAATTTCCCTATGCCTCAACGTCATTATCTGTGAAATGCCACTCACAACAGAACCTATTAAGTTATGGTGAAGAATAAATCAGTTACTACATGTGCTTAGAATAGTGTACATACTAAACGCAATGTGAGCTATTAATATAAATATTATCTACATTTAATGTATGCGGACTGTATATAAGACATAATGCCAGGCTCACAGGGAATCCAAAAACGGTTGTCCATTTTCATCTGTGACTGCTCACAGAAGGGACATTCAGATAAAGCTTCTATATATTGCCTTTGGACATAAGTCAAAATGAAGGGACGTTGTCCATGTTTACTTAAGAAATATTTATCTGTCTACTTGTCTATCTATCGTCTATGAATTCTGACAAAAAGAAATAAAAGTCAAGACTTTTGATGAGAGTTTAAGGTAGAACGGAGGAATGTTGAGAATATGCCAACCTTGTCACACCGGGTGACCTTGGTCAAGAGTCTTCACCTTGTACAAGCATCTTCGTCTTTGAAGTTGGAGATCTGGGCTATTATTTCCAAGGTCCCTGCTGCTGTGGACTGAATTGTGTCCCCCTGAATTCACACACGGAAGCCTGACCCCAATGTGACTGTATTTGGAGATAGGGCCCTTTGGAGGTAATTAGGGTCAAACTAGGTCATAAGGGGGGACCAGAACCTATAGGACTGGTGTCCTTATAAAGGGAAGCAGTGCCCGAGATCCTTCTCGCTCTTTCTCCATACACACAGAGGAAAGGCCATGTGAGGACACCGTGAGAAGGCACTGCTTGAAAGCCAGGAAGAGAGGTCTCCAGGGAAATCCAGTTGGTTGGAACCTTGATCTTAAACTTCTAGCTTCCAAAACTGCGAGAAAATAACTGTCTGTTGCTGAAGCCACCCAGTTTGTGGTATTTTGTATGGCAGCCCCAGCGGACTGAGACATCTGACTCTGAGGTTTGTAATGGCTGCAGACATGTGGCACTGGGCAGTTTCTACTGTCTCTCTTTCCCGACGGTCCCAGTTCTGGGACTTGAGAATCTTTGCTCTGGAATGGGAGTCAGTTCAGAAACACAGGCTGGACCTTTGTCCAGGTGGAAATGGACAGCCCTCTAGAGTAGTTCTCTCCTGAAGTTCTCTACCCTGACACGTACTCCTAAAGAACTGGTAAAGTCAAGGCTTGAGGGAAATGCAAATCTGCTTTTTCCAAAAGCAACTGGTGAGGAGGATTTAGGTGAAATTCACAGGCTTGTAGTTTTCAGGACAAGACAATGCTGAACTGGGTTTAATATTGTTCTCCCCAAAATTCATATCCTGGAATCTGTGAATGTGACCTTGCTTGAGAGATCCTTTGGAAAGAAAAGCTGTAATTAGTTTAAGATGAGTCCATCTGGGACCCAAATCGGTTACAAGAAGAGGGGCATTTGGTCACAGGTGTACAGGGGAGAAGTCCACATGAAGACAGAGGCAGGAATTGGAGTGATTTTTTTTTTAATATAAGCTGAAGAACAGCAGGAATTTCTGGCAAGCACCAGATACAAGAAGAGGCAAAGGAAGTCTTCTTCCCTGGCGCCTCCAGAGGGAGGAGCGTTTCCTCGCTGACCCCTCAATTTTGAACTTCTAGCTTCCGAACAATGGGAGAATATATTTCTGTTGTTTTAAGCCACCCAGTTTGGGATAATTTGCTACGACAGTCCTAGGAAATGAATGCAGCGCTTAAGAATAGTAACTGTATTATAAAAATACAAGTGCAAATAATTCATGTTTTGAAACAATATGTAAAATTTGATATAAATCAACTGCTCCCTCCCCACTTATAAAAATTCCCCAAAATCCCATAAAACAATGAATGTAGTTTAGAACGGTAGTCATAAAATGACCAAAATGCATTGTCCTTCCTTTTGTATCCATCAGTTCCCCTCTACGGGTTAAGCAATACACAATTGTACATTGCACTGCAATTTCACCTTACAGGCACACAATAGGCCCAAGTAAATCCGAGAAGTTGTTTCTACATCCCTTTTCCTGAAGCAGGGGACACAGTCTGTACTGCTAAACCGAGGGAGAGTCAAGCGTGCATTTTGGAAAAAAATGAACCAGTTGGAAGAGGAAGAGTTGGGGTTATGGAAGGGGAGGCCCCGCATCTTTGCTTTATGTGTCAGATGTCCTTATTCAACCTTTAGATGTATGTCCCATACTTTTCTTATTTTTTGATGCTGAGTAATCCGAAGTTCGGGGCTTGTTTCCATAACACCGAAAGCCCAGTGCACTCTGCATGAGGAGCTGGGGATTCAGGGATGCTTAAGATAATCCCCATCTGGAGAGAACGTGCCAGGCCCAGTGCCTGAGATGCAGGTGAAAATAATAATAAAAAGAAGTACAGAATGTGGAAAACAAACAAGTCTGGAAAAGAGCCAGGATGCCAGCAAATCACCTCAGCAGGAGGCCTCCAGCCCTTTTACACCTGAGCAGTAAGCATCCTTGGGGAAGTAGGAAGTGCTTCTGGAAGGGAGCGGGCAGGTGAGCAGGGTCACCAGCTTGGCTCCTGGTGTCGAGGGGAGTTGCCTGACGTGCGGTAGGAAGGGACCCGCCTGTAGAGGAAGGCTGGGACCAGTCTGGCTAAATGAGGTGGGTCCCCTTCTTGAAGGAGTCTATTCCCCCCCCACTCCCCTCCCCCACCCCAGAGAGGACTGTAATGAAAGGGGGAACTCGAACTTGTCTTTTCCCCAGATGACTCTTGCTGCACGTTGGGTTATTGGAGATGGTGATGATAGAGGCGGGGGGACCCAAAGAGAACTATTTCCTTTGTCTCGAGTTCCAGAGGTTCAGGACTCTTGGTATGTGGAAGGCCTTTGAGGTTAAGGCAAAAGCTGCATTTCTACGTGAGTTTCATTTTTTCTTATAATTGCACAGACCCGAGCCACCTGTGGTTCTTGCGAGCGCGTGCAGACAAGGTGAGGTGGGAGTGAAGTTCCCATGACATCATCTGGTGTCCAGAGCATGCCTGGGCCTCAGGGCTCCATGTGCTGATCTCCTCTGGTCCTGAACCCACCCTGTGTGGTGCCTACCACGCAATTCCTGTCTCAACACAGGGGACGCTCAGAGCGTGGGGCGGGGAGTTAAGTGTTTTGTCGGGAGGTCTGAAATAGCCAGCTGAAGCCCCTTTGCCATCGGTTGGGGAAGGGCTGGGAATCTGCATTTCTGCAAGTCGTCCAGGGTGACTTGGTGCATTTTCAGAGGTTTGAGGATCCCCGAGCTACACTCCGTGGAGTGGCCTGGAGGGCGTCTCAGGACAAAGCCGCCTCTGTGTTTTCCCTGAGGTTTGGGCCCTCATCCCACATCATGAAACACAAGAGAGAGACGGATGGTAAAGTCATTTTCATTGTTATCCAGGAGGATTGGGGCGGGGTGGTGAGGGGCAGCCGGGGCCAAAAGAAGTAGTAAAGGAGAAAAAAAAATCTGTAAGATGAGAAAGGCAAATGAAACAAAGAAATGACATGAATGAACAATTTGAAGCGGCAGGAGAGGAAATGTGACAGGGCCTCGCTCAAGGAAAAGGGAGGGAAGATCAAATATTTCAACTTCACTGGCCCCCCTTTGTTCCTCTATGAGCCCCACCATTCCCCACTTTCTATCTCCTTCCCTTCATCAGAGGGTGGTCAGTGGTGAGGGGGTAGACAGATTCATACACAGGTGAGAGGGCGAACCAGCACACCTGAATGATTTGTGCTCGCCCCTTCGGTGCCCCCCTCCGTGTCCGCCCTAACAGTGATGGCAAAACACAGAATCAACAGGTCCCATTTAAATTTCTTCACAATTAACTCAAATGAGAGAATCTGGTACTCCGGTTGGCTTTGAAAACCCTCTTTGCGGTTCTGATCAGTATCCCTCCTTTTGATGAGCATCCCTGCTTAAAAATCCCTGAGCTGGATTGTATTGGGGGATTTTTATTGATTTTTTTCCACTCCGACAACCGGTTTTTACCAAGTATTCTTAGTACAAGTGTCACAGGTGTGTGGGGAAGCATTTCGTCCTGCTTTGGTATCTAAAATAGAAAGCCCCCAGTGTTTCTTATATGTAGGCCAACAATTTCCTCCCACGCCGTCTGCGCCACTGTTTGTTTTAAGGGTGGCCTAATTTCATGTTAGGAGTGGGTCTGGGAAGGCAGCCATTCTCCCGGAATACGACAGGACGGAGGTATCGATATCAGCTCTGGGGACGAGAAGAAGACTTGAACTGCTGTGTTCCCCAGGGGCCTTGGTCGCTGGTGAACTGAGGATTTGTGCTCCAGTTAAAAATAGACTTCAAAAAGAAAGTGCTGGGGGGGAAGTACCAGCCATTTAGCTTTTGATCAGTGGGATGAACTGATAACATTTTGGGCCAGGGAGATGTCAGTCAGCCCAGCGTGTGCTGAGGGGGCCACATGGCAAGCAGCAGAAGAACCGGGAAGGGAAAAAGTGGGTGGCAGGAAGGGAGGACTCTGAGCTGGCACTGGTGGAAGTTACTGGGGGCTTCTGGAGGCCTTGCTGTCCTGTGCTTTAAGATCATGGTGCTGATGGCCACTAGGAGGGAGGAGGTTGGAAGCTCGGCTTTGTTGACAGCTGCTATGGTCCGAATGCTCATGTTCCCCCAAAATTCTTATGTTGAGACCTAATCTCCGATGTGATAGTATTAGGAGGTGGGACTTGGGGGACATGACCAGGTCACAAGGACAGAGCCATCATGAATAGGATTAGTGTTCTTATGAAAGGGAGCCCAGAGATCTAGCTCACTCCTCCCACTGTGTGAGGACACAGGGAGAAGGGGCTCATCTGTGAACTGGGAAGGGGATCTCTCCAGACACTGAGTCTGACAGCACCACAACCTGGGACATCCCAGCTTCCAGAATGATCGGAAATACCTTTGTTCTTATAAGACACTCAATTTATGATATTTTTGTTGTAGCAGCTTGAGCAAACGAACACAGATACCGTGAGCAATCACTCCTCCTCAGGCTGGACCCTGTTCTTTCCCTGAGGCTGCGCTGGAGACGCTCTTACACTGGCTTTATGTGTGTGGCAAAAGGAAGTGGTTTTGGCAAGGATGGCCTCAAGATGGTCTATCGGACAATTTTGCTGGCACGAGCTTAGAAGTTCGTGCAAGTGCCTAGGTGTACACCCACGTGCATATAGTGTGTGTCTGTGTTAGGCTAGAGTTCCACACGCTTGTGGGGGAGGGGGGGAGCTTAAACAGCAGACCTCTGCTTCTTGAGGTTCTGGAGTCTGCCAGGCCAGGATCAAGGTGCTGGCTGATTCTGCTCCTTATGAGGGCTCTCTTTGGGGACTGCAATGGCTGACTTCTCCGTCTGTCCTCATATGGCCTCTCTTCAGTGCAGGAACAGGGGGAGAGAGAGAGTGAGAAGGAAGGGGAAGAGAAAGGAGAGGAGAGGGAGAGAGAGGGGTCCTTTTCTATAAGAAGGCTGCTTATAAAGGCCAGTATCATGAGGGTGTCACTTCTATGACCTCAGCTAGCTCAAATTATCTCCCAAATGCCCCATCTCTAAACACCATCCCACTGGGGGTCATGGCTTCCACACATCAATTTTAAGGAGACACATCAGTGAGTCCATTGCACCCTCATCAACTTCATCATGACCCAAGAGGCCAACATTAGTCCCCCATCGCACCAATGAGTCAGTGGGGCTCTGAGCAGAGCTGGGATCAGAGCCGAGTTGGTCTTCAAAGCCATGGGTTTGCTGCTAAGCCATTCCAACTCTCCAGTGTGGGGCCTCTGACCTTGTCAGTTAGGAAGTACACAAATGGCAGAGGTGTTTGTTCTCTGTGTTGGTGTCTGTCAGAAACACCTTGAAACTAGGCATTCATTCTCTGAACCAAGTTGCCTTCCACTCACGTCTTGTCTCAGTGTACCAGGCTTTTGCTTCCCCCCCCTTCCTCCCTTCCCTTCCTTTCCCTTCCCTTCCCTTCCCTTCCCTTCCTTTCCCTTCCTTTCCCTTCCTTTCTCTTCCCTTGGCTCTCTTGGCTTCCCTTGCCTTGCCTTCCCTGTCCCTCCTTCTTTTCCTTCTTCCCTCCCTCTCTTCCTTCCTCATTCCATCCCTCCTTTGCTTCCTTTCCTCCTTCCCTTCTTTTCACCCACTCACTAGCTACCTTGTCAGTTGAGTCTTTTATCCTGTCCCTCATCTCCTGACTGGGTGAGGTTATTAGGCATATAACCTTGTATTTGCCCCACTTGGTTCCTGTCACAGCTGCCTTCTAGGCACACAGATGATTCTTGTCATTCACGAACTTTGCTGCATGTTAGGGTCTCCTGGCCATTGTCTGAAAGATCCTTATGCCCAGGCCCATCCTCATGCAGATTGACTCCGAATTTGTCGGTGATGGACTCTAGGAGAGGCAACAGTTTTCCTCCACCCTCTTAGGGTTCCTGACTGGGTCTGATACTTAACCTGACAGCAATAGATTAATGGGAGAAAAGCATACACATTTATTTAATGTGAGTTTTCCATTACACAGTAGACTTTACAAGGAAACGAAGACAAGGAGAAATGGGTCAACCTCAATATGGTTATGGTAGTTTTGATAAAGGGTAAACAGTTGTGGAGAAATGTCTACAGGGCCAAGGCCGTATTTTGGGATGGTGTCTCCTGAACCCCATTAAGACCAAGGCATCTCCCCAGGTTTGTGCAATGTGCAGCCAGCTGTGAATGTATAGAATATGGCAAACCATCAGTGCTTTCCAAATAAACATTTGTTGAGCATCTACTTCATGCAAGGCACTCAGGAGACAGGGATGAATGCCCTCACTCCCATGCACACTAAAGGTGGGGGAGAGCTTTAAAATGCAAATTGTACTGTTTCGCACCTCCTTACCTTGCTTGGAGCAGTTGGCATTAAAGTGTTTTTAAGCTTCTTAAATGTATGGTCAGGTCTTGCTCTTGCATGATGGTGAGGACGGGGGCCATAAGTAGAGGATCTCCACACATAATTTATTTTTCTTATCGCACCATTACTTTTGACCTCTTTCCTCATCAAACCTTCAACAAAAGCTGCTGATGTGCGGCAAAATGGACTCATTGGAGCCTCATCTCTATTTTTCTCGCTCAACCTTTTGTAGAGGTGCTAATGAGGATTAAGTCACCCAAAAGGTGGCCACAGCAGGGGACATGCAGAGATTCAAAGAGCCTGCATCATCTGCTCAAGACGTTTTCTAAATTCTATTTATTTTCAAGCAGATGATCACAATAATACACAGGAGGTGGGGGGCAGGGTGCTGCTGGTGTGAGAGTTCGTGTTACATCGTCGGAGATTGTATTTCAGCGTAGATGCAGTCCAACCACTGGGCTCAAAGTAGAGCACTCGGCATTGATGGCTACTGACCATCTTGTCAAGTTCAGAGTCCCGCCAAAACCCTTGAGCACAAATTGGACCACGGGTGGCCATGCGGCTTCCAGCTTTTGGTAATACTCCAACTCATGGCTTTTGCAGACCCCTACCTGGGATCTTACCATTTTCAGTGAAGGCTTCTCCCTATTTCTGGATTGGTGAAGCTCACTCTGACTCACCTGAGCTCCGCAACCCTATGTCCCCGTTTCTAAACTGGGACATTTCCCCTGATACTCAGGAAGATGTGTGGACTAGAGAAAATGAAGCACGAAGAGGTGTTCAGCATAGTGCCCAGCCCTGGCATCTAAGCTCACAGCCTGTGTTAAAAGGAGTTCCGTCTCTTTTCCTTGTGTAGTCTCCCTCTTAGCTTTCAGAACCGAGAAAGCTTAAGCTTCTGATTGTTTCAAATGGCAACAGCTCCATAACTTGTCCCATTTCTTTACCACATCTGAGGACATCTATGGAATAAAACAAAAGACTGATCTGAAATTAATGAGCTTGGGGAGGATCCTAACACTAAAGACCTTCAGCGGGTTCAAGGTCATCAATTCCTTTGTCCAAGTCTTTTTCAGTGGAGAGACTTAAAATATCATTGTTTATTCAATGATGTGAGCACTTCTGGGGTAGAGTCATAAAATGGCACCTGAACGAAAACGTGAAAGTCCAAAATAATGGATCTTACAAATGGAAACAATATTCAGATGGAATTTCTAGCCAGAAGCAGATAGCTAGAGGTCAGGCTTCTGGAGAGGAAAGGGGAAGATAAGCCAAGAAAATGGCGGCTTCAAGACCAGTAGGAAACCCGGGTGTGGAACGAGATCCCACCATTGTGCCCACTGGCTGATGGCCAGGAGCATCCAGCAAGAGCATGAGAGTGGTGCCGGTGACACTGGTCGTGCCTTTGTATTGGGCCACCAGCTGAGGTGCCTCTGGCCTCGGCAGGACAAACAAGAAAGGATCTTTCTGCTCATCTCTTGGTCACGAGTCCACTCTATGGAGAAGTGCCTCTTTCCATTTCCCAGATCTACCTGAGTAGCCGCCCATGTAAATAGAATGGCTATTTTTGTTAAACAGAGCTTAAGTATTTCTGAAACAGCCATTTATTTGTGAAGACGATTTTATGTTAATTTAATTATAAGAAAATTGAAAAGTGTAATACATAGCTAAGCCCTTAAGGCCGGTTAATCTATTTGGATTGTAACAAATATAATTTTTATTAGCTCAGCCTATTTGGATGGTAACGAGTGTAACCTTTCCATAGACATTACAGACTTTGAGTTATGGTCTATTTTTATGTAAAACCAGCCTTGAGTAGAATAAAAAGAAAGTTCTTTTATCTGTCATTGTGTTATGGAATCATTATATTAATGAGAGTAGAATCTGAGCCATTCCTATTATCTCAGAATGGAGCTCATGTCTTCTCTAGGTGTGATGGGGGGGGTGGTGAAACAGGTAGTTTTGAGAAAAATGATCAGTCTTATAGAGAGGTAAGATATTCTGAGACCTTCTGTGGATAAAATACGTCGATTTTTAAAAAAGGTTGGATTTATTTATTTGAGTGAGAGAGAGAGAATGCATGTGTGAGGGTGGGGAGGAGCAGAGGGAGAGGGACGAGCAGACTCCATGCTGAGCACAGAGCCCACCATGCGGGGTTCAGTCTCACAACCCTGAGATCATGACCTGAGCTGAAACCAAGAGTTGGACACTTAATGGACTGAGACACTGAGGCACCCCCACATATGTTGATTTTTAAGGGGGAAAGTAGCTCATTTTTTCCAGTCAATCAGACCTTCTATCCAGAACCTCAACTCTCTTGAAACCCAACAGGCCAAAGTGGTTTCAGATAGTCTGAGTACCAGGAAAGCTCTTTTCTTTCATAGAAAAGTCTCTTATTTTATCTGGTTTCCCAGCTCGGGACAGACAGCAAACATGGCAACCAATATGATAAGATTTACATGCTGAATGCGCTCAGCAGCGTCAAGAACAGACCCTGGAACCCAACTGGCTGTTCTAATCCCAGCTTTGCTGCTTCCTTCCTGGGTCACCTATGTGCCTCAGTTTCTCCTTCCATAAAGTGGGGATGGCAGTTGAAGTGCCTGTCTCAGAGAGCTGTGTGAGGACATGGTGAATAAATGTAAAACACATTGAACAGCTCCTGTCACAGAGACAGCCCGACCTGAGCGTAATAGTGTATTCTTCCCATACCGATGGAGGTAGCATGATGGCTGTTTTCATTTTTCCAAAATGCCATTTTCTTTTTTAGGCTCTGGTGCCCATATGACATGGCCACATTGCATAGTCTTGAACTTTTCTTCAGTATAATTTTTTTTTCACTATGCCAAGAATAGCTTTGAAATGTATACATGTTTAAAAGTTCATGCCAAGTTTGGGAAAATTTCTGTATGATAAGCCATGGTGCTTAACAGAGCCCTCACTGTGTGTCAGGCCCGGGACTGAGTACTTCCTGTATTAGGTGAGCACAGAGCATTCCATGCAAACCCAGAAACCTGGACGGCAAGAGTAGGCCTATGACTAATTCCTCGACTATCCTTAGACTAACTGAGATACAGCATCATGTTGAATTGTCCCTACAGCTCCAAAGGACAGGAAGTGCCAAGATCATTTATAGGTGAGCAAACAAGGCCTTAGAGAAGTCAGATGCTGTGCTCAGAGTCCCGTAGCCAGAATGTGGCAAGGCCAGAATTCAAATACAAGTTTGCTCTACTTCCATATGCTTACCTTTAACCACTGGACTATATTCTCTGTCTCAGTCAGCTCAGGCTGCCATAACAGAATACGGTAGACTGGGTGATATGAAGAACAGAAATGTATTTCTCATAGTTCTGGTGGGCTAAGAAGTCCAAGGTCAAGGTCAGACTATTTGGTCACTTATGAGGGCACTCCTCTTGGTTTGCAGACAGTACCTTCTTGCTGTCTCCTCAAATAGGGAATAGGAGATGATCTCTCTGGTGTCTGTCCTCTAATGATGTTAATGACACTAATTCCATTTATGAGGGCTACACCCTGGGGACCTAACCACCTTGCAAATCCCTGCTTCCTAATAACATTGCATTGAGGATTAGAGCATCCATATATGAATTTGCAGAGCACAACCATTCTACCCGTAGCCGTTCCCTTCACCTCTAGCTCAGAATCTCTGACATATTCACAACTTCGATAGCTGTTCACTAAAGTAGCTGTTCACTTATAGAGTATCTTCCCTGAAGGGTAAAAATCCACAAAGTTTAAGTTAAGGTGGTTCCACTGTACAAAACATGATTTTTCTTGATTCATAAAAATGTTGGCTCAGAATTCCACCAAATGGAAGTTCAAGAGGACTTTATATGACTCTAGGAAACTTTGCTTGAGGGAAACTTGACTGACTTGAATCATCCAGTCACTTTGTCCACTCCTTGTTTTAGAAGGAACAGGAAAGATGGAAAGGTTTTTTGGGGCCCATTCCCAGGCAAGTGCTGTGTCATGTGTTCCTAGGTTTCCATGATGTCACCCACACTCTTGGGTAGTAGGAAGCAGGGGTCACCTTCTCTGAGCTATATTCACTTATTTGTACATTCACATTCTCACTTATTCAACAAGTATTTTTTTTTTTTTTGAGCTCCAATTTGATGCCAAATGCTACAGTAGGCTCCGAAGATCAAGTGAACAAAAGCAAGCAATCAAGGAACGCTTTTCTCATTCCATCAGTTACTCAGTCAAGGAATGCTTTCTGAGACTCCTAAGCAGAGAACAGGCTAGTCTAGTGAGCATGGTGACCAACCCCATCCCGATAACCGGGGACCCAGGTGTTCCCCAGGGAGACTTCCCAGGGCTTTCCCCACTCTCCTAAACTGGAAAAGTCCAGAGCAAATAGAGACGAGTACTAACTGGGATTGGGCTTGGAGATCCCATTCTCTCAGAGGAACTAGATTGGAGTTAATTTCCGGTTTAGTTCAAACTCATTAGACCCTTCTCTGAGCACTTTGGCTCCTGGGAGTGCTGGACCAAAAAAAGAAGAAAGAAAGAAAGAAAGAAAGAAAGAAAGAAAGAAAGAAAGAAAGAAAGAAAAAAGAAAAGAAAGTTCCAGGCCATTGAATGGGTTGTTGTTGTCCTGACAGGCAGAGGTGGGAAGGGGGCCTGGTTTTATACTGACATCCCTGTGGGCCAGCACACCCACTGCCATGTTGGGTTCCAGGGCTGGCCGCTAACGCAGTTGCATGGCCATGCCCTCCCAGGCAAAGGGGCATCTGCCAAATTCACCCTGACCTTGTTGGACAAAACTAGCTACAGGGGTTGCAGTAGGTATGGGATGGGAAGGGCGCCAGAGCAAAGCTGCTGGGTTTGACATCTTTCTCCACCCTTTCCTAGCCATCATCATGGGCATGTTCATGAGCTTTCCTATAGTCTCAAAGATGAGGTTATTACTGGTCCAGTAGTTGTACCTATTCACAGGGTGGAGCACAGGGTGTGACGTAATGTTAGCATATTAGAACATTCTGGCACTCAAAAAGTGGCTGGGGTGCAGTGGAAACAAGAACTAATAGAGCTCAAGAAATAGGAGACTGTCTTACTAAGCACTATCGTGAGCAATAATGGTGAGCTGGAAAGGGCCGGGCTTCTCTTCCCATCAGGAGGCAGGGGTGAAGATGCCTTCATGTTCCCTCAGCGCTTGGCTGTGTGGCTTGTTTGTTGGGCCTCTAGGTCATCAGCCAGTGTGGCGTAAGCAGAAACTTAGTGATGCCGGCCCAGAGGCTGCCCCGAAACTGCCACATGGTGAGGGCCAGGATGGGCCACCCTGGAGAAAGGCCGAGCTGTCCAGCCGACACAGCCCTCAGTCTGCTGCCGGTGACGGGGGAGGCCAGGGCCACCTCAGGTGAGTCCAATCAAAGTGCCCAGAAAACCATGCAGTTGTAAGGCATCATCAACTGTTTTTTAACCACTCTGTTTGGACGTGGCTTGTTCCGCTTCTATTCTGGGTCTGGCATTTTAAGCCTCATAAAGAACACAGGGAGGTGGCTCCATTTTGCAGACCAGGAAGCAGTCTCGAAGCTCATGTGCCTTGTCTCAGAGGTCACATCTCAGCAGCGGCTCTTTCACGCCAGGGCTGACTGACTCAGACTAGGATTTTATGTTGTCTTCCATGTTCTTTAGAACATTATAATGTCTTTCCTTTAAAAGGGTCTCCTGTGCGTCCAATTTCCTGTTGTAATACTGGTCAAAACCATGTTTGTTTTTTTTTTTAATTGTTGTTGTTGTTTTTTTTAAAGATTTTTTAATTTATTTGCTTGAGAGAGAGTATGAACAGCAGGAAGAGGCAGAGGGAAAGGGAGAGGGACAAACAGGCTCCCCACTGAGCGGGAGCCTGCGAGGGCTTCAGTCCTAGGGCCTTGGGATCATGACCTGAGCTGAAGGCAGCCACTGGACAGACTGAGCCACCCAGGTGCCTCCTCTCTTTTTATTTATTTATTTGTTTGTTTGTTTGTTTATTTAATCTGAGAGTAACAAAGCAATTTAAAGATAATTTTTTTTTTAAGTAGTCATCTGGTTAAGATCAGGAGAAGCAAGTATTTCTCCACAGAAGTCAATAGGATGTTAAAAAAAAAAAAATGACTGCAGAAGGCAACGGTTGTCCTGGCTTAGGATGTGGAACATGTCCATGAAAATGGGCTCCCTTAGTGAGCTGGCTTTGCACCAACGAGCAGCTGGCAAACCTTTGTGTCAAAACCCAGATACGGTCTCTGTCATAACTAGCCAACTACGTGTTTGTAGCCATAGATAATCCAGGAGTGAGAGCACATGGCTGTATTCCAATAAAACTTTATTTACAAAAATAAGCAGTGAGCTGGAGTTGGCTTCCAACCCTAGTTTTTGGAACTCTGCTTTTGAAAATTTAACACGGCAGAGATGCCCTTGACCTTGGAGTTTTTCATCAACTCTCCTCCACATCAGAGGATTTGCATTATTTTTCCTCTTGCCCTCTGCCTCCCATTAGTTTCTCTTGTTTTTCTTCCGGCCCTCTCTGCTCCTGCCATGAATACACTGGGCATTACTTTACCTCTGGTGACCCTCGAGGCTAAAGGGTTTGTTGACCCAGTATCACCGTAGCTGCTGTATGACTTTGATCAAATCTGTTACCATGTGTGCCAAAATATAAGGTAAAATCCCTCTTTCCTCCACATCAACACCAGATTATCACTTGGAAAAAAAAAAAAAAGGCAGTTGCCTTATATTTGACTCTTTGCTAACCCTTCTTTTTCTACTGGGTGTTCCGTCAATCACCCTTTTTTTTTTTTTTTTTTTTTTTTTCTTTAACAAACTACCGCTTGGGGAAAACTGTAGTGCCTAAAACTGTTTCAATTCGTTCTGGCTTTTGATTCTTATAGAGGTAAGACAAAGACTTTCTATTATTATCTTGTAAGCTTATGAACTTTCAAATCATACTTCCTAAAATCTAAGGTAAAGTTACTTCCATGGGGTAGATAAACAACTGTTCTACTATTCTGTGGCTTAAGATAATAGATTGAAAGTTCTGTATCTCAAACAAATCAGAGGTTAACATAAGTGATGTGCGAAGCCATATTGATTTAGAAAATTCCAAAGTGGTTTGTATAATGATGGCAGAGTCCAGTGGTTTTGAATGTTTTTTTTTCTTTTTTCTATAAAGTGTGAGATTAAAAAACAGTAATAGTTCTAGTATGTTATTTTCTGTAAGACATTTGTCATATCCAGGATTCTGATAATGACATCTATTATATAATATTGTTTTAAGAATTGAATGAGATAATGAAGACTGAGCAAGTGCCTGACATCCAGGAGGTGTTCATCATATTAACACCCATTCCCTTCCCCCCACCCCTTAATAATAAAAGGAAATACCTAGGAAAGAAATCAGTTTAGTGCAGTGTTTAATTCAAGGAACCGGTGTTCTATAGAACATGGTGTGGGAATCCTCATGGTTAATTTTGTATGTTCCTATGGCTGGGCCATCGTGTCCAGCTATTTGGCCGAACATTATTCTGGATGTCTCTATGAAGGTGTTTTTTATGGATGACATTAGCTTTGAAATCAGTAAACACTGAGTAAAACACATGCTACATTATGATGGGTGGGCCTCAACAAATCAGTGGAAGGTCTAAATAGAACTCAGTTTGACTTCCTCTGAGGAACCCTGCCAGTGAATTTTCTTTGGATTTGGATGATAACTCTATTTTGGGTCTCTAGGCTGCCCGCCTTCTCAATCTCATGAGCCTATCCCTTAAAATCTCTCTTTCTATATATGTCCTATTGGTTCTGTTTCCCTGAACAATTGTGACTAATACATCTACTTTCCATGTAACATTTTAGGAAACAGACCAGGCCAAAGAGGATTAGGAGAAAATAGTGAAGAAGATGGGGGGAAAATTAAACTTTGGTTAAAGAAATGATTTCTCTGTGTCAAACAGTCCTCGTGATATTTTGCATTCCTTTTAAAATAATGAAATTGTATTTGGCTACTGCCAAGTGCACCCGCATCCTCTCTGTTGAGATGGCTCATTGTCTTACTGATAATTAGGCAAATGGGATGAAAAGACATTTGTCATTCTCTCTGAACTTGAACTCACCACAGGAATTGTGTGTGCGTGCGTGTGTGTGTGTGTGTGTGTGTGTGTGTGTGTGAAAGAGAAAGAGAGAGAGGGAGAGGGAGAGAGGGAGAGATATTATTTTAATAAACACAGAAGGGAAGTACAGAGCAGGAGGAGGAGGAAAACGAAGGAAAGTTTTAAGTTTCATATTTCAACTTGAAAACCATTGTGGGAAGTATCAGTGTTCTTCAAAGGAAAAAGGATACACACTTGAAAGGGGGCAGGATATGAACAAGAGAGGGTGTAAAGGGGTGCTGAGTGGAGAAGGAAGCTCGCCATATGCAGGGTCCTGAGGGAAGCGTGGATAAACAAAGTGAGAGGCAGGCTCACTTCCGGAAGTCAGGGGGAACCCGGGGAAGGCAGCTGGGGAAGAGGAACACAAAGACCCCTCCTGAGGCACTGAGGGAGGCAGGCGACTTCCCACAGATGCCCCCAAATGTTTATGAGCCACATGTGGAAAGAAAGATAAGCTCTGAAAGCTCTCTAGAGTCGAATCCACAGAGGTCACAAGTTTTGAGGGCAGCTTGGGGAAACACAAATAAAGATGTGAAGGATTTGGATCCGGAGAAAAAGGCACGTGGAGTTTGAACGAGACATACCAGGCGACAGGGAGAGCGGTATCGACAGCGCTAGAAAGCCGTTCCGGCGGAACGTTTACAAATAGGACCAACTCTTCAAAAATACTTTGCATGAGGGACGTGTCAGAGAATGTTAGCTAGGAGCCAAAGGGAAAATAATGCTTAACTGAAAGGGTAAGACAGTGACCACAGGGCGTGAGGAGTTTAGAGGCATTTTAAGCTAGCTTGGCTCAAGTTGAAAAGTAATTAAGCCATGTTATATATTACCCGTTAATGTGTCCACATTAACTGTTAAAATATAAACAATGAAGGGAATTATTAAATGTGGAAGTGGTCTAACTCCAGAAGAGAATAATGGGTTTTGTGTATATTTCAAAGACTGCTGATGTATTTCAGTGAAATTATATACTGTCTTGGGAAAAACTAAGTATACATATAATAATAAAAAAAAATAAGTGGATGGCAATCTTCCCAAATTCTTCCAAATTCTACCTCTAAATGTACCATATCCTTATGATCTTAAAGTCTTGGTTTTACCATGTACAAGAAAGGCGGAACAATTGGGGGAGCAGGCATGGATACCAAGAGGCTAAAACCTGTCACAAGGGTGAGTTAACATTGGAAGAAAAAAATCTTTTCCTGTGCTTACTGATATTTAAAATTTTCAAATCTCAAAGTTGCACTGACATTTTATTTTTGAAGGAGCAGAGGTGAATTTAGTCTAACATTGCTGGTTGTAATATGGCTTTTCCCCATCTACGTAAGCACACCACTACCCCGAGAGAGAGAGAGAGAGAGAGAGAGAGAGAGAGAGAGGGAGGGGGGGGGGGGGGGGGGGGAGGGAGGGAGAGAGAAAAAAAGGAAGGAAGGAAGGAAGGGAGAAAGGAAAAGGAGGGAGAAAAACCTCTCATTTGGGTGCATCTTTTTATGCTAAAGCATCTGAATGAACATGATATGGGCATAATCTACTCTGGTAGGTGAGCAGCCGCACGCACAAACTGTCCCTGGAGACCTTCTCTCCTTCTCAGGGATGCCTGTAATATGTGTTTGCTTCAGGGCTGGTAAGGAGAGTTGCTTCCTGCCTTGTGGAGACTTTGCTAGGCTGTTACCCCTGGCATATATTGTGCTGTGATTTTAATTAAAGCATTTGAATGCTGGCAGGTCAGTATTGTTAGCAGGGATGTCTGATTAATTGCTTACTTCTTTGTCACGCTATAAATGGGATGTTGTGAGGGTACATGTTAGAATCCAAACAATTCCCCCTAGAGTGGATGAGTAAATGGACTTGGGGGCAATCAGTCCCTTTCATTTGGAGTGTGAGATAGGAGAAAAGCCAAAATTGCACCAGTCACCCGGTGATCCCACTTAAGGATGCTAGCGTTAAAAGTGCTTCCCGACTCCAGATGGCGGGCCGGGGCGACCCTTTCTGTGTGACGCCACCGGCCCAAGGTACAGGGAGGATTCGGCAGGTAAAGCACTCTGCTTTCCGTCAGCCAAATTAATAAATGTGCAAATTAAAAAGGATGTCAGGGCACTAAAGAAACATCTGCTAAGCAAAGTAAAAAAGTAATGATGATGATGATAAATAGGGAGAGACAAAAGGGATTTCGGCTTCAGGCGAATTTCTATCCAGCTGCACCCTACTGTAAGGAGCAATCAGTTACCCGTGAGGGTCTCGCACTGGCGAGACAGTTAGAACATTATCTTTGAGCGTCCAGGTGATAGACTTTTAGACCGTTGACCCTTTAATATATTACCAGACACTGGCAACTGTCCCATTTCAGGATTTCTCAACTAGGCTTCACTGACATTTTTGGCCAGACGACTCTTTGGCCTAGGAGCTGTTCTGGGCATTGTGGGATCCTTAACAGCACCCCCTGCCCTCCACCCACTAGGATGCCTGCACCTGCCCTCCTCCTTCCCAGTCAGTCTTCAGACATTGCCAGGTGTCCCATGGGGGGCAAGGCTGACCCTGCTGCAGAACCACGGCCCCTGTTCAACTTGCTAGAACACAGTACCTTTGGCCGGAACACGCGCTGGTGGACAAACAGTATGTTTGGTAGCACAGTGATAGAAATGACCATTAAGGATTTACTTGTAATATTTCGGCACTGTAACAACCAGGGTCGGCTTGCATCGCGTTAGCCATATATTCCATAAAACAGTTGCCAATGATGAGCCCTCTTAGGCAATTCAAAATATTCACATTTTAGGAATTCGGGGTCCTGCGCACCCTTGCACAAATTTTCGATTCGCCATGTTTTTGCCTTGCTCCCTTTGGCGGGAAATTTGGAGGAGTGATGTCTTCCTCGGCAAGGCAGTGAACAGTTTTGGTTTTCATGAAGCAATCCATTCATGATTCTTTTCCCAACTTAAAAGGATGAAAAGAATCTCATGGCAAAACACTTAGAGCATCCTGAAATCTTCCCCCTGAACTTCCTGTTTGGAAACAACATGGCAATTACTAATTATAATTATGTCCCGAATCTCTACGACCAGCTGTCTGCGCTTTTTGTTGTTGTTTATGAAGCAGGTGAAGTCAGTACTAATTTTTAGAATTTACATGAGTCGCCTGGGAAAACTGAGGGCTGATTATTCACCATGACGATTTACTTTACCTCTGTATCCATTTTTAGAAAATGACTTTCTCTGTATCGCATTGTTTATAATGGCACAACTTGTAACTGATACTTAATGATACAATTATCACTTTATGAAAATCTAAGGGAGCCAAATGCCGTGATGAAAAAATGTTGGGATATTACAGCTCTGTTGCCAAACCAAGGTCTTGGCCATTATTTCTGTAAATAAGGGCTAACTCTATACCCAAGTCCATCTAACACAACCCAATCCATGTAACAAAATATGAGAAGCTTTTAACAATATACTGTTAGTACACTAAAGGGGTCTTTCCTTTTCATATAGCTTCCTGTATCCAGTTTATTCAAATATCCGTCATAAAGTAGAGTATTGATATGTGAAAGCCCATGATGAATGGATACAACAGGTCCTCCTAGTGGACCCCACAATCCTGTACACACCCAGACGCACACATGCAATCCTGATGTCCAACAGAAATCACATTTTAGAAGTTTCAGATGAGACCTTAAAACTAATCAAAATCTCCCTCAAATCAAAGACTTCCTTCTGCAAATACAGTGTAGGATTCCTCCATACTAAATGGTTGGAAAAACATATTATATTTCTTCTATGATAAAATATGGTATTTAAGCATATCCACTATGATAGGCTTCATTTGAAACTCGATATAACCCATCTTTGTATCGTTCTTTCCTCCTCCTTGGCTTTGGGGTGTATCTCTCAAGACTTTCTCACTTAACTGAACCACCTCAGGTTTATTTTATAATCTGATAGAAAAAACAGCAGATGAAAAGACGTGTCAAAGTCCCTAATATTTACAGCCTAACCTCTTGCTTAAGACCACTTCAGCAGTCTATGGAAATTTGCACAAGATTTGAATAAGCAGCCAAACTTCAGGATACTTGCCCAAATGCAATCTTGCAATCTTTTTTAATTCATCCAGCCTTAACAAAAACCAGACAGTTTCTCCATCTTGGATTACAGGGTAGTGAAGGATGCCAATGTATTTATTAGTACGATTCTGAATACCCTTTGTATAGTATGGGGATACTAAAATTATCCTCAACTTTTTTTTTCAATGTACTGTGCATAGCTACATTGAATATTCATTTGTGCATATAAATGTACATTCGGTTACAAGATCACAAAAATTTGGGAGAATTACAATTCAAAGCAACTGCTGAGGGAATCAAAGAGTCATGGGATTTCAAAGCACCTTGGAAGATCACCTAGAAAATCTCCCCTCCCATTTCAAAGGAAAAAACTGTCTGCTCTTTTTGGAGAGATTCTCTATAGAGGAAGACCCACTGACCTCTCGCCTGTCTCCGTGACACTGGATGAGGTGGTATTCTTGTGATCTAGAAACTTCCCTGGGACACTTGTATCCTTGGAAAGAGGCAAGAAATCCCAGGTCTTGCACAGCTACTGTTGAATGTTACTTTTGGTAACATAGCCGCACAGTCAAAGAGCATTTACATGGATTGGCTATTGGCCACTGCTGGCCAGCCAGAGAGCTGGGCCATGCAGAGAGCTGAGAAACAGCTGTATAGATATGGGTCAATGACCATATGACCTTCCATCGTGCAGACTGGCCAAGAAAACCATTTTTGTCTATTGCAGTTAAACGATGATGGGAGGTTGAAAGAAGAGTATACTGTTCAATAAATGGATCCCAAGGTCAGATAAATGCCTTAAAAGAGCGGGGTACATACCATCCATGAAGTCTAATTTAATCCACTGAACGTTCTCGCAGACACAGGATGTTATAGGAACAGGAAGTACATAGTTCTCAGCTAAGCAAAAAAAGGGGGGGTGCAGGGAGAGCACAAGGTCAGCAGAACTGGGACCAGTGAAGGTACGCATTGGGAGACTGGGAGAAGACTATGCCTGGAGAAGGACCATGGGCATTTTAGGGCATATGAAAAATAACTCTTTTTTTTTTTTTTAAGATTTTATTTATTTTGACAGAGAGAGATCACAAGTAGACAGAGAGGCAGGCAGAGAGAGAGAGAGGGAAGCAGGCTCTCTGCTGAGCAGAGAGCCCGATGCGGGACTTGATCCCAGGACCCTGAGATCATGACCTGAGCCGAAGGCAGCAGCTTAACCCACTGAGCCACCCAGGCGCCCTGAAAAATAACTCTTTAGTGGAGTTTGTGCTCACAGTTTTGGTATGAGTGGTGGCTGTTTTGTGTTCCCATTGGACTTTGAGCAAGTTCCTTCATCACTCAGCTTCTACCTCTATGCACTGGACCATGGGAGACCAGTGGTCCTTTCCTGCCCTAAGTACCTTCCTTCCCTTCACCCAGCATGCGACCCTGACTACAGCTACACCATCGTTAAAAATGCGTATAGTCTCCCCATAAAGATCCAGCCATGGAATGGGTCCCATGTCAAACTATCAGTGAAAATTTGGACTGCAAATGGTGAACACTACCTAATTTTTAAAAATTCATAGGCAGGGATCTATGATAACCCCCATCTCCACGCACTGTGCTTGGGTAATGTTGATTTATTAGTACAGTAGAATCCCACTAATTAGCACTAATGACAGGGAGACCCATTGTGGATTATAGAATTTTGCAAATTAGTGAGTACATGAATAAACAAGAAAAATCAGGAGTCCTGCACTGCAAAATGTCCTTTCCCACTTATTTTGACAGGAATTTTATGTTGATTATTTATGATAATTCTTCATCATAGATCTCTAGTGTTCGAGTCTCTGAAAAAGGGTATTTGCAAGTTTTAATGGGGTGATGCTTATACAGTAGTTGGGTAAAAGGAGTACTGTACTGCCAAATGTTAGGATAATGGGTCCCTCATGAAATTGACTGGATAGAGAAAGGAAATTTACAAGTTTCAGGTGAGAAGGATGGGAGGCACCTGGCCCTTTTAGGGGGATCACTAGAACTATGAGCTTGTGCTTGAGAACAATAACTAAATATTAAATGGCTATAAAAATAGCGCTCAGCCTATGTTTTTCTCTGAAGTACTTGGGTCATTAAATGTGTTATGTCGGCCACTGTGAATGATCTGGTTTCTCAGGTGGCATCTAGCAATCATAAATGTACTTAATATATAACAGAAGATTCACAAATAAATGATGTAGGAACTTTATTTGAAATTTTTCTCTGAAGAGTTTTTTAAAAATTTCTGGATTTGGATATTTGATATTTCATTATGGGAAATATCTAGAGGACTGGGGACGGTGTCCAGAGTTGAGCAATATGTGAGTTAGTCTTGGGAATCATTGATCATTTAATCCTAAGGAATCATGCCTTTAATGACCGTGATTTAGGTACTGATACGATACTTGTGAATAAATACCAAACCCGAAGAAAACATATTCAGCTAATTATAGAGATAAAGGCTTGTGATTGGGAGTAAAATTTCAGGCTCCATGAGCCCTGAGATATATTTTAAAAGTAGATGGTACTAGGTTGCAAACTTTTGCATCTCTCTAATTAATTAATAGATGGTAAGAATTCTACTCAAGTCCAACTCTTGCTACACAAGGTTGTTCAAATGTTGCCTGACCATGGTCAACTCATGGTTCTTCCCCCAGGTTTGTTCACTGACATCTTGTCAGTTACAGTAACTTATGCACCAGTTGAAGAAGAGAGAACTATTTCTTAATATTGTAAAATGAAGCTGGCACAAGCACCTTTCAGGGACTCAGTGAACCCTGAGAGTACAATAGAGACCCTTTGCCTCAGCTTCCTGTGAGGCCATATGCTAGCATTTCGAAATTTACCAGCCAGCGGCCTTGATTTCCCAGAGAAATGAACAGCAAAAGAATGTCCCATAAATAATCACAGTTGGGCATTACTAAAGGGTTGGGAATCAAGGCTGGGAGGCAGGACCCAGGGGACGGGAGGATCTGATAAATATTCTCTATCCTGTTTGTTGCTCTTTGAGACTTGAGAATACATAATGCTTCCCACAAAACAGGGTGGGCAAGTTAGCATATGCAAATAGACTCATGAAAGTTTATTTTTAAATTACCCATTTGTGCTTGAAAGTAGAGGTTAGATATCTGTCAGTTTGATCTAAGTCCCAGTGAAAATACTAAATCCTTTTTTGGTTTTGGGTCTCACATTTTGAAGCGGTTGTCCTTACACAGAATTCCAAAAAACAGGCTATGAAGACCCTTAAGATTTTCCACATTTCAAGATTTCCTGTTGCTTGGCATGCTTACATCCCTGATTCAAGAAGGGCTTGGCTTCACTCCGTGGTCTACTTTGACTCTTAAGTGAAAATTTCTTTTGATGATGTGTATACCCCTATTCTAACTCCGTTTTAATGAGGGTGTTAGTTTGCCAAAATTGTTGCTTCTTTGATCTGTAAAAAAAAAAAAAATCACTAAATGTGTCAAGATATAAAACTGAATTAATATGACACAGAAGGTTACTTTCATAGACATAACCTGAAAATTATACTTGGACTTTTATTTTCTTTCTAAACACAGGAACAATACACACACACACACACACACACACACACACACACCCCATCATACAAAAAACTAAAGAATATTAAAAAAAAATAAAAAATCGTATATGTGTTTAAGATGTCTTGTCATAAATCACAGTGTTTAGTTAGCAAGAGGATATGACTTAAACATTATTGGATCCTAAATACTAATCGGTCACTAGAAGAAAATGTAAATATTATATGTCTTCAATTATTCTTCCAGCTGTTTTGCCTATCAAGTTTTAAACTATTTCTTTTGACTATGTGTAGTGATTTACAAGGAAATGTGACCCCAAGCCCCCATCCATTTATATTGAACTCAACAAAGCATCTCCAATGATTCCACTGGGCGCTCTGAACCTGTGTAACACGCTTTTCCCCTAGAAATTATAAAATTAGGAAGAATAAATGGAATTGAAACCCAAAGGGTGTTAGTCAGATCCCGTGCTATGTGAATGTTGGGTAGCATCAGAAGGAAGCAGAATTAATTTTTCATCCTTAATGTATGTGTTGCTCACGCCAAGTGCATTTTCCTAGCAGGCTGTTGACTCTCAGTGAATCACTTTATAAGCATGCCATTGCCAAAGAGAAACATTGCCTCAAAATCCGTTGACATCTTCAAATAAAGCATTGAATTTTACTCGTGAGTACTAATGCCATATGCCCAGTAAAAGAAATGCCACGTTTTCATCCCTCAGGCGTTTATGAAGGAGATTACCTCCGGGATGAAGCTTCTGTTTTATGGGAGGTTAAGATTACGCTCGCCACGACTTCAACTGGAGCCACAGTTTTTCACACCCCAAAAGGAGCCAAGGTTGCCGAAACACATCCTATCATCTGAAGTGGGGAGCAGAAAACAACAGGAGAATTTACGTATGTGGTACATCCATCACTCACACACACACACACACACAGACGACAGGCAGCATCAGTATGGGGTGTTTTTGCACCCCTCACGTGGGGGGCACTGGCTGGAGGGCACGTGGGGGGCACTGGCCGGAGGGCACGCCGGGCATGGGGAGGCCGGGAATTCCACCTCTCTGGGCTTAGCCACCTACTCAGAGCCCCCTTCCCTGGCATTTCACACTGGATTCCCAAGGTTGAGAAACTGTATTTCTGGGTAATGTTCTAGCTTTCAAAATAGTTGGGTTCCATCTTTTCAGGTTTGCCTCTCAGTGTTAACACCAAAAAGGCACCATGATTCTGAAGAATTCTTGGATCTTCTGAAACCCACTGTTGGGACACTCAGTCCTCACCGCCCTGGGGAGCTGAAACCATTCAATAAAAATGGGTTTGGCTTAGTTCCAACTTCAAGTTCTTGGGAGTGGAGTGAGGGGTGAAGGTATCACGAAATGCCTGGGTCTTTGCAGGCGGGCGGAGACGGAAAGAAGCTGTGATCCGATTGGTTTTTGTCTTGCAGTGTCGCTGATAAGCGAAGACAAGGGTCTGGCTGTGAAGTCACGGGGCTGTTGGGAGGAATCGAGGTTGTTGGTTGATCATTCACCTCCTCATTTCCCTTCCCTTGTGGCACAAAACCGTTGTTGCATTTCCTCAGGCACCTCTCCGGTTTCAACTCTTCTCCAGGTCGCTGACGGGAGCTCCCGCATATTGACTTCCAGGGCCCATAAAAGAGAACGACAGCTTCTCTGTGAGCGAGGCAGTTTACAACGATTTTAGTTATGGTTTTCCATCAACTGTTTTAGAAGAAAAGGAAGTAAGGAAAAGGAAGACCATTTAAACCCCATGGCTTCTTTCCTTGGCTATTTTGGAGAAAAAGCACAGAAAGGAATAGACACTTTCTTCTACACTTTGTTTTAGAGGCTCTTTCCCTCCACGAGTTGACATAGACCTTCCCTGATAGTAGTAATAACTAAATATAGGGTCAAATACAAATCCCCGACATTTAAATTTGTATTTATGAAAGCCAGGTGTATCCAGTTGGTCATTTGCTGAGACACAAACAAGCTGAAACTCCCAAGAGAGAAAGTCAATGTCAAAGTGTAGCATTATCATATGTTTATAAGAAGAGCACATAAGCAGAAACGTTATCTGTAATTTATACACGTGAATAGATGGCTTTGTTTAAAGAATATGTTCTCAAATTTCTGTAAATTGGATTATATTTAAAATGCACTCCAGGGTTTTTAAAGTGATTCTATACTTCAGACTTTTTTAGATTAAAATCTCACTGTTGAGTGAATAGTTGCTGGCTTATCTTCCTCTCTATCCGAATTTTCACACATTATGGTTTGAAAGCAGAGTCCACCTGTCCTGAACACTCCCAGTTTATCTGGTGCCCAAGCCCCAGAGAAGTCTGATGCTGAGAAGCACCTGGTCTGTTTCTTTGCCTTCAGAGAAGCCTGGGTTAATATTTCTCAACTTTCTTCTTCTACATCTTTGGGGATTCCCTGCATTGACGCTCAGAGATGTTCATCCACTTCTAACTATCTGCAGAGTATTCAAGCTGTTTTAGTTCTGTGTTGCTTTCTTGTGCCATTTAGTCCTGATCCTCTGATTCAATCAAATTTTCTGTAAGGACTAAGATTTTACTTCATTCCTACTTCAGAGTCAGTGGTCAGTAAGACATTAAATTATATTATCATTGGTTATCAGCTCTTCCCCCATAGTTTTTTGTTTGAGAGAGGACAATTGATATTACTTCATGTTTTTGCTTTAATTCTCTTTAAAAATATTTTTTTTTTCTGCTTTTAAAAATGTAGTTCTTTTATTTAGAATCTGCCAGACTTGAAGGCAAAATTTATTCCAATAGAAGAAATATTGTCAGGGGCTCAGTCAGATCACCCAGATCTCCTCCCTGCCCCTCCTCTTTCAATTTTTACCTAGCAGCTTTCCATGCTTTTTACGCACCAAAGAGGTTGAGCAAATCCAATAGAGCCTGGGCCCACAGCTGCAGGGCAGGTCCTAGGACTCAAGATGGGGTTTCACACCATAGACAACTGGAAAGTGCTCTGTCCTCAGAAAGTTCCTCTCAAGAGAACCCTTTTTGTCCCCCATGAAATATTTTCTCCCTTCATTTCTTTCTTTCTTTTATTAACATATAAGGTATTATTTGTTTCAGGAGTACAGGTCTGTGATTCATCAGTCTTACACAATTCACAGCACTCACCATAGCACACACCCTCCCCAATGTCCATCCCCTAGCTGTCCCATCCCCTCCACACGCCTCCCCTGCAGCAGCCCTTGGTTTGTTTCCTGAGATTAAGAGTCTCATGGTTTGTCTCCCTCTCTGGTTTTATCTTGTTTCATTTTTCCCTCCCTTCTGCTACGATCCTCTGCCTTGTTTCTCAAATTCCTCATATCAGTGAGATCATATGATATTTGTCTTTCTCTGGTTGACTTATTTCACTTAACATAATATCCTCTAGTTCCATCCATGTCGTTGCAGAGGGCAAGATCTTGTGTTTTTTGATGGCCCCCATGCGATATTTTCATCCAGGGAGAGGCTATCTCGATTTTCTTTCCCTGATGGTATCTTACTAAGGGCTGTGGGTCCGATAGCACTGGGCCTCTTTGCAGACACTTTCTCGATTGGCTGCTGGAAAAGTGAGTAAAACACGGATTTTCAGGGCTTTCCCGACATTGTCTGGTGGGACTAGCACACAACACCACATGGACTGATTGATGGCTTCCCTGAGCTGGCCCACAGCAGGGAGGTGGCAGGGGCTTCTCTGCAAGGCCTTGTGGGTTTGCCCACATCCGGGTCCTGGCCACGTCCTCCCTGGATGTCCACGCAGCGGGTGGCCAGACTCATAAGTATGGGCCCATGAATCCGAGAGGCCCTGCAGCTCTGGGGACCCTTTGCTTTCTGTGGTCCCCACTCTGAAGTGGCCACGAGTCACTAATAGAGAGAGTCAAGACCCCATAGCTTTCCCTAAGTCTAGTTCAGAGAACAGACTTCAATACCTTTTTTCTTCTCTCCCTCCCTCCTTCCTTTCCTAATTTAAATGCAACCTCAAGTAAACAGGTATCACAACAGGCCTGGGCATCCAAAGGTGGGCAAAAATTCAGGCTTTATTGCCTCTTCTTTCAGTTTTTACAACTCCTTCCAGATAACGGGCAGGATGCATGGAGAGAGAATAAGCTACTGGGATCGAGGCGCTAGACTTCTGTCCAAGAGTAGGACTGCTGTTACCCTTATTTTAAGGGGAGTAGAGAGAGGGCAGAGCAGAAGAGGAGCTTGCCAGGGATCACAGGCTTTACAGGACACACCGGGGATTTTTTTCTGCACTTGCCCTGAAGAAATGACACATTCAGATTCCTCCATGTGTGTCTCCCTCATCTGACATTGAACCGGGAACCCTGGCTATCACACCTGCCCCCACTCCCAGTGCCTGTTATCTGTAGGGCACTGCCAGGGGCTGCAGGGGACACACCATGAGGGACAATTCTTGCCTTCGAGGAACTTCAGTCAGATGAGAGAAAAAGATCCAAATAATGGGAATGCAGGGAAGGATCTGCTAAGTGACCAGAGAGTGGTATGTCCAGGAGCGATGAGACCCCGTGAGGGGACGCGTCCCTGCCACAAATGTCTGGTAAGGTGGCCCTTGGGGAAAACCCCGAGTGATGGGTGGGAGTTTGAGAGGTGGACCTGGGTGATGGCAATCCAGGCAGAGGGAAGAGCATGGGGGAAAGGGAGGAGCCAGAAGGAGAGTCTTTTTCAACAAAACAACCTGGTTTGACAACAGAATTGGTTTTACTCAGAGGAGCAGGCAACATACCTGGAAAAGTGGACTCAAGTTTGGTCCAAAAGAGCCTTCGGTGCCGGACTGAGACTGGAGATCTGAAATAAGAGGAGAGAAGAGCAGGATGGGATTTTGAGGCGGAATCTATGGGAGTTGGCGATGGTCTGGATGTGCAGAGTGGCAGGCATGGCTACTGGGGGACAGAAGAGTTTGTGCAGGCAGGGTCAGTTTCTGGGTCTTTGGCATGACTACACACCTTGCAGCTGTCTGTGGGGACAGAGCCGGTGGCCAGGGTAGTAGCAGGTGCAGTGTGGATGGGGGTCCCCAAAGATGGACTGCAGCTGAGAGAACCGCGTGGGGGCCCTGGATTCAGAGACAGTGGTTGGAAGTGTGAGTGTGAGTCTGTATTGGAGGATTCCAGATGAAGCCACTGTGGCATAAAAATTACTTTGAGCTAAAGGCATTTGTGAATAGGCTTTTCTTTCTCCTCTCCTCTCCTTTACTCCTTCCCTTCTTTACTTCTTCCCTCCCTCCCTCCCCCCTCTCTTTCTTCCTTTCTTCTCCTCTCTCCTTCCTCCCCTTCCTTCCTTCCTTCTTTCCTTCCTTTTTCTCTTTCTTTTTCTTTCTCTTCTCCCTTTTTTCTTCTCCTTCTCCTACCTTTGTCTCTACCTCTTCCTCCTTCTCTTCTCCCCACTCCCTTCTTTCTCCTTCTTTTTTTTTGTGGGGGAAGTCCTTTATCTGCCTAAAATCAGAGTATCCCCAAAGAACTCAGTTGTCATAAATCCCCTCCCTGGACATTGAAAACCAGGAATGGTCAACTTATCGCCAGTAGGAGATGTTGGCACCCGACCTAAACATATTATCACAAGATGATCATATCCACCATCTCTTCTCGTAAGAGCTTATTTATCTTTCTGAAAAGTCATCTGTTTTCCCATAATGCTCTTTTCTCCTTCTTTCCCTATTAAGACGTCACATATTTTCCTCCCAGTAGTCTTTTACCCCCCTTCTCCTACGAAGATAGTATTTAAGTCCTTGATTCTAACCACCTCATTGAGTCATATTTTTCTGTGACCTCCCATGTATGTGTGTATAAAAATCTATCTTTGTCTTGCTAATGTGTCTCTTTCTTTTTTGTGGGGGGGGGGGTCAGTTTAATTAGCAGGCCCCCATTCAGAAACCTAAGAGGGTAGAGGGGAAGTTTCCTTCTTGACATTATTGGCAGCTGAGAAAAGAGAAGAGGGCTGAGGCCAGAACCTTTGAGGATACTCACAGAGAGTTGTCCAGAGGAGAAGAAAGGCAAAAACTTGAATGACTGAGATGGAGGGGTCAGAGAAGGAAGAGAGGACTCAGGAAGGTGTGGGAAAGTGAGCCTTTTAAGGTACAAGGGTAGGGACCAGCAGCTCATCTTGCAGAAGTTAGAGGGACTAACATTGTACTGTGTCTTTACTGTTCACCACACTGTACCTAGCTTGTAAAACTCCAGGTCACTTAATAACAGCTAGCTGGTGCCTGAAGAAGGCCTTATTCTTATTTTACAGCCTCAGAGAAGTTGCACGACTTTGCTAAGGTCATTGAGCTATGAGAGAAGGACCTAAGGTCCGGTCCTGGGGTATTTGTCTTGTACACCCCTGCCTTTTTGCTTTTGATGTGGTGGGGCATCTGTGTATCCAAACCAGGCCACAATTCTGAAAACTGTGCATTTAGCTTCTGAGCAGTCTTCTTGTCCTGAGCCAGAGATCAACAAACTCCAGCCTGGGGAACAAATCTGGCCCCGGACCTGTTTCTGAAAATAAAGTTTTATTGGCCCATGATCACAACCATCATTTATGTACTGTCTGTGACTGCTTTTGCCGTACAACAGCAGAGTTGAGTTGTGAAAGAGACATTCAAAGCTTACCACATTATTGCCCCTTTTACAGAAAAAGACCCCAATACAGAACCCTGCCTTAAATTGCAAGGTTGCATAAATAATATTATAGATTTTGAATTCTAACTTTGTCTAATGTAAAATTCTCATCGTGCAATGAAAATAGACCTACAAAGAATCAGATACAATATCCATATTATTTCCATCTACCAGAGCATCATATCCGCTCCCCTAAACTGTACTTAATGGGCTGTTATTTTTTTTTCAGAGACTTGGAAGGAACAGAAGATGATGAATGACAATTTGGTGACACTAATGAAGCAGCACACACCAGCTCAGAAAAGAGTCAAATCCGGTAAAATCATTGCATCCCTCAAGAACACAGGAAGGGTGGGTGGAAGGTGGGTGGGAAGATAGAAAAGATGAGGGGCCTCACTTTTCAAAGGCCGCAAACAATCCCCCAGGACTGTGAATTCAGCATATAATGGGGCACTAGCCAATTTGTCCCCAGTCCATTAGCCAGGACCTCAGGGCCATGAGGAAGGACATATGTCTCTCTATTCTTCTGCTGTTTCTGGCAGCACCATGGACCCCTCAGAGGCGAGGGGCTTCTCCTGGGCTGGCAGCTTCCCTGGTGTTGGTGGCCCAGCAGGCTTTCTGAGGTGGCAGTCCTGCTGGGGCACATCTGTCCCTCTCAATATTCACACTGCTAATGTCTTACTCTGGTGACAAATGCAAATTGGGTTTCTTAGTCCAAACATGTCAGCCTCATTAGCAGGTGCATAGCGATTGGCACAAGGCGCTGGCTTCTCCATTTCTTCTATTTTTACCTTCACTCATCTAGGGTTCTCTTATCCTTCAGGATTGCAGACTGGAGGCTCTGGCTATGGCGAACAGGCAGAAAACACCCCCCCCCCCCTTAAAAAAAAAAGGGCTACAGTTACTAGATAGTGGCTTCCCATCATTATTCTCTGACCTCCACTGGTCAAAAATTAAGCAAAACCAGACTAGAATATTCCATCGATCTTGAAGAAAACTCCTGGCACCCTCTGTGCCTCCAGGACAGAAAGGTATATAAAATTATAACTCTGGAGATGAGGACTAGAACAGGATGGAGTTTTAAATCCATTTATATGTATACTTGTGGATTAAAAAATTTCTAGGGTGAAAAATTGGATCAACAGTATGATTGATTATTAAAACTTTACTGTTCCTTCCATGTAATTGGCTCTAAACTCTTCAGTAACTCTCTCTCTTAGATCAAAAATTTCAATTCGTCGAATGATTCTGAGTTTCTTGAACTTTTGATAGTGACATTGTGCTAGCAACAGCTTGGAGATTCAGTTAAGGATAGTACTGTTTTCATTAACAAATGCTCCATATTCCTAGATTCTGGACAGGTTTGAATCATCTTTGTTGCAATCGAAGTCTTTCTAAGGTCTTTTTTGATGCCAATATGGGTTCGTTTTATAAATGTCAGTTAGCAATAAAGGTTTTGGGTAACAAGAGCATTAAAGAAAGTATTATTTGATAACGATACTGATTTCCACTTTGCATTTATTTTGCTCTCACTGTATGGTTTGTAATACCAAGGAAGTCATTTTTACCGTTGACAGCTCACGTGATAATTTTAAATCCTGTTGAGGGGTAGTCTCAATTCTCTCTTCTCTTCTCTGGAAATTTTGTTTGAGACGTGGGAGATGCACCTTTTGGATTTGGGATCAGTATTTTTTCAGATAGAAACTTCATCTTCAAGGAAAGAAAATTGCACATCTCCTCCCAGAATTTTGTTTTTCAGAAAGCAGAAACAACTAAACTTTCCAGAACGTCTACAATGTCACATTCCTGCTCTGCTTCAGTGTACACCACATAACCAAGAAGGAAAAAAAAAGTTAATGTAACCATTGAACACATAATTTTCCTGTAGGTTTGTTTTATGCCTTATTTTCCTGCTATCAAATACTCAGGCAAAAATTAAGCGATTTGGTCAATTGTGTGGACAGCGTCGGACATCAGTGGCCACCGTCTGGATTCGCACACTTCCTTTTGCTCTCACATTACAGACTTGGTGGCGTGCAGCTCAGTGGCTGAATGCTAAGGGTTTCTTTGGAAAGATTTTGAAAAGCATTCTTCACCTTTTAATTGGAGCACAAATGCAGCCTAGTTCTTGTTTAAATATTTTCTTCCTCAATGACCATCTTCCCCCCTGAAATCAGGTCACTTGCTGTGTTGCCTTCTCTTTAAGGGAACCAAATTGCCCGTGGGAGGATTCACAGAGGCCCCATGCTGAGTGCCTGTCTCAGGAGGACAAAGCTAAAGGGAAAGATGAGAGGGCTGTCTGGGCTGTCTGGGAACCGGTGGGAGCAGGAGTGCCAGGCCACTGGCAGTTCAGAGCTCAAGCCCTTGTCAGTAGTCCAAGGGGCCACCTGGGCCACCTCTGCCACTCCTCAGGCTCTGGGGTTCCGCTTCCCCTCAGCACAGTGCTCACCACCACCTCATAACAAAAGCAGCCAGCAAGTCATCTTCTCCCTTCTTAAAGCCTTTAGTTTCTTAGGGTGACAACGCTGTGACAGGCATCCCTTCCTATCTGACAAGGACACTTGCAGGCTGCCTCGGCCCCTCTCCTTCTGTGCGGGGGGGGGGGGGGGGGGGGGCTCATGGCCGCCCCCACCGGGCTGTTGCTGAGCATTCCAGCTCCTGGGCACCTTTGTTGGTTTTTCTGCTCAAGGGTAAGAAGAAGGCCTTCAGTTCTTTGAAGTGCTAAGTGCCCTCATCTGCATCTCCCCGCTCCCACAGCCACATCTAACAGTAGTCAAAACACAAACAGAAAGTGCCACCCAACTGAGAACATTCCAAGTGTGGCAGACAGGTTCCAGGCTTCCGTCGGGAAGGCGTCTGCTTCCTGTGGCTGCCCCTTCCAGCTGGAGGTCAGCCCACACGACAGGAATCCTGGCAGGTGGGGGAGTGCCCGGCTGCGGGGTTGGCACCGAGGCTGAAGTGGTGGCCTGGGGTACCCTCAGAGAGGGCATCTGTGCTCTGCTGACTGCTTTCCCTCATCCGGGAACAAAATGCCTCACACTGTGTGAAGGAAGGAGGAGAACGGGGAGGGCAATGGGCAGGTGCATTCTGAGAATTGACTTCTTTTCTGTTCACATAGTCACCTAGCGGAAAGATTCTAAAAGATCCACACGGAAACCTCTATGTTCACCTCTGAATGCCGCAGATTGCGTCATCTGGTTGAACGCAGCATTATTACCACCCCAAGAATTTCTTCACTGTCTCCAGAAAGCTCAGGCCAATATCCAACACCAAAGGGTAGCTCTGTACCAGTTCCATAGTGGTACAGAGATCAGTACTCTTTGTAAGCCCTTACTTTTAAACCCTTATTTTTATCTTATGCAATGTTCTTGGATGCTGTTCAAAAGAGTTGGGCCAATGTACAGGTGTGTATGGGAGCGGAATATTTGGTGCATTAGCACAGGGAATTAGGTCGCTGGAAAGATCATGAGCGTCAAAGTATTTCATTCAGAATAAAGCTCCATTCGGAATAAAGCAGGTATTTCAAGATCTGAGAGCCGCAGTTGGATTTTTGATACCGATATTGGAAACAACCTGTCATTTGGAGTTAGTGTGGGGTCTGTACAGCGGTGGCAAGCTTCAGTGACTTCAGGGAGGGAACCAAGTCAGAGGGTCGCAGGGTACAAAGTCATAGGGACCAGGGGTGATGGGTGGCCTGCGGACTGTAGCCTACTGATGGCGGTTAGATTCGATTTAACACATCGTGCTGCTGAGCTGAATGTTCCGCAGGCTGTTTGCCTGGTCATCTGATCCACTGTTTATACACCGAGGCACAGAGACCAGGGTCACCCTGTAACATATCCAGGATCCCCCAGATCATCATTCAGAGAACCACTAGGATCTGGGGCTGCTGATTCCAGCCCAGGGCTTCTTCTACCACCACTTCAAGCTCCAACAGGCAAATACCACTGAAAGTTTTGTGTCTCCTCCTTACTTTCCTCTTTTTCCAAACTGTGAGTTACCCGAGCCTTGCTCTCTCATGTGTAAAATGGATATGACATCTTCTACCCGTAAGGTTGGCACAAGGATTAAGTGAGATACTATATATTTAAAAACCCTGAAATAATTGGAATATGGGAGAGAGTCAACTTTCCTTCTGTCCCTCCTCTTTGCTTTTCCTTCCTTCTTCCTGTTTTCTCCTTCCTCTCTTCCCATTCTTTTTCTCTCCCCTCCTCTCTCTTTTCTCTTTCTGTCTCTCTTTTTTTAAAAGATTTATTTATTTATTTGACAGAGAAATCACAAGTAGGCAGAAGTAGGCAGAGCAGCAGGCAGAGAGAGAGGGAGAAGCAGGCTCCCCGCTGAGCAGAGAGCCTGATGTGGGGCTCGATCCCAGGACCCTGAGATCATGACCTGAGCTGAAGCCAGAGGCCTAACCCACTGAGCCACCCAGGTGCCCCCTCTTTTCTCTTTCTTCTTTGATTTTGTACGCTGGAGACAGGAGCACAGTGCTTTCTGTGTAGCAAGTAGTTCATGAGTTTAGAGCCCAAGGACCAGAGCAAAGTGTGCTGATGGTGAGCAGAGGGGACAGGCAGCTATGACACACTGCAGGATAAGAGACACTCACGTCATCTTGGCATTGACTTGCTTCTCTTCAGGGTAGCAGTGCTCAGTCTGAGCTACCAATGGTCTTTCTGGCAATGGTAATGGCTTATCCTAAGTGCACTTGCAACAAGGCTGGCAGGGTCTTTGGAACAGTCTGCCGATTCTGAGCAAAGCTAATTAAAGCATTCGTGAACTTAAGATTCAGCCTTGGCCTTGTTAGCACTGTACTCCACGCTACTGACTTTTTCCTCATTTATGATTCTAGGGCTTGGTGTTTGACATGGGAAGAAAAACAAGCAGAAGATTGTAGCCTGCTGTTGCAGGAGGCTGGGGCTCCTCTCCCACTCTGCCTGGCAGGTTCAGGGATGCCAGGCCACCTGCCTCTGGGGGAGCCCCGTGGCATGGGGTAAGGGTGGCTCTGTGGCCCAGCTCTCCCCATACCATCTGAGGGTGTGTCCAGACGCATCTCCAGACGGCCCATGACGAGCATCCTACCACATCTGGTGCTTGCTTGTCTGACCCTAACCTCTCAGCTTTGTTCCTTTATAAGAAGATGGTCTTGGGAGTGCTGGGGAGCCATGGGTGTTGGGTGAGGCCCGGGTGCTGGAGGAGAAATCTCTCACCCGGCTTGGTGGCCCATTCTCCCTCCTCTCTGAAAAATTCCAGTTCCAGCAATACTTTTGCCAGAAAACATGATGAAAATCGTAGGGAACTACTCAGAGTAATAATAACAAATGAAAAAAAACACATTTATTTATAGAGTGCTTATTATCTGTCTGCTTTCCAAACTTCAGTCATTCAATTCTCACACGTTTTTGAGACAGTCGCTATGGTTTCATCATTCTCCTTTAGTCTTGAGGGAACAGCGGCGCAGAGAGATTAAGTAATGGCCACGGTCACATGCCTGCTGAGGGCGGAGTCCCAGTTTGAACCTGGGTCAGTTGTCTTCAGAACCTTCACCACGATGCTACACTGCCTTCACCGATTGTACAGAGAAATCGGAGTGTGAGCTTGGTGTGCCTTATGCATGTCCTCTGCAAGTTCGAGCCTCCTTACTGCAAAGACGTTGCGTTTACGACATGCTATGGCATTCTGCTTTTCCACCTCTGTTCCCCACGGCTCTGCTTCCTGTTCCTGCCTCTGGTATCCTTCTCAACACAGCACACCGGTAGCATTTATAAAAACAATCACAGCTCTCCCTGAGCTGAAATGCATTCCTCCAGTTCTCGGCAATTACCATCACCAGGCTCTGATCTCCTTATTTAAGGGAAGCTTGAAATATTATTCCTGAACTTGCCGATTAGAATAACTACATTTGAGCATATATGTTGGCAATGATGCTTCTCATGTGTTAGTGTTTAAGTATATGTATTTTCTCCAGGAACCTCCAAAAGGCTACACCCTTCAGAAGATTTTGGCTCCGAGGTCCTATTAAGGGTAGTGTTCCCGCAGTGGATTTCATCCTGTCAGCATGGACTTGTGGCTAGACATGCATCTGATAGCGTGCCAGATTCTAACCAATGGCACGGTCCCTCTGTCCCCGGGAGGTCACCATTGAGAGCTATCCACAGGCGGGTTTCCTAACTAGGAGCCCCTAGATTGAGTCAAACTTTGTTTTGGGTCTAACCTGGAGCTACTGGTGAGAAAGAATGAATCATTTACAGCTTTAGATTTGGAGGATCCACCCCCCTTTTTTTAAAAATTGAGATATAATTGACATATAATATTGTATAAGTTAAGGTGTATGGTGAGTTGGTTCAATACATTTGTGTATTGCAATGAGATTACTACAGTAGTGTCAACTAACACCTTAATGGCTTCACGTGATTATCATTTCTTTTTCCTGTTGAGAACAGTCTATTTGCCATTTTGACATTAATAATACGCTGTTGTTGACTACAGTCACTGTGTTTCGCATTGGATTCCCTAGAACATATTCATCTACTAGTTGTAAATTTGTACCTTTGCAAATTTGTACCCCAAATTTGTACCCCAGTCCTTGGTACTCATCATTGTACTCTCTGTTTTTGCAAGTTCAGTTTTATTAGATTCCACATATAAGTGATTTGTCTTCCTTTGGTTTATCTCACTTAGCATAATGCCCTCAAGGTCTATCTATGTTGGTACAAATGACAGGATTTCCTTCTTTCTCACAGCTGAGTAAGATTCAATGGTGTATATATTTCACACCTTCCTTATCCATTTATCGGCTGATGGACACTTAAATTCTGGGACCCAGCATCAAGATGGGTTTTAATCTGGCCTTAACAGCCACTACACCAAATCAACCTTCATGACTCCTATAATGTTCACTCCTCTCTGCCCAGTTTCCCTCCTCCTCCTCCTTCTTTTTCCCCTTGCTATCAGCATCCCCACTCTGGCCCAGACTTACCCTTGTATTTTTCCCCATCTTTAACTTTCAGCTTTTTCTCTTTTCTACGTAGTTAAAAAAGAAACCATAAGCAGGTGAGAAATGACTTATTTCATTGCCTTTTCATAGCTAAAAGGTATGTGAATAATTTTATATTTATCTGCATTTACAAAAATGATGAAGATAGGGCAAGTCTGGGAGAATATTTTGGTAGTCGGAAAGAGATAGGTAAATAGGATCTGTAGAAATAGACATTTTTCAAATTTTAATAAGCGACTACATTTTCTATTCTTAAGTTCAAAGCTAACTAAGGAATAGATATAGTAATATTTGCCAGATTTTACATTTATTAAAAGCCAGGATAGACAGGGATAATAGCATAACTCAATATTTATGATGCAGTAGCTTCTACATAAATATTAAAATGAAGCAGTTATCATCAGAACTATTTGTTGTTTATATTTGCTTTCAAATTTTAATGAACACAAATGCTACTTATGTGGTAAAGTTCAATACCTGAAAAAATAACTCATTTGTCCATTAATGAATCCAGTCATAGAACTGTCACGGGAAAAAGTCATCTTGAAACTAAATAATAATTTGGGAGGACATCAAAAGACTTTCGCTTCCAGGAAGATGGAGTAGATAGACTTTGCACTGTTCCTTCTGCTAAGTGAAGAGAAGGCAGGTGGGCTGGGGACCAGGGCAACTGAGAAATTACATGGCACTCAGTCTCCTGGGTTTTCTTTCTGTCTCTTGTATCCCAGACTGGATATGGGACAGGCAAGCAAGCTGGAAACGCCAGTGGATGCAATCCACGAAAGCCCCGAGAAAAGCCAAAGGACAAGGAAAAGGGCCACCTGGCTTAGTGCAACAGAAATCTTTTGTACAATAGATATTCTCCTCCTGACAAACACCACAGAAAATCTGTGGTCCCGTCCCTCCTGTCACCTTTGTGAGGCTGTAGCAGGATGCTCAACCCCATCCTGGCTCTGGTTGCATAAGACAAGGCCAAGGAGAGCCAGCATTTTCATCCTTTGGGTGGTAATGAACACCCTCTCCTCACACACACTCCCTTCCCTGTGTGATGACCCCTTCCTAATGTGCTGACAGTGGACACCACTTGCGGCACCTTGACTGCACCTGGCAATAAAGAGGTGCCCTTCCCTTGCTCTCTGGGTGGTATCAGGAAGCCCGGTGGAACCCAGGAGTTGAGCCACCACTCAACAGACACAGGGCCATTCCTGCAGTCTTCTTTGGTGTCCATGGAGAATGTGTGCAGAGAGGGCTTTTGTAATCAGAGATGTCTCTCCCTCCCAGCTATGGAGGTGACAGCAGAAGCCTGGTGGAAAGCCTGAACTTTCACTCTTCCCAGCAGTAAAAATGATCCCCCCTTCCTCAGGTGGTAAGGGGGGACAAGGGAGAAACCTGGACTTCCACACCCGCCTACAAAAATGAGGTTGTTCTCCCCTTCACTCACCAGAGTGGTGTCAGAACAGGCCTTTGAGATCATGAGATTTAAATAAAAAGAGTCTTAAAATATCCAAAACTCCCAAGTTTCAATCTGAGACACTTATTATAATAAATACCAGAAAGATTACAATCTGACAGAAAAAAGAGAATCAATATTTCCTAATACAGAGAGGACACAGATGTCAGAATAATTTGTCCAGAGTTTTAAAGCAGCTATCATAAAAATGCTTCACTGAGGAATTACAAATATGCCTGAAGTAAATGAAAAATAGAAAATTTCAGCAAGGGGGGAAAGGAAGATATAAAGAAGAACGAAATGGATATTTTAGAATTGAAAAATACAATAATTTAAATAAAAATCCCAATGCGTAGAGTTAAACCCAACAGCAGATGGATGGAGAGAAGTTTATTGACCTTAAAAATAGATAAATAGATATTACTCAAGCTGAAAAACAGAAAGAAAACAGACTTTGAAAAAGAAAACCCACAAAACACAGAGTCTTGGAGACATGCGCAACCAAAATAAAATATTTAACATTTGTATCATTGGAGTTATGAAAAGGCTTTGATAAGTTAAATATACAGCAGAATCTAAAGCATCCACCAAAAAAGTGATATCACACAATACACCTAAAATCACTACAGATGAACCAAAATGGAATGCTCAAAAAAATGTTCAGGTAATCCATCAGAAGGCAGGAAAAAGAAAATAGAGAAACAAGAACACAGAGAATAAACAGAAAGTAAAACATAAAATGTCAGTCTGAAGACTTAATCAGTAAATATGTCAAATATATATGATCTAAATACACAAATTAAAAGAGAAATTGGCATTCTTATGGAAACATAACTCAACTGTATGCTTCTCATAGGAAACACATCAAATATAATAATAGATGAAAGATGAATTAAAAGGATGGAAAAGATATGCCATGCAAACTTAAACAAAGAAACAAAAAAATATATGAATGTATGAGTAGATGTACTCATATCATATACACATTCATATATCTGGTGACATATCATTCATATATCTGGTGATATATAATCACCAGATAAGTGGATTTCAGAGTAAGATGTCCATTAGCATAGTAAATTGTTTTCTGTCCCATCACTTTAAATCTGGAGGTGTTTTTGGGTCTAAAATGAATTTCTTGCAGACAGCATATCAATGGGTCTTTTTTTTTTTTTTTTAGTCCATTCTGATACCCTGTGCCTATTCATTGGGGCATTTAGCCCATTCACATTCAAGGTAACTATTGAAAGATATTAATTTAGTGCCATTGTATTGCCTATAAGGTGACTATTAGGGTATATTGTCTCTGCTCCTTTCTGGTCTGTTACTTTTAGGCTCTCTCTTTGCTTAGAGGACCCTTTCAATATTTCCTATAGGGCTCGTTTGGTGTTTGCAAATTCTTTCAGTTTGTGTTTGTCCTGGAAGCTTTTTCTCTCCCCTTCTATTTTCAATACATTGTATTCTTGGCTGCATTTTTTTCTCGTTTAGTGCTCGGAATACATCATGTCAGTCCTTTCTGGCCTGCCAGGTCTCTGTGGATAGGTCTGCTGCCAGTCTAATATTTCTACTGTTGTATGTTACAGACCTTTTGTCCCTGGCTGCTTTCAGGATTTTCTCTTTGTCACTAAGACTTATAAGTTTTACTATTAGATGATGGGTTGTGGACCTATTTTTATTGATTTTAAGGGGTTTTCTCTGTGCCTCCTGGATTTTGATGCTTATTCCCTTCACCAAATTAGGGAGATTCTCTACTATAATTTGCTCCAATATACCTCTGCCCCCCCCTTCTTCTTCTGGGATCTCAATTATTCTAATATTGTTTCATCTTAGGGTATCACTTATCTCTTGAATTCTCCCCTTTGGTCCAATAGTTGTTTGTCTCTCTTTTTCTCAGCTTCTTTATTCTCCATCATTTGGTCTTCTATATCACTAATTGTCTCTTCTTCCTCATTTATCCTAGCAGTAAGAGCCTCCATTTTTCATTGCACCTCATTAATAGATTTTTTGATTTCAAATTGGTTAGATTTTAGTTCTTTCATTTCTCCAGAAAGAGATTTTATTTCTCCAGAAAAGGATTCTCTAGTATCTTCCATGCTTTTTTTGAGTTCAGCTAGCACCTTGGTAATCATCATTCTGAACTCTGGTTCTGATGTATTACTAATGTCTGTATTGATTAGGTCCCTAGCCATCTGTACTGCCCCTTGTTCTTTTTTTTTTTTCTTTGAGGTGAGTTTTTCTGCCTTGACATTTTATCCAGATAGGAATAGATGTATGAGAGAACAAACTACTAAAAGGGCAGGAATGACCCCAGAAAAATATACAATAACCAAATCAGAAGAGACCCAAAACGGGTGGGAGAAGAATGAAATGAAATGAAATGAAACGAAACAAAATAAAATAAAATAAAATAAAATAAAATTTTATCTATATATTTATCTTACTCGCTCTCTCTCTTTCTGTATATATATAGGACTGGTGAATAGAACAGAGCCACACACTTGATTTGGGTATGTTTTTTGGTCGGTTAGAAGAAACTGTCTCACAAAATTTTAAAGAAAGAAAAACTTATATGTATATACAAAATTGAAAGTAAACATGATGAAGGGATAGAATATGACTGTAAAGATGAAAATTGAAAAAGATTTTTTAAAAAGTATTGATAACATAAAATAGTTTAAAAAAACATTAAAATAGAAAAGAGGAAAAATTAAAGAAAATAGAATAGAATAAGAAAAAAATTAAAAAAAATTAACTTGAAAAGACTAAAGAAGCATGGAAAAAAAGGCCATGAATTCTATGTTTTGCATTTACCTAGCACTGCTGTTTTGCAGTTCTCATTGATTCATGAACTTGGACTTGGCTGGATGTTCTTGCTGATCTTCTGTGGGAGGGACTTGTTGCAGTGATTCTCAAATATCTTTGCCAGAGGCAGAATTGCACCACCCTTGCCAGGGGCCAGGCTAAGTAATCTGCTTGGGTTGTAGCTTTTGTTTCCTGAATGCTTTCCATAAAGCTCTGGAGGACAGGAATGAAAATGGAGGCCTCCTAGTCTCCATCCTCATAGGAACTGAGAGCTTGGGGCCCCACTCCTCAGGGCGCCCTCAGAGAAAAGCAGTCAATCTCTCCCATCTCCCTGGTCTTCGGCCACATTCTGTGCTCACCCAACCTGTGACCAAGTGTCTCTATCTCTGGTGCACAACCTCATTTGGAGTCTCCAAACCCAGCAGATTCCTACTTTGTGCTCCTGTGCTTGTCCTCCCAGAGAAGGAGGACTTCCCAGAGGAAGGGGAGGTCTCCCTGGATCTGCTGCTTGTGGGGTCCCTGCCAGAAGAGGAATAGCCGGACTGTGCCTCAAATCATGTTTTAAGGTAACCCCGAGCTGAGAGCTCACTCCTTGTCTCTGCCTCTGCAGCTGGCTTCCCCTCTCTGATACCTGAGAGTGTCTGCACTCAGAAAGACCCCCGGTCTTGCTGGGACCCCGCAGGTCATGAGACCACACTGCCCCCGTGAGGGTTCCACCCAGGCTTAGCCTCTGGAGTGACGTCCCTCAGTGGAGCAGACTTCTATAAACGTTCTGATTTTGTGCTCCACGGCTCCACTGCCTGCCGGGAGCCAGCCCCTCCCCCCATGGTCTATCTTCCTGTATGTTGCCTCAGACTCACTTCTCCACACATCTGACCTTCTGGAAAGTGGTTGATTTTTTTGTTCCTGGAATTGCTGTTCTTCTTCTCTTCTGTGTCCTGTGGAGTTCATAGGTGTTCAGAATGGTTTGATAACTATCTAGCTGAACTCCTGGGACCCGGTGATATTTGTTTCCTACTCCTCTGCCATCTTGCTCCCCCCCTCTTGGCAGTATATTTAAAAATGAAAATATGCCTGCCATGTGACCTGGCAGTGGCACTCATAGGCATTTATTCCAGAGAAATGAGACTTCGTGTCCGTACAAAACTGTACATGGTTGTTCATAACAGCCTGACTTATAATATGTCAGAACTAAAAACAGCTCAAACATTCCTCAATAACTGAATGCTTCAAGAGACTGTGGTAAATCCATATCATGTTTTTACATGGTAAAAAAAAAAAATGCTATTTATATATTCAACGACTGGGGTGGATTTCCAGAGCATTTTGCTGAGTGAAAAAAAGCCAAGGTCACAGTATCGTCATCTATTGCATGATCCCATCATATAATATTCTTGCCATGACAACATGATTGAGATGAAAAGCAAATTAGAGGTTGTTAGTATTTAGAGCTGGTCAGGGAGAGGGGTATATGTGTATGCTTGCCAAGAGGCAGCAGAACGGTGGTGATGGGGTAGTTCTCGATCTTGAGTGTGATCATACGAATATGGAATGTGTAATGTGATAAAATGAAATAGAATGGCATATATATAATTATATATGTATACTGCATATATATATATAATTATATATGTATTAGTACATATACACACATATACTACCAATGTCAGCTTCCTGGTTTGGATTTTGTGGTATAATTTCTGGTTCTCAGCACTTATCTTTCATTTAGTGTCTGTTCCATTTTGATTTCACAGCAACCATAGCTACCAAAACATTCTATGGAGACCTGCTGGAATGGAGGAAGAAGGTCCAGGCAGCCCTGGTCAGATGCTCTGAGAGAACGTCCAGAAATGAGACACCTGGGAACCAGATCAAGCACATTTGGAACTGCATGTGCAGAATAAGGAATCTGAAACCCAGCCACATCTGCTCCCTGGTTTATCTCTCCACGCTGATTCACTACAGGGTCTGAGATGCTGGTTGCTTCTCAAACACCTCCATGGTCAGGTCTCTTCAGAATGCAGCTGTAAGGTAAGTCGCCCTCTTTTCTTTCTCTTCCTTCACAGATGTTCTAAAACCTCAAACTTGCCAATTGCTTCTGCCATTTATACCTACTCGAGCGTATCTGGGAATAGCAGCTGCAGCCCCAATTTCCTGGCTTTTGAGAGGTAGTAAATGTCTCTCTGAGCAAGAGCACCATATCTTCTTAAATCATGTCACCCTGACTCCTGGGACCCAGGCTTCTCTTCCGGTGCCAGCCACAGGGTCTGCCCTCTGATCTGCACAAAGGTGCACTCGGCTAACAGACGGTTGACGCTCTGTGCCCAGAACGGTCCTCCGTTCACATGCTAGCTCAGACTTTGAGTTGGTTCCAGACGGGGCTCAGACCCGAGTCCCAGTTTGTGATACATAAAGTGCAATAGGTTCTCCCACCTGATCAAATAAAGTTAGCACTCCTGGCTGCTTTCGTGTACAACGGACAAGACGGAGAGGAGAAGCAATGGGAAACAAAACAATTAGTATTGCTAACCCCTGCTGATAATGATTATTATTGACAAGGTGGAATGACTGAGGTGATGCTGGCAACTTCCAGCAGAGTTAACCCTAGCCAGGCTAGACAGTGCAAACTTTAAGGAATTATTGTTATTATCAAGGACATGTCATACGTTGGAATACCTCCGTGCCACTGAAAGAGATATTGCATCTTTAAATTACCGGGTAACATGGATCTAGACCTGGAGCTCTGCCAAGGTAAAAGTTGTAAAACTGGATTGATTTTTGCTACAGCTTGCTAAGGGCTCCCCAGAGCCAGGATGCAATGTTCAAATATAATAATTGATAGTCTGAAAAAATATATCTGATAAGTGTGCAGAAGTAATGCCGAGACCAGCCTGAGATGAAGTGAGCCTTTGTGCTCAGGCAAACTCTGCAACCAAAGAGACCCAGATCCAAGGCACCGCTTGGGTCTCTGATCAGAGTCACCAGGCTTCCCGCTCGCTCCAGCCCTCGCTTCCCCACCTCCACCTCCTCCTGCCTTTACTGCAGCTTCCTCCAGCTGGAGAGAAAATGGTCTTGGCCTTCAAATGGGGCATTTGTTAAATGCTGTTGTGGAAAAGTAATTATCCAACAATCAGATCTGTATGTGGGGGGAGAAATCGCCTTCGTTAATACCACCTTGGTAATCCCAGGGGGCGGAGGGGTCCGCGTTAATCTGACCCCTTTTCGGTCTTGCCTTGGTGAGTTGACCACCCCAAGCTGTGAGTGTGTGTGTCTAAATTGCCCAGGATTCAATTGAACACATTAAAATTTAAAAAGGATTTAACTGAAATTTTTCAATAGCTCCTGAGAAGGGGGATAATTTATTAGCTTGGAGTAAATTAAAATCTCAAGCAGGGGTAAAGACTTCGAAGATTGCTTTAATACATTTTATATGCTTTCAAAAGAAATGTTCTTTTAAATGGTCCAAAAATCAGCTAATTCTGTCCTATTTAGCAAATTACCTCCTAAGGCCACAATGTTGAAAAACTTAACAATTATTATTTTTTTTTTAAGGGGAGAAATAGAGGAGGGATAAACACACACACACACACACACACACACCCCATAACACCTTCCATAGGAAACAACCGAACCCTAAATTGCTATGTCTTTTCTATGCCACAGTTAGGATTTTTTTTTTTTTCTTTCTTAATTCAAAAGTCGGTGAAACATTTGCGTTACCTTCTGCCAGGCCACTCGGGGGACCTTTTTTCCACATGGTGACTGTAGGCAGCAGAGGGTCTAAGGTTAATGGAGGGCACCGGCAGGCTAAGCCCCCATGTGCTGTGCTGATAATTTATACCTTTATTTCAGGCCACATTCACCTGTGGAGCAGCGAGGCCATGGGGGTGAGGTGAACTTGTTGCTCCGTTCAGCCCAGAGGCTGTCCCTGTCCTGACAGGAGATTTTTTGCTCTGAATTATCTGTGTTATAAAAAACTCCTTCCCAGCTCCCGCTAACATTTGGAGGCTAAGGGAGGAAGGCTCGTTTTCCCCTCGTCTCTTTCTTTCCTTCACCTTTTTTTTTCCCACCTTGATGATAAACAGTATTTAGTAGTTTGCATTTTGGGGAATTTTCTTTTGTTGCGGTTTGTTTTTTAAACAGGTTTTCCAGTTTTATGGAGAAATAATTGACACGCGTCCCTGTGTGTCATACATGTGTTGTGAAGTGATTATCACAAAGTGATTATCACAATGGGTTCTGCTAAAATCTGCTAAAATCCATCTGCTTATATAGATACAATAAAAAGAAAAGAAAGAAGAAAAGAAGAAAACAGTGTTTTCTCTTTATGATGAAAATGTTTGGGATTTACTCTCTTAAGAACTTTCTTATATATCCTACAGCAGGGGCCGTTTTCGACATCATATGTTACATCCCTGGTATTTACTTATCTTACAGCTGGAAGTTCCTATCTTTTGGACTGCTTTCCTGCAATTCTCCTTCCTCTGACTCCCCACTTCTGGGAACCATAGTCTGATCTCTTTTTCTATGAGTCGTTTTTTTGGTTTCCCCCAGATTTCCCATAAAAGTGAGATCTTACAGTATTTGTCTCTGTCTGACTTATTTCACTGAGCATGATATCCTCAAAGTCCACCCATGTTGTTGTAGATGGTCAGATTTCCTTGCTTTGTTATGGCTGAATAACATCGCGTTGTGCGTATGTATACATACTCATCCATCAGTGGACACTTCAGTGGTTTTCAAGACTTTTGTTATTGTAAATCGTGTTGCTAATGAACACGGGGGTGCACATATCTTTTTGAATTAATGTTTTAGTTGCCTTTGCATATATTCTCAGAAGTAGAATTGCTGGATCACAGGGTCTATTTTTAATTTTTTGAGACTGCTCCGTACCATTTTCCAAAGTGGCCACACCAATTTAGAACCACACTAGCAGTGTGCACGGGTTCCCTTTACTCCACATCCTTACTGTCATTTGTTATCTCTTATCCTTTTGATGATGGCCATTCTAATGGGCGTGGGGCAATACCTCACTGTGGTTTTAATCGGCCTTTCCACCATGATAAGTGATGCTGAGTATCTTCTCATGCACCTGTAGGTCATCTGTGTACGTTCTTTGGAGGAATCTCTATTCAGGTCCTTTGCCCATTTGTTAATAGGGTTCTTTGTTTTTTATTTGAGTTATAGGTGTTCTTCATATGTTTTAGATATTAACCCTTTATCAGATATAAGTTTTGAAAATAATTTTTGCCCATTCCATAGGTTGTCTCTTTACTTTGTTGATGGTGGTTCCTTTGCTGGGCAGGACTTTTTAGTTTAATGCAGTCCCACTCGTTTATTGGTTTTGTTGCTCGTGTTTTATGTGTCGTATCCCCCACATTATTGCCAAAACCTGTATCAGGGAGTTTTGTTTTAGGAATTTTTGGTTTTGGCATATATTTAAGTCCTTTATTCATCTTAAGTAAGTTTAGGAGGGATGTAAGATTTGAGTCCAGTTTCACTGTTTTACATATCCAGTTATCCCTGGGCCATTTATTGGAAAGACTGCCTTCTCTCCATCAAGTATTATCAGCTCTCTTGTCATGTATTAGTTGACTATGTAGGCTTGGGTTTACTTCTGGGTTCTTGACTGTGTTTCATTGGTCAGTTTGTCTATCTTTATGTCAGTACCATGATGTTTTTGATGACTGTAGCTTTATAAAATAGCTTGACATCAGAACAAGACACTTCCTGCTTTGTTTTGCTTTCTCAGGATTTTCTCAGCTATTTGGGATCTTTTGTGGTTCTGTATAAATTTTAAAATTATATTTGCTGCTTCTGTAAAAAGTGACATTAAAGGGGCGCCTGGGTGGCTCAGTCAGTCACTCTTGATTTTTGGCTCAGGTTATGATCTCAGGGTTCTGAGATCGAGCCCCATGTCAGAATCTGTGTCCAGCAGGGAGTCTGCTTGAGATTCTTTCCCTCTCTCTCTCTGCCTCTCCCCCAGCTCACACACATGTTCCCTCTCTAAAATAACCTAAAAAATCTTTTAAAAATGCCCTTAGAATCTTGGGCCTGCATTGAATCTACAGATGGCTTTCAGTAGGATTGACATTTTAACAATATTAATTATTCCAGTCTGTAAGTATGAAATACCTTTCCATTTATTTGGTCTTCCTCAATTTCTTTATCAAAATCTTACAGTTTTCAGAATAGAGCTCTTTCATCTTCTTAGTTGACTGTATTCCTGATTATTTTTTGTTTTTGATCTTTTGTAAATCAGATCAATTTATTTCTTTTTCAGAAATTTTATTATTGTATAAGAATGCTACTGATTTTTGCATATTAATTTTGTATCCTATAACTACTGAATTCAATGATTAGATCTAACAGTTCTTTTGTTGAATCTTTAAGATTTTCTATGTATAAAATCACATCATCTACAAATAGAGACAATTTTACTTTTTCCTTTCTAATTCTGATACTTTTTTTTTTTTTTTTTTTTTACCTTTTATTTTTTCTTATCTCATTGCTCTGGATAGAACTTCTAGTACTATGTTGAATAGTGGTGGTAAAAGTGGGGACCCTTGTCTTGCTCCTGATGGTAGAAGAAAAGATTCTATCCTTTCTCCATCGATTATGAAGTTATCTATAGAGTTGTCATATATGATCTTTATTATGTTGAGACATGTTCCTTTTACGCCTAATTTGTTGAGTTTTTGTCATGAATGGATATTGAATTTATTTTTCTTTCATTCTGTTAACTAGTAGAATTAATTCTATTCTCTTTTTCTTTTGTTTAGTCCAGCTAAGGATTTGTCAATTTTGTTTAACTTTTCAAAGAACCAACTCTTAGATTGGTTGATCTTGTTTATCATTCTCCTGTTCTCTATTTTATTTAGTTTTGCTCTATTCTTTATTATTTCCTTTCTTCTGTGAACTTTGGTCTCTGTTTGTTCTTCTTTTTCTAGCTCCTTAAGACGTTGAGTTAGGTTCCTTATTTGGGGTCTTTCTTGCCTCTTAAGGTAGGTGTTTATTGCTATGAACTGATTTTGCTGCAACCCACAAGTTCTGCTATGTTGTATTTCCATCTTCATTTGTCCCAAGAAACTTTTTAGTTTCCCCTTTAATTTCATCTTTGATTCATTGGTTGATCAGGAGAATGTTGTTGAATTTGCATGTGTTGTGAATTTTCCAGTTTTCTTCTTGTTATTGATTTCTAGTTTCATGACATTCTGTCAGAGAAGATCCTCTGCACAATTTCAGTCTTCTTGCATTTCCTAAGACTTGTTTTGTGGTCTAACATATGGTCTGTCCTAGACAATGTTGCATGTGCACTTGAGAAGAATGTGTATTCTGCTCTTGTTGGATATATATGGCTATTGGCTCCATTTGGTCTGTAGTGTTGTTTAAGTCTGCTGTTGCTTTATTGATTCTCTGTCTGGATGATCTAGCCATTGTTGAGAGTGGAGTATGAAATTCTCCAACTAATATTGTATTACTGTTTATTTCTCCTTTTAGCTCTGTTAGTTTTTGCTTTATATATTTAGTTGCTCCAATATTAGGGGCATAAATATTTATAGTCATTATATCTTCTTGATGTATTTACTCCTTTCTCATTATGTAACAACCTTCTTTGTTTCTCTTTACCATTTTTAGTTTAAAGTCTATTTTGTCTGATATAAGTATAGCTACCCTCCTTTTTTTTCAGTGACCATTATTTGAAATGTCTTTTCCCATCCCTTCACTCAGTTTCACTCTGGTTTAAGGCTAACATGAGTCTCTTAGAGGCAGCATATTGTTGAAACTTGTTTTTGTATCCATTTAGCCATTTTATGTAATACCTTTTTTCTCTTGTGTTTTGATGGGGTCTTTTTTTGAGTGTATGTGTGTGTTGGGGGCGAGTCCATATGCCTTCCAGGTTGTGTAACTGTTCCTACAAAGAAGTTTTCTTTTCTTTCTTTTTTTTTTTTTCCTTCAGATTTCTTGGTATTTCATATTACAGATTAAACTTTCATGTTAGTTTCTTAATTTGGTTTTCCCATAGTACATGGATAATGATATAAATTTGGACCCCACATACCCTCATGACACAAGCCTGAGGTCTTCATTTCTTTTTTTTTTTTTTTTTTAATTTATTTGACAGAGATCACAAGTAGGCAGAGAGGCAGGAAGAGAGAGAGAGGAGGAAGCAGGCTCCTTGCTAAGGAGAGAGCCCGATGCGGGGCTCGATCCCAGGACCCTGAGATCATGACCTGAGCTGAAGGCAGAGGCTTAACCCACTGAGCCACCCAGGTGCCCCTGAGGTCTTCATTTCTTATAGGAGATTTTTTTTTTTCTCTTGTAGCTGAAGGCAGATGGAAAGTTGCATTGCTGTTTCTTCAGGTTAGTGAATGGAGTTTTAATTCTTTTCATGGCCTCGTTGCCCCTTCACAACTCTAGGCTTTATCAAAATGACTTATTCCAGCTCTCGACCTTGTGCAGGTTGAAGGTTTCCCTGCCTGTCCCACTTGGGTGTTGTGGTCCCAGTCCCAAACCCTAGGATCCACTTTGGGAAATATACTTCAGATAGCAGTTATAAGGTCTGTTCTAGTTTTGCACTGAGTGCCTAGTTTCTCATACTTGGAAAGTTACTCTTGTTTTTTTGAATTTGCCTGTGCATTAGAACTTAATATATCTTTTTCGTATGTTCATATCAGGAGGAGACCTCTTCACATTAGTTGGGTATGCCATATTGTTAAAGTCTCACATAGATATTTAAACTATTTAGAGTTGCCATGTAATGGTCATTGAAATTTTTTATGTTAAAAATTTTTTTATTTTCCAAAAAGTTGGGAAGAAAGGCTTCATTTGATGAGGAAGTCATGTAATATGACTTTAAGTGGAGGAGTGATGTAGGAATTGCTTGTAATCAATGATTCAGCTCTTATGCACTTGTCTGTATTTGCCAATCGTTTACAATGTGCCAGGCATTGTCCTAAGCACGTTATTGCAATATCTAATTTAATCCTCACCAATCCTATTATGTGGATACTATCATTCACTCCATGTGAGCAAACCTTTTTTGCTGATGAGGAAATCCAATTAGAGAATAGATAAACTTGTCGAAAGTAATTTGATTGGGAAGTTTTGCAGTATTATTTAAACCTTAACAGTCTGCCTACAGAGTTCATGCTATAGGTATAGAAATGATGATGATGATTAATAGTAGTAGTATGCTGGTAATAATAATAACAATAACAGTAACAATTGCAGTTAACACTTAGTAAGTGCAACCATATCAGGATATTGTTGAAAAACATTTTTTAAAAAACATTTTATTTATTTACTTTAAATAATCTCTACACTCAATGTGGGGCTGGAACTCACAACCCCAAGATCTAGAGGTGCCTGCAGTACTGACTGAGCCAGCCAGGTGCCCCTGCTGACAAGCATTTTATATATCATCGCAACAATCTCATGAGCCAGTTATTATTATTTTCAGTTTATAGGTAAAACAAACAAGTAAACCCAAAACACTGAGGCACAGGCTAAAAGTCCACATAGCTTATAAATGATAGGTTTGGGTTTTGAACAAGGCGTTTGTACTCTGGTGCTAATTCCAATAACTTATCCTAAGTGTTGGGGAAGAATGAAAGACTGGTTAGCTGTGTGCTCTAGGCATGAAGTAAAGAAAGAACCAGGGTTCAGCTGAAGAGGTGGTCATGAGATTGGAGTAGGGACAGCCAAAACAATACCATTTGACTTCATGTGGGTCCAGGAGAAGAAAAGTCTGGGGTCAGGGAGTACTTGAGGCACTTTTCTTGACTTCAGCTTGTGTTGGATCTTAGTGCTTTTACCCACGCTTAGTGAGAACGGTTCGGACACAAGCATATGCTTTGTTCTAGAAAAGAAATATGAGACTGAGAAGTTTGGTTCAATTTAACTATTATTTCAATAACAGTTAATTGAGGGTCTGCCAATTAAATAACTCAAGAACATCTGTGCTTGCTTTTTGTGAAATGAATTTTCTACAAAATGAATGCTTGCCCTTTTATACATAAGTAAATATTTATATTTAGTTTACTTAAAGTGAAGGGCACCTCACCACCATCTTGTCTCATATATTGCCATTCAATTACATGTTTTCCAAGGATATAAAATTCAGTGACAATTTAACCGGTTACTCACAAAGTCTATAGGCCATGCATGTCTTGAGTATTATGCTTGCCGTCCTTTTTAAATAAAAGTGAGTCCCCTCACAAACCACCAGGAGCTCATAAAGGGGTTGATCTCCTAGATCATGATAGATTTGCAGCAATCTATCCAAACCCTTTTACATGGCTCCTCCTTCTGACTGACCATAGACATACATTTTCAAGACAGGTGGCCTGTGTTGGGAGTAGTCTGGGGACATGAATGAGACAAAAGCTAAGTGGCCCACATGGGCACTGAACCCCTAACCTTCGCCTCATTAGCACGAAGTTCCAACCATCTGAGCTTACCCACCACAGACTAATGATGTGTGCATGGACGCACAGCCACATCAATCACATTTTCTGAAGCAAGACTCACTACCCTGAAAGTAACCGGAAGAACCATCCATATAGGTCTCATCACTGAGGGAAAGCAAAGCCATCTTAATGGATGATTGAAGTGTTTCTTTTCTACAAGGCATTCATTCATCATCCTATAGCCTAACAGGACTTGAAGATTCTAGAAATTCACATTAGCTAATTCATACTTTAAAAAATATACCTGCTCTTCTAGGTTGCTCTGGCCAGAATAGATGTGATTCTGATACCTTTCATAGTAAAGCTTTTGAAAGTCCTTGGGTCAGAATTCTTAATCTGTTCTTCTAGATGGATGTTGAATGGTTGTGCCTCAGCCCCCAGAAGATCTGTAAGCCCCAGAAGTGTGTGTGTGTGTGTGTGTGTGTGTGTGTGTGTGTGCACGCACACACAAGTGGACTTTTTTTCTTTGTAGAATATTCCTAGTTTTCTTTAGACCCTCAGAGGTATCTGGGAGGCAAAATCTATGACCTGAAGGCTTAAATCAATAAAAAAAACTAAAGGGGTAAAATGCATTTACAATAAAACTGACACTAGAGGGGCACCTGGGTGGCTCAGTATGTTAAAGCCTCTGCCTTCGGCTCGGGTCATGATCTCAGGGTCCTGGGATTGAGCCCCTCATTGGGCTTTGTGCTCTGCGGGGAACCTGCTTCCTCCTCTCTCTGCCTGCCTCTCTGCCTACTTGTGATCTCTCTCTCTCTCTCTGTCAAATAAATAAATGAAATCTTTAAAAAAAACCCTGACACTAGATAAGAAGCCAATTGTCATATTATTTTTAAGAGGGAGAGAAGAGAAGTTTGACACCATGGGAAACATATGTGAGCATCTGATGGCCTGCGGTGGGAGGTACACTTGTGTTGCAGAAGCAACTATATTACCTGTAGAATGTATGAGCTTTTGTACCTCTTACCAGCAAGTAGTAGGGAAATCAGATGAGACTTCATGTCTTGAAACAAAACCTCTGAAATCCTATGTGAGAGATCATAAAAAGTTAGCAGGAATGGCTAGTAGGCTGTGTTCTGGTTCATGGAAAATGGTCTCTCATTTTAGCCAAAAAGACTAGTTTGAAAAGGAGAAAAGGGGGGAACTAATCCATGGTCTTCCACTTTCCCCTGCTACATATTCTGGAAAATTCCCAGAGGAACAGGGAGAGTTAGAATATGTAAATAACCTGGCATCAGAATAGGGCTAGAGGCCTCACCAGAGGAAAATCAGAATAAGAAGGGAAATAAGACTAGAACACAGCAAATTCTATTTCTTAACCTGTGGTCTGTAACTGTGTCTGTGTTCCAGTGGCAGAGGTAAGTGCTTATGACAGAGACTGTCTGACCCGCACAGGACCGAGGCCCAGAGTGAAATGAAAATATGGGGCCTTGTGTTGATAAATTATTAATCATTTAAAAGTGGTGACAGGCGTGCATTCAACCAAACACAGGACCCTCCTAAGTGTGGGGCCTTTGCAGCTGCCCATGAAGTCCTGGCCCCCAAAGTCTACTGCATTACCATATAATTTAAAGTTATAGCCCACTTTCGCTGAGCGCCAGTGCTATCCTGTTCCCAGCCCATGATAAGCCTTCACTGGCCCACAAGTGAGAACACATCTAGATCAGCTCAATGTACTCAACATAAAAGCTCTTCTTTAGCTTGAAAGTCTGTTCTTGAGAGTATTTTGATACTAAAATGTCTTTTTTTTTTCCTTGATGAACTGGTAGGAAGAGTAGATGGTAGACGTTTGTTTGTCTTATATCCTTAATCGGTAAAATAAAAAGTTTATTAGCTATGTCAAGAATCTAATTAAAAAAGAAATACTGGGATAGGAGTCACTTGAGGTACATAATGTTAAATGGAGAGATTGAAAAAAACATGGTGTTGAGTAAAACACAGAATGAGATCTAAAGCACAATATCGTTTCAATACTGCCTTTCAAAGACTTATGCATATCAGGGATATTTACCGAACGTGGGGTGGTGGAGGGGAGGAGAGGTTTGAGAATAGGGTTAAAGGGAAAATCATTGAATAAGAAAAGGCTCTTCTACCAACTGATATTCATAATGTGACTTGAGAGAATCTAATTGATGGAACTTTTCATTGCCTGAGGTCCAGAATACAGCCCATACCCCTACTAATGCTAGAAGTTCCAACTGCAAAAGCAAAGCCCCAGGGGGTGGGTAGCCCTGTGCTCTTACTGTTTCTCAGATCATCCCGAAACCAGCATTCCAATAGCACTTTAGGGTTTGCGAGGTAATTTTTTTCCCCTATTAGCTCTTTGGATCCTTGCAACACCCCTGTGGTGTTGATATTATTATGTTCATTTTACAGACAAGAAACTGGAAACTCAGAAAAATCAAGGTAATTAACCAATCAATAAAAACATGGCAGAATCTAGGTTCAGAACCAAGTCTTCTGACTTTATTTTTTTTAAAGATTTTATTTATTCATTTGACAGAGATCACAAGTAGGCAGAGAGGCAGGCAGAGAGAGAGAGGAAGGGAAGCAGGCTCCCCACTGAGCAGAGAGCCCGATGTGGGGCTCAATCCCAGGACCCTGAGATCATGACCTGAGCTGAAGGCAGAGGCTTTAACCCACA
>NW_019154128.1:5031211-5191666 GCF_002288905.1 Enhydra lutris kenyoni
AGAGAGAGAGGAAGGGAAGCAGGCTCCCCACTGAGCAGAGAGCCCGATGTGGGGCTCAATCCCAGGACCCTGAGATCATGACCTGAGCTGAAGGCAGAGGCTTTAACCCACTGAGCCACCCAGGTGCCCCATCTTCTAACTTTTTAACTACGCTTTTTTTTAGTCTCCTCCCTAAAGTTGTATTCTTCATAGAATGAGGTTCATTGTATGTTAGGGTTAATGGCAAAATTATGAAATGTTTGCTGTTATGAAAAATCTACTGGTGGCATCTCTGATGGCACTTACAAATGAAGAAAGGCTTTCTTTCCTTTGGAGAGGGAGGGACCTCTATCTCCTTCCTTACTGTTCCTTCTCTCCTCCTGAGATCTGAATTACAGGGCCAAAGTGACCCTTGAAGACAGTTCCCATCTTGCTCCCATGTGGGACAAAAGTCAAATACTTCTAGGAGAGATTCATGTTTTAAATGATCTAAGTCTGATTTTCTAAGAGTCCTTAGTGCACACATCGTGTCTATAGCCTTGCAGATGGGCCGTTTTTGCCCGTGGCTATCTTGAGTCTCCCCTGGTGCACTGTAATTCTTTTCATGTCCTCAGAAAAACATCTGCTCCTCTCCCAGTGCATACCTGAACAGTGTGATAAGACTCTCTTTCAGTTGCCTTTCTTTAGGCTGATTAAACCAAGATTCTTTTTGCATTTTCTTACAGAGACTATTCCCAGGACTTCAACCATTTTTGGTTTTCTTTCCTTTGCACTTGACACTCTCTCGTTCCCCCTTTCTCTTAGACGTCTAAGATGCATGGCATCTTTAGATGCCAACTGTGATAGTTTAGATCAGTGAGTCTCAAAGTGTAGGTTCAGGACAAGCAATATCAGCATCACCAGGGCATTTGCTAGAAAGGCAAATTATCAAGGGCCGCACTAGACCTCCCAGATCAGAAACTCCGGTGATGGAGCCCTGCAATCCAGTTTAACAAACACTCCGGGGAATTCTGATGTATATCAAAAGTTTGACAAGTTTTTGTAAAGATGATTTGTAAAGATAATTACTTTTCAGCACTCTTTTCCCCCTCCTACCGTGGACAGAAACCCTTTCTAGCCCCATTTGTGTTGGGTGTAGCCACATGACTTGTGTTGGTCAGTGGAATGTTAGTCAATGGGATATAAACCTTAAGTGTGCTCGTGTGGCTTTGGGTTGGCTCATGTGCTCCTGTGACTGAGCACAAGAAGAACATGCCCTGGGTCCAAGAGAGTCCAAGTTTACATGGAACAGAACAGTTCAGCTTGTTTCAAAAAGAACTGGAAACAGACCTAAGCTCTCTGGATGTCTTATCTTCCTTTTAGTCTTGATCCATGATGGATAGTACATGCCACACCAGGAAGCAAATACTTGTTCAGAGAATGAACAGTCTATTACTATGCTGCTAAAAATAAACAGATAAATAAATGGAGAGAAATGATGAACTGAAGTACAGTATACATTTTAGACTAATTTTGTTTAGATGATCTTTTGGATTCTTCTGGGTTAAATTAAACTCCAGTCACAGCAGACAGGACAAAAAAAGCAGATTAAGTAAATAATTTTCTTGCATTATAGGATTTCTGGAGAGAGATCAATGCTGTCATTGGTTCAGCGGGTTGGTGATATCAGGATCAGCATGTCTGTGGAGAAGGGGCTGGCACTAACTGAGCTAGTCTCTTCCTAGGTATTTCAAATGAAGAGTATTTAATAAAGAAAGATCATCCACCCAAATGGGGGATTGAAACCCTCCAAATGCTAGCAACAGCATGAAGGACCAGATGGATAAAGAGGGACAACTCTGAGGCATGTTCTACATAGATTACCAGAGAACTCCAGCAAATCTGAGTTCAGATGCCTACAGCATTCTTCGCTGCTCATGAGTACACCCTGCATTACCTTTCTTCACTTCCCATGATCCTACCACTTCTTGCGCCATTACTCCTGGGTAGACCAGCTGTGTCCACATCCTTATCTAAAGGTGCTGAAGATTACCCATCGTGTTTTAGAAAACACTTTTTGAGTTAATTCATTGTGTCTAGTTAGCTTATGGAAACTTAAATAGGAATACCAAATTGGATGTCCTGGGAGAGGTCAAGAGAAGTGAAAAGTGAAAAGAAAAGTCAGAAATTTATGAACAAAGAAGAAATTTATAAAATATTTAATTGATTTTCATTAAGGTGTGAGTGGAGTGAGATATACTGCTGAGGTGAGGGGAGGGTGTATTGGATTTTCTAGACCCTTCTTTAAGACAAGTGACAGAAACCTGAGCTCTACAGAATATAACGAAGTTGGATGGAGAAAGTGCATAGACTAAAGAAAAGATTGAGAACCAATATTTTATGAAGATAAACTATAGAAGAGCTAAATTAGTAGACTACAAAGGGCCATTTGCAAATAGGACAGCATGCAGTTTCTAACGGAGATCTTGAAATACTGGAATGAAAATACAGTCTTTTGAATATCGAGGTCAGAGAAAATCTCTAGTAGGAGAGACTGAGAAGTCATTCAGAAAGTATTTATTTACTTGTTTCACAAACAGTGCTTTGGCACTCTCTGTGGCAGATTATACTTTCCAAATATGGCCACAACATTACCCAATGCTCTTCTAGAACCTTGCCACACTCTCAATGGCAGTAGCATCTACTTTCTCTCTCCCAGAATCTGGATGAGCTTGGGATTCACTCGTAACAAAGAAAATACAGTGGAAGTAATACTGTGTGATTCCTGTGCCTAGTTCAGAAAAGTCTTCATAGCTTCTGTCTTTCTGTTCAAATAGTTGGTCTTTTTTTTTTTTTTTTAAATATTTTATTGTGGGTGCTTCGGTGGCTCAGTCAGTTAAGCTTCTGCCTTTGGCTCAGGTTGTGATCCCAGAGTCCTAGGATTAAGTGTTGCTTTGGGCTCCCTGCTCAGCGGGGAGTCTGCTTCTCCCTCACCCTCTGCTTCTCAGAGCTTTCTCTCTCTCTCTCTCTCAAATAAATAAACAAAATCCTTAAAAAACCCCAGATAAGTTTGTTTGTTTTTAAATTAATTGAATTTAAATTTAAAAATACCATCAAACATAAAATAAACAAAATAAAATTTAAAAAATAATAAAAAAAGAATCAAGTCAGTTAAAAAAAATTTAATTTATTTTAGAAAGAGAGAGTAGGGGGAGGGAGAGAGCGGGAGAGAGAGTGAGAGGGAAAGAGAATCTTGAGCAGATTCCATGCTGAGTGTGAAGCCCGACGCAGGGCTCCATCCTACAGCCCTGGGATCATGACTTGAGCTGTAATCAAGAGTCAGATGCTTAACTGACTGAGCCACCCAGATGCCCCATAGAATGCTGGGTCTTGAAACCTTCAGTTGTCATAAGTCATTGTCCTGTCCTTAGACAGCCATGCTGTAAGGAAGCCCAACTAGCCAGACAAAGGGAGACCTCCTTGAAAGGCCCTGAGACCTCTCATGGTAAGAGAGAAAGAGGCCCAGAAAACTCGTCCCTGGCTGTTATACATCCTGTTCTCTGCACAGGAAACCTTGAGGCAGAACCACTGAGACTCTGGTCAGGCATTAGGCAGGGGTGCTAATTCCTGACCTGCAGAGCCAGTGAGAGATAGTAAGGTAAGTGTTGTTATTTGACAAAGCTGTGGAGAACCAGAGAACTGCTTTAAGACCAGACAGTGTTTTAGTTCTGAGGCACAGTGGTTTGAAAATAGAACTATCTTTGCTTGCATGAGGTCTACAGACCAGGTAGAAGCAGAGTGAGGATAAGGAACACCTATCCAGGGACAGGATGGAATGCCTTAGAATGACGGAAGAGCAAAATACCAATGAGCCGGTAAGGACAGGATTTTCTGGGGAGTTTGGGTTAAGGAGAGGAAAGTGCCTTCTGTGCAAGATAAGCATTGTTCCTTTCCTACTTTCTTGCTGCTGGAGAGGATCGGATTGAGGAGGGCAAAGCACCAAGAAGGGCAATGTGAGAGGGAAAAACAGAAACTTGAACGCCTCACGGGGACAAACGTAAAACGAGTGAAGCTGAGGTGTTAAGCGGTTCCTCAAGATGGGTTAAATGCTGTTACCGTAATCCCCCTTTTGGGGGCACTCAGGGGTCATGCTTCCTTTCAGGTACTTATTGTTAAGCTGTGGGCAGAACCGTGCCTGGCCGAGGGTGCTTTGAGGCCAGAACAAAGGGCAAAATAAGTATATAACCCCCATCCCCACCCCAAGCACATAATTTATAGCATTTTAATCTTCCTACTTGTCTCTGCTTATGAATTTCTTATAGAATTATTTAATGATGTGAGTTCAATGGGCAATTTTAAAATCTTCTTAATTTACCATTTCTTTTCTCAATGATGCGGTTAGGCACTGAATACCACACTGCAGAGGTAACAGCCTGAATGGGGGTGAGAGAAAAACCATCTAACGCCAGACAATTAATAGGTACGTGGGCTCCAGCCCTCCATCCCTGGGTCACAATAACCATGACAGGATGCTAGAGAGTTTCACAGATCAAAGAAAGACTGAAGCATGTTAAAGAGACAGCATCAAACACATCTTCTGCCCAGTCTTGGAATGCCCCCCATGTCTCCTGATGTCCTATGATGTGACGGGAATGAGTTTTACAGGACAAAGGCAATAAAAGCAAAGGAGCAGAGGATGTTATCTTAAATTGAGTTAGTAGTCTGGAAAAGGAGGCAAGAGGAGTATACCCAGTAGCATTGGGGAAACTTGTTAGAATAATAAGCTCAGAAATCCCAGGTACAGATCTCTGGTGTTCGCGAATATTTAATAGCAAACCAGGATGACTGTGAATATTCAATTCTTCTGCATGGACTGACCACACTGAGACAAAGGACGGAGTGGGTGGCAATGAGAGGCCACACCAAAGCAGGTGTTAAGGGTCCTCGTTGAGTGGAAATATCCGATTCATTCCCTATCAAAGCACTGGCAAAGCTGGTGAGACATTCCATTTCTCCCAGACGACTCAGACGAGCACATGATGTCTGACGGCAATTCAATTTCAGAGCACTCGTGGTTTACATGGGACAAATTGGCAGTCACAGTTTCAAATCCGGGTAGGTAATAACTGAACCTCACCTGGGAGAGACTTCAGGCGATGTCTACACAGCCTCACATGAATGAGGCTCACAGTCTCGGCTCGGCTTTTTACCGAGAGGTGTCTCCACCACTCCGTTGATGCTAATCGTAAACAAAAGTAAAAGGTAGGCACACACCAGGGCTCTCCTCTCATCTTGAAATACATGGAGATTTGTACCATGGGAATGTGGCTGGTCTTATGGATGGAAAGCCACAGACATCCAAAATCGTCAACTGACCCATAAAGCATCAGCATAAAACTCAAACTGGAGAAAGACTCAGATTAGTATCCAAACATGCCTCTGTTTCCTAATGCTCATTCAGACAGAGGTTCAATGGCTGGAAATTATTGAAATGAGGCAGATGTCAAGGGGACCACGGCGCATGGAGATACTCTCCGTTAGCAGACACTGTGCGCCTATGGTTTCAGGATCCTTGTTAAATCTCCACATTGTGACTAGTCCTAAAGTACCTACAGGCACAGCTCTCCTCTTTGTCACCGAGTTGCCCGAACATATGAACGGAGTTTAAAGCTCTGGGATTTGCCTGGAGCTGCAGCATTTTTCCGATCGTTAGATTTAGGGGAGCCCCGGTGCCCCACGGTAGTCTTTGGCTAGCGTGCGCATCATTTCAGAGGGCCGTTCCCTTCCTCCCCGCCGTCCCTGGCTTTGCTCCCCTCCTCCTGTTTCAACCGATGGGTCTCCATTGCCACGGCCCAGGAAAGGGCTTGGGACACTAGGTTTCCTGGTTTCTCAGCTGAGTTCAGTCAGGGTTGTTTTTCATTTTTCAAGCCAACCAATGTAAAGCATGTAAGAGGTGAGGAAATACACAGCTTTATGATGAGTGAGGGGTATGGGAGGTGGCGGGGTGTTGTGACAGTTTTGCAAAGGTGGCTGAAACCAAGGCATTCTTGGTCCCCAAGGAGACTGGAGGTGGGAAGCAGCTTAAATACAAGTTTTTTTTTTTGTTGTTGTTTGTTTTTTTCCAAATCAAACCACCACAGTGTCTTGCAACCTTTGCCTATTGCAAGGACTGCAGCCTATGTTGGCAAGGAAAGTCAACAATATTTCCTACTGCAGGAGGGAGTGAGGAAGCCGATGGAGAGGTGGCCAACAGATACAATGAAACTACTAGTTTTCTTCAGGGGAAAAAATGTCTTTATATTCAGGCAGGATCTATGACTAGATACAATTAAAAGATTGTAAGAGATCTCTCTGTGTTCTAAAACATTACTGATAAATCCTGTGCACTGTCCTATTTCATCGCTGCTCCCTGAATAAGGGCTTTGCTGCAGAGGGAGGGAGGCAAGGTCTCTTCCTCGCTCACCAGCTGCCCAGCCACAGAGCATCTTGGAAGTGAGTGGCTCAACAGAAAGACCTTCCTCCTAAAGAAATCCAAACACGCCCATGCTACTTCCCGCCCCCAAACTGCCCCCGGCAGTGCACATATTATTATTTTTTAAAGATTTTATTTATTTATTTGAAACAGAGAGAGAGAGATCACAAGCATGCAGAGAGGCAGGCATAGAGAGAGAGAAGGGAAAGCAGGCTCCCCGCTGAGCAGAGAGCCCGATGCGGGGCTCGATCCCAGGACCCTGAGATCATGACCTGAGCCGAAGGCAGAGGCTTAACCCACTGAGCCACCCAGGCGCCCTAAGTGCACATATTATTTTACGTTAAATATTCAACCTCAGTTAAATACTGAAAATATGAAAGAGGAACAAAAAAAATTTCCCAATTCAGTATCTGACCCCACCTTACTTCAGAGCAAGGTTGGAAAAACCAATAGGATGGCTTTCTTAAACTTACTTGAACCTTCACTCCTTAGAGAATATTACTGAGAATGTGTAGTTTTGGGTTATCCAGGTGGCTTGGTCAGTTAAGGGTCTGTCTTTGGCTCAGGTTATGATCCTGGGGTCCTGGGATCGAGTCCCTCGCCCCGCTCCCTGCTTAGTGCGAAGTCTGCTTCTCCCTTTCCTTCTGCTGCTCCCCTGCTTGCATGTTCTCTCTCTCTCAAATGAATAAATAAAATCTTAAAAAAAGAATATGTACTTTTTGTTCCCTTCTCTTCTTCCAACACCGCCAAAAAAAGGGAAGAAAAATAATCTGTCATATATTATATATACTTCAAGAGTTCAGATATTTTAAATGTAAAACTTTTAAGTGCAATGTAAAAAAAGTAGTTGAAAGATAGAAATATGTTTCTGACTTCACTTCAGAAATATTTCATAATTTACACTATCCATTCTTGAATGAAGAACAACTTCACCATTCATGAATTATTCGTTTCTTCTTCATGGTTAAATGTTCAGTCTGTCTATCTGTCTGGTTCATATCTTTTTCATTGATTTTTAACACTGTTAGAATTAGGAATACATTTCCAACTCAGTGCACAGGGAACTTTATTATAAAGTGTGGCAAAGTGGCAAAATGCGGGCTTGATGTATTAATCTCAACAAACCAATGTGGGAAGCTGGGTTGGTTAGTTCATGGTGATGACCGTGAATCCTCTATGGGTAATCTTCCAGAATCACATCTTTTAAAAAAGAATTATATCCATTTAACTTTCCTTAGAAAAAAATGTTTAGAACTTTTTAATACTACAGTCTGTTAAGATTTAGGTATGTGAAGTTTCTGGGTTTGTTTTGTTTTGTGTTTTAATCACTACTAAGCTAAATGACCTACACGTTCAAGGTTGCATTCAGTTGCAGGCAATCCCTAAACAATAGTTAGCGTGGCAACACACTGTCTTTAGACGCTTGCCTAGACATTACACAAAAATGTCCGGATTGTCAACTTCATAGCTAACCTCCACACTGCTTGTCGTGATGGCAGACACAGAAACTTTTTTCATTCTTCTGTGGCTTGTTTGTGTGAATGTCACATATATAAAAACAAAAATAGGTATAAAGATGCTCGGTTTCAGAAAAAGCATGGTTTGGGAACAGATTGGAATTTGGGTTTTAGTCATCAAAGATGTGATAAACAACACTGGGCATTAATGTAGAAAACAGATTGAGCTTTTTAATGGGACATCAAATAAGACTTTATTAGCATCTATTAGGTTCAACCCAAAGCTCAGGAAATAGCATTAATGAGCATCATATATCAGTGTGTCTGTTATTAGATAACAGTATCCCTTAAAACTAGTAAGCCATATAGTACTTTATATTTTTTTTACCTTTATCTTTAGAATTAGCTGACATTCTATCCTGTTACACTGGCCTTACTATTAGTAATAGTGAACCAATTTATAAACCCATTAGTGACACTTTTTCCAGAAGATAAAAACAGTCAAAATTATCTGTCAGCAATTAATCTTAATGGCTGTATGCAGTAAACAGCAATGGGCTAATTCCAGCTCTGTCAGCCCCATCAAACAATCCCGCATTAGGCAGCTTTTCAGTGATCCATTAAAGCATATTCAGAACAACAACAAATTCAATGCTGAAGGCATATGCACTAAACATTACAACAGTGATCTTCTGAAGCCATCATTATCTCTTAAATAGTACTTCCCCCATGTATTATCATTATGCTGTACATTAGAAATACTTTGATTAAACTCCCTTAATTCATAACAGACAGCTGCAGACCATTTATGCAGTTAATCTCAACACAACAGCTATTGAGGAAATATAACAAATGAACGCTGTAAACTGGAAGTCATTACTATGAAAGATACTGGCTTCCTAGCCCTCTTAGAGCAGAGTGCATCGTAAGGATGGGCTTCGCGCCTACAATAATGGGGATGAAACTGTTAATGACCTTCCACTTTTCCCCCGGAACATCTGTCCTGAGGCTGGTTGTGTTGTAGACTGGGCACGTGACCAGTTTAGACGACGCCGTGTTCCCTGTCCGTTGGCCAGCCCAAGGGTTCCAGGGAGGACGACCGAGGCCATGGTTCACGTCTATTCCCCAGCCTTGGCATTGAGAAGTCAAGGTTTTGGTTATACGAATAAGCTCACTGATTACACTGAATCGTGACTGTAGAGCACCAGAAAACCATTGGGTGCGTGTGTCATCGTTAGCGATGGCTTCTGACTTCCCTGCCAACAAGTGCTGTTTTTTAAAGTTTAATTCACAGTACTTGAGTTGACATACTTTAAAAAAAAAAAAATGATGTCTGCAAAATTTTCTCTGTAAACTGTCTTTCCCAGGTATGCGGTATTTTCGTTTAACAATTCAGAAAAATCTGCATGCCAAAAAATCCCCATCCCTTCCCTCCCATATTTAAGTGGCCACACCCCCAAGTTCATGTGCTGCTAAGTAGAACATGCACTGGTTGAGTTTGACGAACAAGAAACCTGTGTAAATTTTCCCCATAATACACCTTCACAAAATGTTTCCTTTTCACAGGTAGAGAAACCATAAACATGTGCATGAATGGGGTCTATGTGCCTGACATTTTTTTCCCTCATATAGGGTTTATTTCAAAGTTCTAAACCACAGACACCGTGTCTACCTTTTGATGAAATGGCCAACTAATTAAAACATAAATTTAGAGTCCCCTTGCCATCTCTGACAGTACTTTTAGCTTTCAGGGTTAGCATCAGTGAATTAAATATTGATTCCAAATGTAAAGTGCCCTCATTGTGGAGTGATAAGGGCTTAGCTTTCAGAGGGAAAGGCGGCTCCCTGTGGCAATTTGCACAGAACGTTGATGGCGATTTCCACCACCGTGGCTAAATTGACCCATCCCTCCAAGATGTCTGCGAACACACGGGTGTTAATGTTTGCCAGTGTGTGGAGAGTGGATTAGCTGGGGTTGGGGGGAGGTAACAGGTCACTTTGGCTCCTCAGGTTACCTCTGATGTTGTAGAGATTCCCCTGCTTGACCTCTCCCACGCTCCCACTCACCTCTAGGAACACCCCCCCCCCCTTTTTTCCAAGATTTTATTTATTTATTTGACACACAGAGAGAGAGAGATCACAAGTAGGCAGAGAGGCAGGCAGAGAGAGAGGGGGAGGCAGGCTCCCTGCTGAGCAGAAAACCCGACGTAGGACTCCATCCCAGGACTCTGAGATCATGACCTGAGCTGAAGGCAGAGGCTTAACCCACTGAGCCACCCAGGCGCCCCTGGGAAACTTTTCTTAATTTTTTTCTCCTTTCCCTTGAATTTGTTTGAAAGGCAGGGATGTGGTGATTATTTGTTCCATCCCCCCCCTCCTGTTTCTCAGATTTGTATTTGTGACAAAGTTGTGCCAAATCCTTCTTGGGTACCTGGATATCCTGAGGCCAATTTCAGGCAGGAAGTGCAGTTGGAAGCAACCAGGATTCTCATTCTTTTTGAAAAGTCCTCTCATCCTGGGCCTTAGCTCCCTGCCAGGTGAGTAAGAAAGCTCTACTACCAGTTGCTGAGTCACAACTAAGTTTGAGAAATAATGCCCCTCCTTGGAAGTTCACAGCATATGGCAGTGTAGTAAAGCCTCTAAGAAGTTCTAGAGCGCATGTCCAAACCGACCCAACCAACATTTTTAAAAATAGAATAGCTGTCAACATTTTATGGGCCACTAATCTTTTATAGAATATATTTGGGACATGTTTTTCTAAATGCCTGGTTAAAATACTTATGCCTCAATATTAGCTTATGGTAGGAAAAAACAAGTTTACAATGTGATTAATGATGCTTTCTTCTGATTTCTGTTTGTAAGACTTAGCTTAAAGATACTCTACTGTTGACAAGTGGCCATTAGCAAATAAAATTATGTTTGCAAATAAAAATTATGCTTGGAATTCAGAAGTTTGCTTGACTCTGGTAGATCTGGCCATTCATTACAGGAATCCAAGTTTATCACACGATGTCCATATAGAAATTTTTCTGATTGAGACATAAGATTTTCTTCAACTAATGATTAGATTTTGGCAAATGATGTTAAACATATGGATAACTCACAAATGTGCTCATTTATGCTGCCGTGAAATATTATCTTTAGCTATAACACAATTATATTGTGCAACAAAAGTTCAATCTAGACATATTTACTATCTGCCTCTATTTAGAAAGCTTCCAGTTATGAGCAGGTAACTTCTACATGCTACTTTGAAATCTGCTGCTGGGAGTCTCAGCATACATTTTGCCCCAAAAATATACTACAGATAATGATTATGTTCTAGATCTAACTTATTATTATGTCTAATCCATTGCAATCACATGGCTAATAAGTTACATACTTTAAATAATAAGCCAAATATCAGTATTGTTGCCCTATTAGTAAATTAAACCAAATAGAAAAATGATAAGGTGATAAAATTAACAAAGAAATTTTTTTTAAAGGTTTGGTCTAGAATGCTAGCACTTGAGGAAACTTAGGTTTAATTTAAAAGATTGGGTTGCAGGTTGAGGTGTGTCTTTGTGTGTGTGTGTGTATGTGCGTTTGTGTCTTCTGAAGCAAACTTATAATTGCAATGTTTCTAAATACTTATTATCTTCCAAACGTACATCCTATCCCATCCAGCCTTCTATTCAGACATATCAAGGCAGGTCTTTTTCCAAGAGAAAGAGCTAAGACTCTTATGTGGAATAGAAAAGAAAAAAGATTGAAAGAGAACAGAAAAAGATACTTTCCTATGAAATCTAGGTAAGAATTGGCTGCAGTGGGGAAATGAGAAAGTAGCTTTGAGGGTGTGCGTGTGTGAGATACACACACACACACACACACACAGATGGAAAGAGAGTAGAAGTAGGGTTTCTTTGACAGATTTATATAAGATGTGAGTAGTGAAATACAGAAAACTTGGGGACCACAGCATTTATGCAGTAATTTTTCTTTTTTTTAAGTTTTTTTTATTTTTTTATTTTTATTTTTTTAAGAAATGTTTTATTTATTTATTTGACAGACAGAGATCACAAGTAGGCAGAGAGGCAGGCAGAAAGAGAGAAGGAAGCAGGCTCCCTGCTGAGCAGAGAGCCCGATGCGGGGCTCGATCCCAGGACCCAGAGATCATGACCTGAGCCGAAGGCAGAGACTTAACCCACTGAGCCACCCAGGCGCCCCTATGCAGTAATTTTTCTGAAGGTGGACATTTTGTGACGGGAGTCAAGAATGGGTAAAACGGTCTCACTATCATAAGCCTGGTGTTCCGTTTGTCTTGAATTGTGCCTCAAACACCTGCATAACCTCCAAGCGCCAACTTTTTTCTAATTCCTGTTGTAGAGTTTAGTTCGTGTGACTAAGTTTCCATTTTGTCTCCTTGCTTGGCTGTATGGTTCTTCACTGAGCCTGGTACTTGGGACCCCAAATTTTACCAGTCCTTTCCCCCAGAAGGCTGACCCCTAGCCCCTATGTTCTACCCACTGCCTTGCCACCTGACACTGACCCCTGTCTCACATACCCCCTTCCCCACAACTGTCTCCTTCTCCTCATGGATCCCAGCATGCTTCTCTCTGTCTGGGTCCTCCAAGAGCTCCTTACCATTGGGGTTCAGGTAAGCCCTGCCAGTGTTCCCAACCCATGCTTTACACTGTACTTGGAGTCATTTTAGTAAATGCCAGTTTGGGTTAGTCAGAATACTCCTGAGTCACGTGCCTGATAAGCTCCATATTCTACAGCATGATCTGTTCCCTATGTCCCCTACTTTGTTTTCTTCCTCCTCTGTTCCAGCTCATCTGATCTCCTGATATTCCTCAAAGGCACAATGTTTACTCTCAAATCCATGTCTTTGCACATCCAGGTCCCCTCCCCCTAACTTCTTTTCCTATTAACTGCCTCCTACTCATCAATACTGAATTCATTTATCATGGCTTTTGAAAATCTCAGTCTCTGGCTAAGCAAGATGCTCCTACACACTGAATTATAATTCACTGAACTGTAATTACTTTCCTGTCTCATTTTGACCTGCTTGAAGACAAGGACAATGTCTTTCGTTCAGTATCATGAGCTCGTAGACTATTTCTTGGAACATAGTAGGTACCTAGAAAGTACTCATTAAATGAATGGACCAGAGACTATCAACAACTACAGTACAGCGATCACTCCCTTTCTGGCGTAGAATTGCAGTATTCTTATTAGATTATTAGTTAATAGACTAACTCTATTATATAGGGAAAAGATATCGGTAGCATCCATGTGAAAAGATTAACAAACACAGATCTGCATGTAGTAGGATTGCAAATGGTTTTATCCAACCTTTATGTGCAGGAGCTGGCTGCCTAAATTTAAAAAAAAAAAAAAAGGAATGGGTTACTTTTATTAAAATAAAAAAAGAGGTCATTTAAAAAAAAGAAATGTCTCCTTAGCATGACTCACAGCTTTTCAAAGAAACAACATACCCAGGGCCCCTGACTGCCTCCTGGGTTGCTCTTGCTCTATTCTGCACGTCCTGTCCCCTCTGTTTCCCTCCTCTCGTTTCCCCCCAAGCTGTTGGTGATGAGAGATTTGGCCTAGACGTGGTGCCATTTGGTTCGTATTTGAATGAGGGTGGAACGCTCGCAACATCCGGTTTGGTACCTCTCTGGCTGGTGAGACTCCCACCATTATCGACCAGCTACCCTCACTGCCAACATATCCCAAAGTTGTGGTGGGAGGGATGCCAGGCAGCGCTAAAGGACTTGCTTCTCCTTGCATTCCTGGTGAAGCATGTACCCTACAGGGGGAGAATCAGGGTCAGTCATTTTATTTGCTTTAAGACATGGTACCAATTTCTCATAAGGAGGCAGAATGGGTGGTTTACCAAACTAAAATAAAGGAGCCCAGCCAAACTCCCCACACAACTTCTCTCCAGCAGCAAAGTGTGTCCTGGGCATTCCTCTGGATCATTAAGACGGCACCTCTACCCACAGCAGGGCTGAGCACAGAGCCCACTCCGTAAATGTTTATGGGCTAGTCCTTCTGAGCTCCACTGAATGGGCCTTTCATTCCTCGGAAAGTTAGCAAATTCTCTTAAATAGCAATGCAATATTTAATGTTTTTTCCCTAACTCTATGTCTACAAACAGATTGAAGAAAATTGGTGTACTGGTCTAATGCTATTAAAGATGATGAAGAAAAAATGTAATGATACTTGAAACAGGCTTGCCTTCTCTGTTAGTTCATAACAGCATCAGATGACCAAAGTCTTGGTTTTAATGACAAGGTTTATTGATACGAGAAATTAATGAAGTTCAACAAACGTTGAGTGGGTGCCTAATACATTCAAGGTGCCACACTAGGAGCTTTGCAGAATAAAACAGGGCTGAATCCTGGGCCTGGCTTCAAGGAATTTACAGTGTGGTGCCTATCTACGAAGTGGGATCGAAATTCTCTTCTCATTGACTGTAACTCAGAAGAGTGAAGGTTTGTATCTCTGTTTGTTGAATGGTTTTCTTTAAGTTGAGATTGAGTCTTAGCCCCTCCTTGAAAATGTCCCCAACTCACCAACTGCATTATCCGTAACTTTTGGGCAAGGTTCTATTTGTTCACTGGTTTCTCCATTTACGTTCACACTCAACAAATATTGACTTAAGGCTCCTGTGTGCTGGTAACTGTTCTAGGAGCTTGGAGACACAGTGGTGAACAAAACTTCAACACACACAGTAGGAATGAGTAAGAGCTAGGAGGAGAAAGCAAGCAGAGAGAGAGGGTCGTGAGGGTGAGGAGCTCTTCTGAGGAGGGTGTGTTAGGAAGGCTTTCCGAGAAGTTGGCATTTGAATGAGGACTTGCAAAAGTCTGGGGGATGTGCATGAAGGGCAGACGTCCCAGTAAGTACAAAGGCCTGAAACAGAAGGAAGTGGATGTGTCTGCGGAACAGTGGCTGAGGAGGAGGGCTGAGCCATGGCCAGGTTCTGGAAGGGAGGGGACTTGGAGGCCAGGGCAAAGCCAGGGCAAGGCTAGGGCAAGGCCCAAGCAGAGGAGTTTGAGCATAGAACATAACTAATCTGATCTTTGTTTAAAAAAGATCACTCTGACTATTCTGTGGAAAAGAGACTGTAGAATAAGTTAAAAAAATGAATAAATACCCACTCCACTATTTCAGTCCTTGGCCCAGATGGAACTGCCCAAACACACTAGTCTTTCCTAGTTTCGCTACATGGACAATAGCTTGTCAATACAATTGCTATTATTAAATAGCAGTTTCTACCTGGAAGATTTGGATCCATATTGAGAAAAACTGTGTAACAACTGGAAGCTTCCCAACAGTGAACTCTTGTCCCTAGAAGTGTCCACATAGAAGCTAGATGACCTGCTGTCCGGGGCATTTTAGGAGGGATCCCTACAATGAGCAGACATGAACTTGAAGCCTCTGAGAACTGCGAATTTCCTGGACATCTTTTGCTTCCCATTCCATGATATAGATAACCCAGGATTCCAGACTTAAGATATGGAGAGTCTAGTGGCCATTATCCTGTGCTTCCTGCATCTCTCATTCTGCCCGCTGGGCGTGGTGCTGGCAGATGGCACTCTGCCGTCAGCCTCTCTGGAGATCTCCTTGGCGGCAGAGAGCTGCTTTGCCTCAGGTCACACGTCTTCCTGGGAAGTCCCATATCCATGGGCAGTCCATGGGGAGTTTAAAAAGCTCCATCCCCTCGCTCCTCCTTGGGGCAGCCTTGAAGGGCCAGCCTAGCTCCAGAGCTCCCTGAGGTCAGCTGGCAGTTAGTGGACTCTTCAGGCTGCCCAGCTTCCCTGTTTGCCTAGTCTGGCTTTATTCCCTTCCTTCCCACCTGTTGGTCCCTTTAAAACCCCCTCTCCCCCTGCCCACCACCACACACACACTCACCATAAGCTCCATCTCTGGGCCTGCTTCCGGAAACCCAAACAGAGAACACCATTGTGTAAGTAAAGTAGCTTAGTTGGAGTTCGGGGCTCCTGTTTGCATTTTGAGCAAGTGTAGCATCACACAAGCTTTAAGGGAACCTCAGGCCAGGGAAGGTCTCTCACCGTATTCAAAAGAGGGCTGTTCTGAAATCTCCATGAGTGCTCCAGAGCGAGCCAGGGAGTGCTCAATGTTTGGGACACAGTGACAGCTCAGTAAATACGTGTCTATTACAACCCCCAGTCATACGTGAACGGACAGCATCATATGGACCCCGTGTTCTTATTGGGAAGGTTCTGTACCGCCTTAAGGGGCCGAGGGCATGCAGCAGCCAGTGATCATGGAGCTCCTGAAGGCAAGGGGTGATCTCTGTGGCATCTTGGTCTGAAGGGCTTTGTGGGAAAGAGGCAAAAGGCCATGGTTCCCCTTTGGAGAAGGAGAAGAACATTGTCATGCGCTCTGGAAACTGCAAGGGACTCTGGGCTGGCCCCCAGCGTTGATTAAGAAAAGTGCATAGCATTGCAGGAGAAATTCAGAAATCACTCAGGGATGGAAACGTTTGCTATCACCAATGTTTTGAGCGAGTACTGTCATTTATAATTCACCCCACATCATTTTATATCTTCCTCTGATATTTTATTATTACTTTTATGTCTCTTCCTGAAGTGCTTTGAGGATAAATTCTTTTTTTCCGCAAGGATCTTTTTCATATGAATAGGCTCATTGGCATCAAAATGTTAGATGATAAATTAAGCTATAATACAGAAACACGATAAATATGGTATGTATGAGCACAGACATCACAGGACCATGCTTGTATTTTATCGTATTTCAGTTTGAGGGTAGGAGGCAAATTCTGTGGATATTAATGTGAATTCTGTACATGGGTCTTGAGAAAATAAAAGTATTCAGATAGGTTGTATTAAAAGGAATAGATACTTCAGCCCACTCACAATAGGGTTTTAATCAATGTTTGTCACCTCCATGCTCCCCATGGTCTGGGATGGTTCACTCTGACCAGGCTTCATTCATTGCTACTGCCGTAGGCAGTGTGATTCAGTGGGGTCCAGACCCAGAAAAGCCACCCTGGGTTACCTCTCAGCTCCCCAATCTCCAGCTGCATGGCCTCATGCTAAGTCACTCATCCTGGCAGCTCATTTTCTCATCTGTAAAATGGGAATGAATGTAATAATACCGAACTTGTAAGGTGGTTTTGGGAAGTTAATATACATCAAACGCTTGGAAGAGTGTGGCCCCTAAGAAGTTTTAAATAATCAGTTACTATACAGAAGGAGTTCCCCTTTAAGAAAAGGGGAGGGGGTCCGAGGTATTCCATGGCTCTTTGTGTGTTGTGTATCACATTTGGTTCCTCCCAGCTGAGAATGTCTCTGAAATGATGAGCGCAGACAAATGCAAGAAGTCTACTTGAGAATCCAGCGTGGTGACGAGGGAAGGTGGAACAGGCAGCAGGTACCCAAATACCACCAATGGAAGCGTCTGCGGCTTTTCTCCCATTTCCAGCTATGTAATTCACTTATCATAGCTTCAGACTAATACTTCATTTTATGCACTTTATTTCTCTTGTCCGTAAAATGGGCACAAGATACTGGACTGTGTAGAGTTCAGAGGGAAACCCTTGCTCAATAACTAGAGTACTTGGTGTCTGTTATGAGCGGCTCGGTAAGCAGCCTATAGAGCTCACATAAGCTTATAGAGCATCTCACACTTGGGAAAGGAGATTGGGGATGAGCAGTGGCCTCTGTTAACCCTTCATCTTGTTGCGTTGCTTCCTTCTCCAGCTGCCAGCAGAGCTTGGTCAAGGCTCTATTATTGTAACTGGACCTCAGTGTTGACCGGTCTTACTCCTTGGACTACAGCCCTGCTGTAAGCAAGTCTTGCTTTGGAATCAGTCCGACCTGGGTAGACCCAGGATCTGGGTGAGCAGGGGCTGGGGGGAGGTTTACAGTTTCTTGTGGGGTCTGATATTCCCTCCCACACTCCTGGGAGCAGGAAGAAAGCATCAGTTAAGGCAATGCCTGGTGGGTTCCTATACAGGGCCCAGGAATGGTGGTCTTCTCCTCTTCCTTCTCATGCTCAGGAGCAGTGATCTTCTATCAGCAAAGTGAGAGGCTTGGCACATCATAGGCATTTCACTCAGCACCACAGAATCTGAATTTGTGATAGTCATCCCCAAAGTCTGATCTAGGAACAGTAACACTATGTCTTCCCATATGAGCTATAGATCAAGGCATTCCTGTGTCCATTTCATTAATCTGTTTGGATCCAGATGTCTTCATTCCTTGAATAAAACAAACAACAAACACAAATGGTGAGAGGTAAGAGATTTGCTAATCTCAGCTCCCACAATATACTTAACCTACAGCGAGTTTCAGATTTCCTGACCTTAAGGATCTTGTTTCTATGAAATGGGTACATTGTTAACAAAAGAGGATTTAGTGCAAAGTACTTTCTCCATGCTTGAATTCTTTTTGCATTTTGTGCCTTTTGTTTGAATCATACCACTTGAAATCAGATTTATCAATTTTAACATCCGGAAATAAACGATCTTGTAAAGATTCAATGTGCATATCTACAAAGGGATACTATTATGGGCTATAGGAGAAATAGTCATTATAATAGCATCCAAGAGCAGTCAAGAAAATTTATAGCCATAGGCTAATTATCCTTTTCGTGGGTATTTCCCACCCCCCCTTCGCTCTCAAGTTTACATCATGGTGAAAATTCTTCCTCTGAGGCTAGGTCAAGGCTACAGGCTCATGTAAATCCTGATCTAGATATTGAACATATTTATCACGGTGGCCCTTTATTGGTGTCTCTACAGAAAGTGGAGTGGATAGAGATGCTCAGAACATTCTGTATTCCAAAGGAATAAAATCTACTATGCTGTAATGTTATCTCCTGCTGCCGTAGCAGAGAACCACCTCAACACGAAACCACACTTTCTTCAGTTTCTTTAAACTGCATTCCCCTCCCCCTCACATTTTTGGGGACCATCCTGCTGGTTTTCCTGTAAACGGGGCCTTTTTACAGACAGCGAACCCTCTGGAAGGTTGCGCTCTGGACATGCTGTCTCCTCTGTCAAGTTCATTTCTTTCTTCCCTTTTCCAAGCTACAAAGCTACAACAATGTTTATATTCATATGAAGTATTTCAGCAATTCATAGCCAATTTATCAATGACCACGCAGCTGCAGGCACTGCAGTCTGAGAAAATATACCAGCTCACTTGGTGTTTACATAGGCTCCGAAAGCCCCTAGTTGCGGCAAGGGGACAGAAAACCCCAGGAGTCATTAGAAAGGTACACTGGAGCCCTGGCCAGAGATGGTGGAGGGATGTTTGCATTATAGCCCAACACATCATTAAGGACACAATTGTTATTTAATGTGGCACAATCATCTTTCTACTCTTCGTGAAATCCACTTAAGTAATTACCTTCTTAGCTCATTGGCTCTGCGAGCCGCCTGGCTAGAAAGGGTTATATCGAAGGAAATATTAAAAAACAGCCTCATACAATTGCCCCCTTTCAGCTGACTGTTCCTTATTAACATATTCAAAATGAAGTTCTTCCCCCACCCCCCACGACCCTGAGAGAGTGAGGGAACTCCAAGGTAAATAAATGCTCTGGGGCATTAGCAGGATTTCAAGAGAATAAGAACACATTACCCAAAGTGTCTTCTACTGTCAGCCATTCTTAAAAAAAACAGCTGATACCTGCATAATGCCTGGTTCTTTGTATTTTCACTTTGACATCTGTTTTAGCCAATCAATTTTTCATTGAAGCCAAAATGCTGCTTTAAAATTTGCCTTGGCTTTCTCCTTTTAAGACAAGAACAAATTTATGAAGAAAATACTCCTTTACAAAACTCAATGCAGGCTTCCCAAAGCTGTGTGGATCTTGGTAAGTGGCATAGTTTTGAAGCCTCGCTTTGAATAGTCTAGATATTAAGACGGATGATTTAAAGAATCCACAGGACTTATTTTCAGAGCACATTTACATGTCTTTCAAACAGATTTTTTTATTATGACGTGTCCAAGATGAGCTTGCAAAGATTTAGCATCATTTAAGAAGAGCAGTGCCGAAGTACGGAATTGAAATTACTTGAAAACACACATCTGCATTTTAAACTTTAAGCTGGCTTTCAAAATACCCTGTACAATCCATGTTTACTATAAATACAGCGAGGTAAGTCTGAAATACCTTTATCTTATTTGGTAGCTCTGTGTTTGAGCCTCTTTGTTTGAACGGAAGTGTCAGCTGTATTTTACTTTATTATATAAAAAAGTTTCAGAATTTAATTAAGGGTCAAGTACCAGCAGTAGATAAATGCAACAGCGAAAGCATATTTCTGATCACTCTGAAGTCTGCAATCATGAAAATTATTATCATTGAGTAAAACTGGTCTCAATGATGGTGACTGGGAGACAGATTCTGTGTTACTCAGCCGTCATTTACATAATAATGGGTTCCAGTTTTCATCAGCACCTTTTGTTTGTACAGTGCTTACTGCTACACTAAATTGTCAAAATGTCATTCCTCTCCAATCAGCCAGAAAATATCAACAGTAAACAAGGCACAGGAAGAAATTCTCTGATTAGAAGTGTGGCAAGAGGAAAAGGAGAGCTCAAGTCTTCCCAAGCACTGGAAATGTGTTTTTTTTTTTTTTCCTAGTGTCCCCAAGAAGACAGTCACAAGGCTTGGTTTAGGAAAATGACTTCTCTCCGCCGCCCCCTCCGCCAGCCCCTTTAATGAAGAAATACCACTCTGCTACCGAGGTCGCTCTGAAACCTCAGGACTTTCCCTGGGGATTAATAGATTTACATATGTATTTGTCGGTGCCACTCTGGGGCCTCTTAAACTGGGCATCAGTCCCCCCCCCCCCCGGGGGGGGGCAGACTCTCTTAGATTAAACTGGCTGGGATCTCCTAGTGTTCTTGTCCTTGCTCTTTCTCTGACTGTTGGCTAGTGGCGTTCCAGAGGATAAAGGAGCCATGGGGAAGAATTTGGCCCACGATCCCTCTGCCATCACATGGGGCACTTACAGGGAACCTCCCATCAGTTGACACTCCTCTCCCTTCAGACTACCAGAGACTGAGAGCTGGCTCCTGAGGGAGGTGCCCAGGGGCTGAGGAGCTGGAGAGGAACCCCAGGTGGCAGATGGGGCTTCTACTTCCCTCTCCACAGGCCATCACTTGAACTGGGACTGGGGACGTGGGAGGATAAGATGCCAAAGCCAGTGGCAACATTTAGGGGGCTGAGCTCTGGGTGCCCAGCTCCGAATTCTTTCTCCCTGCTCTGCCAACACCCCCCTCCGACCAACTTCCTTCCACGATATTTTAAAGTATGTAAGATACATGAAATCAATGAATCTTTGGTTCCTAGGTGAAATCTGCTCAGGACCAGAAAAAGATGAGGATGAATTAATACAATGTATGCCTTATAACCATTATAGTTACAAAGTATATTAAAATTAAAGACTTCACATTGTGTTTGAAATAAAAATGAATATAGTGGCATTCTGCCAAGAGTCCCAGAAACCACTCTTGTGTGGAATTGAAACATTTGGCTCATATAATACTTAATTTATTTTTATGAAATGACAAGTTATATAAATGTACGTTTAAAACAGAGGGGTACAACATTTTGGGGGGTTTCTTTGTATTCTGGCTTATACAGCTCCACAGAGTTATGGCATAGCTAAATAGAACAAAAAACAATAAACTTCTCCAAAGTGTGTGTGTGTGTGTGTGTTTAAGGTCCATGTTCCCCAAGTATTTAAAAATGCGATCGTACAGTTAGGTTGCCCAAGGAAAGGCTCCCAGTATCTTCTTTTGGGCATGAATGGGAGTTTTAAAATCTATTGAAATGAAGTGTTGACATCAGGAAATATTTTGTAGAGCATTCAGGTTTCTTACCATGCACTTTATTTTGCTTGGCTACTTTTAATTTTTTTCCCCACTTCTTCTCTTTGAAAATCCGACATTGTCCAAACCCTTTCGATTAAGAAGCTTGGCTGAATGGAGGCGCGGCGATGATGTGGCGGTGCATCGATAAACAGGGGGACCGCGAAGCTGGGCAGCTCGCGGGGGAAACAGGGCTGATCAGCGGTAATTACCCTGACACCTCATGCAATACAGGGAATTAACTCCTAGGACTTTGGGCCGAATGAAGAAGAAGTTGATGTTTCACGTTGTGAATGCATCAGTGCCTGAACCCATTACCAGTCTGAACGAAGATGGGAATTCACTCTACTTTTTGGGGGTGGGGGTTGGGGCCGGGAATGCAGAGCGCTGTGCAGAAAATGAGAAAGTAATTCAGGATGCTGAAGCAACAGCAATTTGTATTTTTATTAAGGCCTTTACCTTCTGAGTCTATATCGTATCCATAAGACATAAATAAAAGAAGAGATCCATGGCAACCATTGTCTTGGACAGGGGGGAGCCTGTTGTTTTTAAAGAAGAGGTTAGTGTGTCACCAAAGCAGGTGACGGTATTTGGCGACAGACCTAAAGGAGCGGAAGTGCTGGAAAACACAGAGCAAGGAGGGGAAACAGAGCTCAAAAGGCAACTAGTTAGCAGCTGGCCCCATGACCTTTAACTGCATCCATGGTAACTGGGCTAAAGATGGAGTTCCATTTTATTATCCTCACACCCACAATGTTAAACCTGTGAATCCCATTGCAATTTAATGGCTGAAATCAGAAGGCAGATCTGTGTTCACTGGACCAGTGCCGATACCCTCTTAGCTAATGAGCGCAATAAACATTTTCATGCCAGGAATCCAGTGCAAGTGGAAATATTATGCCATACAGAAATATATACCCAAACACAAAGAAATGGTCAGTAAAGCCAGTCTTTTCTGTATACTTGCATATTCTAGCATTCCAAGCCAGTCCTCTTTTAAGAGAAGAATTTTAAAAAGCTGCTAGGCTATTAAAAACTGTGGCATACCACAAAGCTTATTGTGAACGAGAAATCTGAAGTTATGAATTCTGGAGTTAATGACTATTACTGCGTCTTCTATTATTTTCTTTAATGAATCTTATTATTTGTAAATGTACGCTTCCTTTTATGTGCCTCTAATATACTCTATGCCTTTTCCCTGACTGTACGCTGTACCTCCAGCCACTCAAAAACAGCACAGGAGCGACCCCCACTTCTTCGGTAACAGGGAGGAGGTTTTTCTTGTAACTTCGCCTTCACCGCCATTCCGGCCCTAAGAATTAGCGACAACAGGGATCTATTGTCGCAGACTCTGCAAACCTGCAAGGATCCATAGATCACACTTGTTTGTTTCGAAGCCCCAGGAAAAAACTGATGAAGGTATCTGACCACTAGTGGATGAGCCTTTGAGCGTGCCCTGCCTTTCTGAACAAACGCGGTTCGTGAAAACGCTTTTAATGAAAATGCACAGATTCGGGTTCAGGAGGAGATGACAACGGGGTCTGAACAGCTCAATCTCAGCCACAGCCGGCTTTCAAGGTTCAAGTCCGGTTTATGTCCTAGATGAATTTAAAATCTGTGTCGGTTTTCTGTCCACCTTCTCCCGGTCATCCTTTGGACAAAACTTACTTTTAACACATTAAACTTCAGCTGTGTCACTGTGCCGCTAGTATGGAAAGGCTGCCAAGAAGGATCCCTGAAACCCCCCTTACTTGTTGCGACAAGACATAGTCAAAGTTCCAAGACTTGTTGGGTGCCGGAAGAAAATGGAACTTAAACGGGATTTTTTTTTTTTCTTCTTTTTGTTCAGATTTTTCCTCAGGAGTTCTGAAATATTCCCCAACTTTATTTTGGTGAAATGCTTTTCTGAACAAAGATGAGGGCTTAATAACTTTCCTTATCAGGAAAAATAAATGTTTCTTACAGCACAATGCAAGGCATCCTTTATAAGAGAAAGCTTGAATCGTGTTGCTAACAGAGACTACTTGTTCTGGAAGCTACAAAGGTCAGGGAAAAGATAATTTGGCTGCTTCTTATCTTCAACACAGTGTCACTTTTTTCATGATCAGAAAGTTTTAGGAGGGTTGGGGAAAAAAAAAAGGGATAGACAAAAGAAGTGAAAAGTCAGAGCCCTGAATAATCACACCTGTTTATTTGACTTATAAAAGGGCAGGATGTGTCTCTATCGGTTTAATAAAAGATGTTCTATCAATTTAGACAATTATACCAAAGATTAAGAATGTCATGAAGCTGGTGAAATCTCCTAGGTAACATTAAAAAATAATATGCTTTTAGATCACATCATATATTAAATGACAACTGCCAATTTTTTTTAAAGGAGTACTCAAAATTCTTTCTTGAATGACAATTTGAAGTTAAAATACTTTGTTCTCCACAGTTGACTTCATTGACATGACACTTCTTGACTAGGGAGACTTGGCGCCTAAGAGCTTTTTCTTTTATCCAAGTAAAAGTAGACCGTAAAGTAGACTTTATGGCCTCCCTGCATCATTGCTTAATTAAGGAACAACAAGAAATGCTCTGCCTGCACATTACTTGGCTTAAGATATCTAGCTATGACTAACATTTAAATATCTGCCATCCTCTCGACTCAACTTTGTTTTCTTGGCTCTGAACGATTGCTTTCCTCATCGTTCATTAGCTTAGTAAAAATGATTTCAAGCCTTAATAAGAAGACAGTAGTCACAAAGGGAAAAGGCAGATGAACACAGACTCAACTCTGAGGAGGACGGATGAATGGCTGGACCAGAGGTGAAGGGTTTAAGGCACTCTCCTGCACGGTCCCTGCTTGCTCAGTTTGCGTAATCCTATCGGCTCCTTCCTGAGGACTGTTACACAAATAACCTGCTAGCCACGGTGATTCTGGGAAGTCCTATATATGGGAGCTATGGAAACACCTAGAATCATTTACTCCCCTTTAAACGATGTCTTTGTTATAGTCCTTGGTCTTTGGAGGGAAGACTCCGCCCTCCTCTAGTCCTCTACCATGTGGAGCCTCCCCCCAGTAAAGGTCGGGTACTCCTCAGTTGGCCCAAGCAACAAAGGAAGGAGCCTGAACTCCACTGACCCCCAGGTAGACCATTGGCCGGGAACTCATGCGTTGGTGATAAGCTCTCAGGGAACAGGTTATAAGCAGAGATTGTCTGCCAGTCAGAGTGTTCGCCCCTCTAAGGAGCCCCGACTGCTGCTCACCCCAGCTTTGCATTATGCTTCTTTTGCCAAAATCAGCCTTCTGCTCCTCCTCTTCCACCTGTAGCCTTACCTTCTGGATCCCATCCCACGTTCATAATTTAACCTCTGCCCTGCCAGGCAAAGCACCAAGTGCTTCTGGCTTGTTTGTGACAAGGTATAAAAAGCCCATCGTCACTTCACACTTTTCAACTCCTGGGTCCCTGGCACACATCCTTTGACCTATATGGTAGAAGTGAAACCGCCATTGTTATTCCCAGCACCGTCTGTGGGAACCATACTCATTTATCAGGCTCTTAGCCTGTGCGTGTCATAAAAACTATCTCATTTAATCTTTGTAACAATCTATGGAGAAAGCAATTCTGGGAGGCTAAGTAAATTATCAGGAGTGAGAGAGATAGCAAGTCATTTAGTTGCGCTATCGTTCTTAGAAAAACCAACTTGGATAATAATTGAGTTTTCGTGGCATTTTTGTGGTACAGACGCAGGTCTAAAGATCCTTGAGTGCCATTGCTATTTGTGGACTCAGAGGACGAGGCACCCTTCTCTAACTGATTTTTCTTACAAAGGTCCCAGGATCCTCATCAACTTGACTGCTTAGGGAGTGAGTGTAGGTCACCGGACTACCTTGAAGCTGTATTGTCTGGACTTCCTGGCTCCTAGTCTGATCTTCTGATGCTCGCTGTGAAACGCTGAGGGTGCTTGACTCCAGTTCTCTCCTTGTGCCATTGTCCTGCCCACGGCGTGCCTGTGAATAACTTAGTCAACATCTGTGTGCTGTTTTACCTCCGAGCCTGGCTTCCGGTGGGCATTCAAAAGTATATCCACTGGGGACCCCTGGGTGGCTCAGTGGGTTGAGCATCAGGCTTTGGCTCAGGTCATGATCCCAGAGTCCTGGGATCGAGTCCCACATTGGGCTGCTTGCTTGTCAGAGAGCCTGCTTCTCCCTCTGCCTGCAGATCCCTGTGCGTGTGTGTGCTCTTTCTCTCTCTCCTTCTCTCTGAAAAATAAGTAAATAAGTAAATAAATGAATCTGAATTTAAAAAAAGTATATCCATCAGATCAATTGACAAATTTTAGTGGCCTCTTTTAGCAAGAGTTATCTTGTCAGATGACTTCCACAGAGAACGAATGTGGAAGGGAAATGATGGTGAATTTTTCAGTTGCCATTGACATTATTTACCTTATTTACTTGTACATATCACCCTTGCTTTCTCCTCAAAGAGAGAGGTAGGAGATATGAAGATAATACACCAAAACAGCTTTAGAGTTCTTAAAAAAAAAAAAAAACCAACCTTGGAAATAAAGATACACTTGACTTTGCAAAAACATCCAACGTGATTCAAAAGCCACTGCAGGGTCCTCACTAACACAGAACTTCTACACCTCCATTTATGGGCCCAGTCTGCACACAAAAAGTGGGGGCCACATGATGGTCAGAACAAACCAGGCAGGAAGCCAGGCATTTTCTCAGAGCAAGAGCACTTTCTGGAGAGGCTGGGCGAGAGGAACAGACCTGACTCCAGGAACGTCTTCTCCAGTTACTCACTGGATTGGACTGCGGGGTGAACAAGTCCTACCCAGAAGACTTGCGGAAAAAAGGCAGGTCAACGATAGAAAGCAATTTTCTAAATATATAGGATCTCAGACTATTGATGATAACAGGAGAAATGAAAGCAACATGTTTCAAATGTGGCACGATGGCAATCTAATGCTGGAGAGATAGAAAAGCAAGATGACTAATAGGTAGAAACAAAGAAGAGTTGAAATTCAGAAAATCAGTTTATGGGGATAAGTCACATAACATTGAAAGAATGGAGAAAACACACAAACGATAGGACTCTGATCTTTGGGTAATAAATAAGGCAATTTGCATGCACAAGTGGCTCAAAATGGAATTGTATGGGAAGAAAACCAAGCAATAATTCAAAGTGAAAAATCATCCCATCCTCAAATAAAAATGCAACTCTTCTTATCAAATAATATAGTCAACCAACCAGTTTTAGTCGATGTAGGGAAGTACTTTTAGTAGAGGGTTCAATTTAAGATTCAAAAGGACTCATGACTGAAGAGTAACGGTGTTTTTCTGAAGGCCAAGGTCGTGCTTTACATGTCGTGTAAAGTACTTGGTACATTTGGCGGTGTTAGTGTTATCGCTGTTAGTTCCATAAGGAAAAATTGAAAAAGTGGGTCAGGGAGGGGAAAAATTATTCATGTGATAGTCTTTTAAAAATAAATATCACACACTGCTATTTAGAATGGGTTAAATATAATGAAATTATAGATAAAGTTTGTATTCTATCCTCCTAATATATTTGGAACTATTTTATTATACATCAAGACTTCCCTAAACAGATGAATAATGGTAATCAAGGTTTCTATTTATTTCTGCTATAGTGTGGAAGTAACTGCATTATTTGGGTAACTCTGATAATTCCAACAGGCACTAGAATAGACATATACATAGAGGGGAAACGTGTCAGATTAACTGCACTGTAAGACCAGAAGCATGGCAAACAATTCATGTTGATACCTTAATTAAGATGTGCCTCCAATTGGCCAGTCCTTCTGGATGGTAATTGTTTGTGTGGAGAGATGATCTACCCGTTTTACTGTTTTCCCTGTGAATCCAAGAATAGTCTAAAGCCTTAATTATCTGGTATGGTTAAAGGAAGAGGCAGTTTGGATTTTCTGGGTAAATGAAACATAAACATTTAGGGTCAAAAACTTTAGTTTCTGTCAAGTTTTACTGATAATTTCCCCAAAAGCATTATAATGAAGTTTCATGTAAGCACATTTACCTTGCTCAAATTCAAGTACATGAATTTCTGAGGAGAATTATCATGAAAAGGGGGTGGGGTGGGGAGAGAGTGAGACAGAGAGTTGTAATAATTTGGGACAATGTCCTCCGTCTTTTCTTACACTTGAGCATTGCCAAGGGGTAACGGTATGATGAGAGGTGTGTTGGCTCTTTAAATGGCCACAGTCCCCATATCTCAGGTCAAGATAACACTCTTATCTGAGTGGGGGTTCTGGGATTCTAGGTATAGGAAACCCTATTCGCACAGCACTACAACTAAATATTGGACCATCACACTGTCCATTGTTCAGCCGTGGGAACCATGAACTATTCCAGTCTGCGAGAAAAAATAGTCCACAGTGAATTCATTATGAGTTAGTACTATGCTTCATTTTATGGCAGATATACAAGGATTTTTTTTTATTCCAAGGGTGCTTTTTACTTTAGCTGAAATCCTCACCTCCATGTAAGATATGATTCTATTTTACATACATATTTAGCATAATAAATCAAGTGTACTATAGGTGAGCTTCAACTTGACTTGTGGGCCATAATTATTACATAATCTACATGATAAAATGTTTAATTTATTAATAAGTTCATGTTGCTATGTTTCTTTTTGGTCATTTGCTCTTTGGTCCTAAAAATATGGTTCAGAAACAGCAGCAATATAAATGCTATGTAATGTTTTAGGAGAAAATGGTATACTGAGGGATGATTAAGTATTTTTATATTATAAAATCACCGAGTTCTTTATTTGTTTGACTTATTCAGCCACATTAAAATAATGACACAGATGACCTCTACCTGCTTTTGGTTATAATCTCTTGTTTGTTTCAATTGCACAATACCTATACAGCTCGGCACAGTACATATTAGCCGCATGTGGCTATTTAAATTTCCAGCATTTAAAATTAAGTATAGTAAAAAATTCAGGTTTTTTTTTTTAGTAGTATTAGCCACATTTTAAGTGCCCAACAGCTACTTGTGTCTTGTGCCTATCATATAAGACACAGATAAAACATTTTCATTGTTCTACTAGAAAGAGCTATACGAGACAGAAGGTTCTATTGCACTAGATTTTTAATTTGAAAATTGGAAAAATTTCATATTCTAATTAAATCATGAGGTTATTTTCCCCCTTAAGAATGAAAATAATTTTTTTTTGGCTATTGATTACTACTTAGACATTGCTGTATTCCTGCAACTCCAGGCAGAAAGAGGAAACACCTACTTGATTTTTCCCAGTGCTTACTCATCATCAGAGTTTATGTTTGCTTTTTCTTTTTTTTTCTTTTATTTTTGTTGATCTCAAGATTTACTGATGTCTTTGATGTCAGAGATGGTAGAATTTAAAATTGTGGATTATTTGAATTATATAGGCATATCCATTGCTTGCAGAAATAAACGATTTAAAATACATGGTGTAATTTAGAGCTTTTTGGAATTGTGAAGTTGTTTGGTAGGTTTAATTCTTCTAGGGATAAGAACGTAAGATCAGAACAAAAAGTAAGCACACACAGAAAACCCAGACGATCTGCAGTTCCTTTTGAGAGACACAAAACAGGTAGAGACTTAGTGGAGGGGGTCTGACTTTGAAAGGTGAATTACAACAGGTGAGATGGGAAGTTTGTGGACTTTTTGTGGACACTTCCTAATTGTGATATGATTCTGGTTGCTTTGTTGGCTTGAGACTTCAGGAGACAGTTTTGGGGCTGGTCAAGCAGCCAAAAAGTTAGGGTATAAATCCTTGCAGGTGAGAGTTGTGAAGTAGGTGAATTGCAAAGTTGTGTGAAAACTTTTCCCAGATCCTTAGATTCCTAGCAAACAACATATAGTGGGAAGTTTTGTGAGAAACAGAAAAGCATCAGTGGAGGCAGAAATAATTAAGCAGAGATTTTAGCTGCTACACACCACATGGGAGACAGTTTGCAGCCTGAGTCCAGCTAGATTAACAGCCTGCTCTTGCAAAAGACATTCTTAGAGGATGTTACAGAAAAACATGACCCATATCAGGAAAAAAGAAAATCAGTCAATGAAAAGTCATCTTGAGGTAACTCAGAGGTATAATTAGCAGATAAGGGCCTTTAAATAGCTACTGTAAATAGTCAAAGATATAAAGGAAATATACCCACAATAAATTAAGATGCATGGAATACCAGCAGAGAAATAGAAAGTTTACAGAGTAACTAAATGGAAATTCTCAAATTGTAAAGTAACTAAATGGAATTTCTCTATAATAGAGAAAATAAATGACTGGATGAATTTAAGAGCAGACTGAATAAGGCTAAAGGAAAAGTTAGTGAACTTGAAGAAGATAAATCAGTAGAAACTATCCAACCAAAAAATAGAGAGAAACATGACTGAAAGAAAATGTTCACAGTCTGTGGGATCATATCAGGTATTCTCACATGTATAATAGGAGTTTCAGAGGAAAGGACAGACAGAACAGGAAGAAAATATATTTTAAGAAATAATGGCCAAAATTGGGCACCTGGGTGGCTCAGTTGGTTAAACGACTGCCTTCAGCTCAGGTCATTATCCCAGAGTCCTGGGATCGAGTCCCACATCGGGCTCCCTGCTCCTTGGAGAGTCTGCTTCTCCCTCTGACTTTCTCCCCTCTCATGTTCTCTCTCACTGTCTCTCTCTCAAATAAATAAATAAAATCTTAAAAAAAAAAAGAAATAATGGCCAAAATCTTCCCAAATTTGGTATAACACACAACAATCTCAATGAATCCCAAAGACAAAAATAAAGTCAAACCCAGATAAGGGGTAAAACCAAAGATCAAGAGAAAATCATGGAATCAGATGGAGAAAAATAAAGGGAGAAATGATAAAAATGATGACTGACTTCTTTCTCATCAGAAAAAATGAAGGCCAAAACCCAAACAAATCAAACTCAATACAAAGGAACCATAGTTTTAAAATGATGAAAGAAAAAAAAAATAGTCAAAATTCTATGATCAATGAACTTACCCTTCAAAACTGAAGATGAAATAAAGCATTTTAAATTAAAAAAGCTGAGAGAATTCATTACCAACAGAACTACATTGCAAGGAAAGATACAGGACATTCCTTAGACCAAAGGGGAAAAACAGAAGGAATGAATACTAGTAAAAAGGAAAAGTATGTGGGAAACAGGAGATCATATATGTAGATTTATTTTCTTCTTTTAATTTTATTTGACACATAGGTCTATTCAAAGCAATAGTCATAACTCTGTTGAGGGATTTGTAGTGGTTGTTGATATAACTGATATTGTAGCAATAGCAAAGGGAGGTAAATGAAATGATACTTTTGCAAGGTTCTTATATTTCACGCAAAGTAGTACAATATTAACTCATGTGAATTTTTTAACCTAAAGAGACACATTATAATTCTTAGAGCATCCACTAAAAATGCAAAGAGGCATAGATTAAAAAGCTAATATAAGGGTCAAAATGGAATGCTAGGAATACTCAGTTATTTTAAAATAAGGCAGGAAAAGAGAGAGAAACCAAAAACAGAAGAGATAAATATAAACAAAGAGCAAAATCACAAACCTAAATACAACTATATCTATGACTACATTAAGTGTAAATGTATAAAATACTACAATTAAAAGGGAGAGATTATAGAGTTTGATTAAAAAAAGCAATACTCTACTATATGTTGTCTATAAGAGACACACTTAAAATGTAAAGACAAAAATGAATTTTAAGTTAAAAGAATAGAAAAATGTATACTGTGTAAATGTTAATTGTAAGAAGCTGGCATGTCTATATTAAGACCAAAGCAGACTTCAAGAAAAGGAATGTTAGCAGAGGTTAAGAGGACATTTCAGTCACAATAAGGGGGTCAGTACATCTGGATGACATAATTATATTATGTACTGAATTATTATTATGTACGTGATTACTAATATGCTTATTAATAATGTATACATAATAACTATGATGTCCTAAAAATAGAGTTTCAGAATAAAGCTCTCAGAACTAGAAGGAGATATAAATCATTGCAGTCATAATGGCAGATGTAATACTCCTTTCTACTGCAATCAGTCATTTTCCAGAATGAGAAAAATCAGTAAAGGTATAGATGATGTGAATAATACCATCAACAACCTTGATCTAATTGACATTTCTAGAACATAGCACTCAAAGACTACAGAATCCATAGTGTTTTCAAGTGTGCATAGAATGTTCACCAACATTGGTCATCTGTTAGACCATAAAACAAATCTCAAATTTCAAAAGTGTGACATCTTAAAGAATATGTTCTCTGGAAAAAAAAAAGAATTAAATTTAAAAACATAGTTCAACTTCTTCTGAAAATCAGTTTTACATTTTTACAGAGCGAAGATTATGATATTCAGACAGAATTCACTAACGCATTTTAATACTTCTATAAATAAATTTATGATGATTTGAAGTTAGGATTTCAACATAGAAATTTTAGAAGCAGAGGAACACATCAGACTTAGTGCTGAAACTGAAAAGTAAGTTGTCAGTAGAACAAGATAGCTCAACATAGATTCACTGGACAGAAAAGTAGGCTTGATATTGCTCTAAAATGTTATAAGCAGCTAGTGCCAATTAAATCTGTCTACATTAAAAATATATATGATACTCCTACATTTGGATTGAGATATAAAGTGAAAAGTTTTTTGCAAGATAATTTGTCAGTATGTTTCATAAGTCTTGGAACAGATCCTGTTATTCCACTTTTCAAAAAAAATATTGCCTGAAATGTTCTGATTTGTATGACCAAAAATATCCAGTACAGTGTTATTGATATGTTAGTCTTATTATAGAATATTATTTTAGTTTTATTATAGAATATTATTCACACAAGAATAAGCTCATAATGTATTGCTAAGCAACACAATCAGATTATATAAAAAGTATGCACGGAATGATAACATCGAATTAAAATTACATATTTATAGTGCATTAGAAAAATTATGAAAGAATAAATATGAGGTAATTAATAGCATTTCCACCAGCAATAGTTTTCTTTTCCTTTTTTTTAAAATATTTTATTTATTTATTTGACAGAGAGCGAGATCACAAGTAGGCAGAGAGGCAGGCAGAGAGAGGGGGAAGCAGGCTCCCCGCTGAGCAGACAGCCCGACGCGGGGCTCGATCCCAGGACCCCGGGATCATGACCCTAGCCGAAGGCAGAGGCCCTAACCCATTGAGCCACCCAGGTGCCCCGCAATAGTTTTCTTTTATGCTTACTTTTTACATTTAAAAATATCCAATATTATACTTCTTTGTCAAAACTATGGCCTCATTATGTTCTTAATATCATGACTAACATACAATGACTACACACTGTGTTTTAGTGCTTTGTGTATGTCATGTCACTTATTCTTCACAATGATAAATATTTCCATTTCATAGATAGGGAAAGTGAGACAGAGACTGAGTAATTTGCCCCAGCATATGCAGCATATGACCATATGTGGCATGTGGTCAAGCTGAGATGTGGTCCCAAGAAAACTGAATCCAGAGCTGCTGCTCTCAACTCCCGTGCCACTGAAGCCACCCAGATACATTTCTATCAGCAGGAGGAAAACATACTGGAAGAGAAAACTGCTCAATAACAAGATAATAGTCTCTCAGTAACCCGCAAAGAAAAGTCAATGCCGCGTGTTGAGGTCAATGGGCACACCTGTTGGGCTTCAGGTCTGGAAGTATGTGGGAATGAATGGAATTTTGCTTCTGTTTGTAACAGGGCCCAAAGATGCTTCAAAGAAGTTGGGGGCGGAAATTGGGATTATTGTTTGGAAATAAGTCTAGAGAAGAGCTCCCAGGTTGGTGAAAGAAGATGGCAACAACCTACCTCCTCTGCTGTCAGGACTGTGCCCTATGTGAAGCTGTGTGCCCAGAAAGGAAGATGACATATATCCCACTTTGTCATCAGGAATTGAGCAAGTTGTTCCTTGAATGTATGTTCTCAGTATCACTGCAGAGCCAGAAACCACTGTGACCACTGTAGCTCTAGGTCCTGGAGTCAAGACCCTTGGGATGTGGAAGAGTAATTAGAAAGAGTTCTACCCAGGGGATGAGCACAGAAAGAGAGAGAAATGCACACAACAAAATGAAATGTCTCACAGATGAGGCTGCAGATCAAAATTTCAAAGTGTATTAAAGACTTCCCAATGCTGAAAAAGAGAGCCCAAATGTCAAAAATGCACTAGAGACAAAATCAAAATAATAGGAAATTTTGAAAATGACTTTAAATATGCATAGGAATTATCAGTGAGGTAAATGAAGGAATAACACCTGTAACAAGAATAATAAATAAGTCACAAAAGACAGGAGTGTAAAAGAACAAGTTGGAAATCTTGGAAATAACCAGATAGTAATTCATATAAAATACAAAAGTGACTAGGTGAATTCTAGACTGGATACATTCGCAAGGGAATTAGAAAAGTCAGAAATAGTATTGAGGACTTCACTCAAAATACGCCTGCCTGCTTGTCCCCTTCTTGTCTCTATATTCATATATAGATAAATAGATATTCTTTCTATATACCTATTCTAAAAAGATACAAAGTTTTATATCCAAAGTTACAAACATCCAGTTATAAGATGAGTAATCCTGGAGGTATAAAGAACAGCACGATGACTGTAGTTAATCATACTATATTGCATATTTGAAAGTTGCTAAGGGAGTAGATCTTAAAAGTTTTCATCACAAGAAAAAAAATTTGTAACTCTGTGAGGGGATGGGTGTCAACTGGACTTAACGTGGTGCTCATTTCACAATACGTACATATGTCAAATCACTATATTATACACTTAAAACTAAGTATATCTGCATAAAATATGTCATGAAGAAATACATGTATAAATTTATAAACTTATAAACTTTTGGGGGATTAGGTCAAAAGGCTGTGACATAGGTCTAATAGGACTCCAGGAAAAAGACCGAGAAGGAATGGTGAAGTAATAAAGTAATATTAGATGAAGTAATACCTGAAAATTTCTCAACATTGATTCGAGATACATGTTCTTATGTTAAAAATTCCTTTCAAATAAAGAATCAAAAAAACAGATAAGAAAGAGAAAAGAAATCCACATCTAGATATATCATAGCGTGACAGCATATTATAAGGGAACCCTCCAGAAAGAAAATACAGGTTACTCAAAAGTCTTTGATGGCAGACATCTCACCTGTAGTAAATCATGCTGGAAGACAATGGATCAATATATTCAGGGTAGGGTTTTGGAAGGAAGAGGCATGGGGGGTTAGGTGAGCCTGGTGGTAGGTATTATGGAGAGCACGTATTGCATGGAGCACTGGGTGTGGTGCATAAGCAATGAATCTTGGAACACTGAAAAAAAAATAAAATTACTTACTTACTTACTTAATTAATTCAGGGTCATCCACCTTGAATTCTATACCCCCAACTAGCTTACTATTCACTAAAGAGATTTGAAAAAAATCAGAAAAATAAAGACATAGTTTAATAATTCCAGGCCTCCCTGAAAGAATTCCTGATGAAGTATCTCAGCAAGAAGAAAAATAAATATAGGGGCGTCTGGGTGGCTCAGTGGGTTAAAGCCTCTGCCTTCAGCTCAGGTCATGATCCCAGGGTCCTGGGATCGAGCCCAACGTTAGGACTCTCTGCTTGGCAGGGGGCCTGCTTTCTCGTCTCTCTCTGCCTGCCTCTCTGCCTACTTGTGATCTCTGTTTGTCAAATAAATTAATAAAATCTTTAAAAAAAGGAAAAAAAAGGAAAAAATAAATACAGGGTAGAATAGAAAATAGTAAAACTGGTAACACAATTGAATGTAACAAAATACCCTCTTTTTCTTTTGTTCTGAAAGATAAAACAAAAACTGTTCAACACCAGTAAGACAGGTGAGATAGTGAGAGATGGAGAGAAACACACACCCACAGAGATGGGCAGAGGGGACTAAGGAGTGAGGAGTACCATTCAGTGCATAATGTAAGCCCTTGTGCTTTTGTGTAGGAGAATAGAGACAAATAACCATAGGATCTTGTGAAAAACATTTACAGTTAATTTTCTGCAGTAAATGAAGAAAAGAAGCATAGAAGTATAGAAAAGTTAATCAAATAAACAGAAATCAAATAAACCAGAAGTGGAAATAAAGGGAGAAAAGGTATAATGAAAAAGAACTGCAGTAAAGCTAGTTCCAAATATATCCATAACTGCAGGAAATGTTTGTAGATTAAAATCCTTTATTACAAGAATGGTATTAGCAGAGTTTGAAGTTTTTAAAAAGTATAGCTGTGTACTGCTATTTGAAACAAAATTGCACCAAAATATTGAAAACAAAGAATGGAAGTAGATCTCATAACTTTCAAATGTTGGTATAGCAACATTAATGCAAATCCCCCACCCCCAAAAAAATGTTCATGGGCAAAGTCATTGTTCTCGTTAGAGAGGGAAAATGCATAATTTTGATGAATAAGGAAATTCTCCATCAAGGTGAGCATACATGTGTTTCTAGAATTTGGAATAACTTAGAAGGTAGGGGAATCCGTCACACCCCACCCTCCCCAGCACACACCTCTGACACCAGGGCGTTTTATGAGTTTTTTTTTTTTTTTTCCTTCCGAAATCCATGCTATTTTCATGTTCCATTTCTATGAGCTGAAGGAAGAAGTGATCCTGTTTCCAATTTTATTTTTTTATTCTTGCTGCATTTTTTTTTCTCGCCTAGTTGTAGGCACAGTAGAGAAAGCGATGAGAAGTCTGTACAAGGGAAATGAAAAAGAAACAAAATGCATACAAGTATTTGCTGAGTTGGAGGAGGCGAGTCATGAAGTGAGAAAGCAAGGCAGCTACCTGCAAGCTTCATGGCTGCAGAAATCCAAGGATGGAGGCAGCCCAGGGGTCAGTGTCTTGACTTGGGGGTGGAGCATCGGTTGGACAAGAGAAGCCATGTGCAGTGGAAGTTGACCAGCCAAAGTCACCATCCTCCTTGCAGGAACATGGAGAGAGGACAGATTCTATGCTTTTAATGTGCCCAGGGTGGAAAAGAAAACCAAGACTGGGTTAAAAATGGCTTCATTTTGGGGTGCCTGAGTGGCTCAGTCTGTTGGGCACTGGACACTTGGTTTGGGCTTGGGTCATGGTCTCAGCATGGTGAGATCCAGCTGGGAGTGGTGCTGAGATTGCTTCAGATTCCGTCTCTCCCTCTGCCTCTCCCTGACCTCATGGTGGGGGGGGGGGTGTCTCTCTCACAAACAAAACAAAACAAAACAAAAACTTAAAAAAAATGAAATGGCTTCATTTTAAAATTTGGTATGGGGTGTAAACTTTTAGAAGAAGGTTGGAGAAATCTTTCCAGTGTTGTAAAAAGAATGTGAACCGAAGTCCTTCATGGGGCTTTGGGGGGTTCTGGGCTCCAAGCAAAAGGGACAGGGTTTGGTTGTCAAATAGTATTAAACCCAAAGGGAAAGATACATGGGCGGTGACTTAGTAAGTCCTTTCAAATTTAAGTAAGCATCAAATCCAATCTGAAGCATCACAGCCGATGTGCACCAGACAGGGAATGATTATTAATATTTGAAAGACATGCTTGCTTGCAAAAGTTTAAAAAATAGAGGATAATTCTCATTTGATCTCATGTGGGGTCTTGGTCAAGTTGGGGAGTAACTCTAGGGGCCCCGTAAATCCCATCTCTTTCATGACTGGAATTTATGAAGGAAGTGATTGGAATTGGAGTTCTTCTTTGTGACTGGAATTGGAGTTCTTCTTTGAATCTGTTTCATGCTTCCTCCTTCTTCCACAAGTTTCTGTCTGGATCCTTCCAGAAGGACCCCAGACATCTTTGGTGAGTGTGGGTTGAAGGAAAGTTATCCACTGGCGGTAACGGAGGCACTGTCACCCACATATAAATACTTTTCATGCATCTGCAGGCACCGCAGAGACCACTGACCAGACCGCCATTTCCCGAAGCTCAGGTTAAAAAAAAAGAAAAGAAAAGAAAAGAAAAAGTCCTTTACCAGACAACCGTAGAGGGAGAGGAGAAACTCAAAACACAGCTTGCTTTCTGCACAGCCATTTCATTTGAAATAATCAGTTTTATATTACTGCTAAGCCAGGAAAGTGTTTTTGATCGTGTCACTCTCAATTATTGCACATTTAATAAAGAAAAAATGTGTGCTTTTAAAAAAGCCATGTCACATCTGCGAAGTATCTTTTAATAAAACTCTATTTTTTTTCAACAATTAATGATCCATTCTTACCAGCAATTAGATACAGTTTAATGTAGCTTCTCTTTTGTGTGATAATTAGACATACAGCTTCATTTTTTAAAAAAGATTTTATTTATTTATTTGTGAGAGAGAGACAGAGAGAGAGAGAGCACACAAACAGGCAGAGCGGCAGGCAGAGGAGAGAGAAGCACGCTCCCTGCTGAGCAAGAAGCCCGATGTGGGACTCAATCCCAGGACCCTGGGATCATGACCTGAGCTGAAGGCAGCGGCTTAACCGACTGAGCCAGACTGAGCCACCCAGGTGTCCCTATAGCTTCATTTTTATTTTTTAAAGAATTTTATTTATTTGAGAGAGAGAGAGAGAGAGAGTGTGTGTGTGTGCGCGCGCGGGGGCGCCTGAGAGGGAGTGCACATGCGCATGGGTGCCCAAGAGTGAAGGGGAGGGACAGAGGAAGTGGGAAGGAGAGAATCTCAAGCCAACTCTGCACTAAGCATGGAGCCTGACTTGGGGTTTGGTCCTACCACCACCATGAGATCACGAACTGAGCAAAATCAAGAGCCAGACACTTAACCACTGAGCCACTCAGGTGCCCCCATACAGATATTTTTAAAGTACCTATCTTAGAGGAATAGGAAGAAATTTACTCTGTCTGGGATAAAATGGGACAGCGCAAATATTTATTGTAAAATAAGTAAATGCAATTCAAATGACTTGAGTTTGGGGATATATATATATAAAATCTTCTGAGCTCAATAAAGGTCTGTGTAGGATAATTTTAGGTGGGAAATATATATTTGTATTTTGACCTTGTGATCAATTCCCAAACTTTACCAGCTATTTCAGTATTTGTGTGTGTGTGTTTTTTTTTTTTTTTTTTTTTTTTTGAGGCAGCTGCCTGGGAATAACCCTTTTTATAGCTTTCAGATACTGCAACATCTATAAATAGCCTTGTAGCATTACATTAGGTAAGAGAGAGTTCAATATTCTATTGCATGAGCAATGTGGAATTTTGAATTTTGAATTAAAAAGTAGTTTAAATGGCATTTTAGTTTTAGTAGTGAAATTAAAAGCAAGACACAAATCACAGAAGAGGGACAAACAGATGTTTCTCTGATAGTTGGATTCCTTAGAAAATTGACTATAAATTCAGGAAGATAATTATTAACACTGGATTATATAATCAGTCTGATTTGGCTGGTTATCTACAAAGTCATTAAAAAGTGTCAGAAGAATCAAATGTATATTGTAAACCAAGGAGAAACTGCTGTTGGTCTTCATTGAAATCCCTTCTGCATATCTTTTTTGTATAACTTAATTAGCAAAGTTAAAATTAAGATGAGACTCCAGTGTGTTTAGATGAAACAATTTCTATGAGAGGACACTTCATTAAAACATTTTAATAATGCAGTAAACTCTTGGTTATCAGAGAAATCTCTTAAAAACAATCTTTCCAATGAATATAATTATTCAGTCTAAAATATTTGTGCTGTTCAAGAAAAATCCAAATTCTGCTCCTGCCATGTTACTTATGTCAGACACCTGTTATATGCTTTGCTAACAATCTTCACTCACTAGTCTTTTTAATGATGCCGTCCCTGGAGTATATTCTACATATTTTATTGAGTATCTAGTGTATGCCTGACACCATTCTAGGCCCTATGGAAATAGTAGTGAACAGGACAAAGTACCTATTCTTATGAAACTCACACTTTCAAGAAAACTAATAAATAATACAGATACTTAGATATTTACCGAGTTGTGCAGCCATCATCAGAATAAATTTTAGAACGTTTTCATCAGCCTCCCCAAACCTCTATATTCTAGCTGTCACCCCCAATTCTCTCATTCCCACCGCCACCCCCGAGCTGCCCCCCCCAGCCCTAAACAACCAGTGATCCCCTTCTGTCTCCATAGAATTACCTATCCTGGACATTTCATAAAGATGGGGTCATGCAGTACGTAAATCATTTGTGACTGGCTTCTTTCACTTAGTGTAAGGTTTATTTAAAGTTAAGGTTTATTTCTGTGGTAGTGCGTATTGATACTTTTTGTTGATGAATGATATTCCATTAAATAGATTTTATTTATCCATTCATTAGTTGACGGACACTTGTGTGGGTTCCACTTTTTTGGCTATTGTGAATAATGCTGTTATGAACCTTCATGCACAAGTCTTTGTGTGGACATAGGCTCTCATTTCTATTGGGCACATACCTTGGAATGGAGTGACCAGTATATGGTAATTTTTTGTTTAGTCTTTTGGGGAGCTGCTGGACTGTTTTTCAAAATTGCTGCATCATATTACATTCTCATCTGTGGTATAGAAGTTTTCAGATTCTTCACAGTTTCTCTACTACATGTTATTCTCTGTTGTTGTTGTTGTTTCATTATAAATATGCTACTGAGGGTGAAGTGGTATCTGGTTGTAGTCTTGACTTGAATCCCCTCGATGACTAATGATACTGAACGCCTTTTCATGTGCTTAGTGGTCGCTTATCTCTCTCTCTCTCTTTATTTTTGACAAGTGTCTACTCATATCATTTGCCTATTTTTAAATTAAGTTATTTGTCTTTTTGTCATCTACATATAAGTGTTCTTTATTTTATATGTATATTCTAGATATGGCTCTTAACAAGTATATGATTTACAAATATTTTCTAGCTTTCAGTGTGTTGTCTTTTTACCATCTTGATGGTATCCTTTGAAATACAAAAGTTTTTAATTTTCATGAAGTCACATTTCTCTATTTTTTTATTTGGTTGTTTGTGCCTTTTGGTGTCATATATTAGAAACCATTGCCAAATCCAAGATCATAGAAATTTACTCCTATGTTTTTTTTTTTATGAGTTTTATAGGTTTAGCTCCTTCCTTTAGGTCTTTGATTCCTTTTGAGAAAATTTATGAATATGGTGTGAGATAGGGATAACATCCTATTTTTGATAGGATTATTATTTCCCAGGAAAGAATAAACTGTTTTGATAAAAGTTGTTTCAGAAAAATAGTGTTAACTTATTAAAAGTTATTTGTGCATATGCTAGACACTTTTCTGTGAATACTACAGAAAAATCTCCAGCTTTCAGTAAATCAATTTTACTGAAAGAGTAAAGTAAGAGTTAAGTTATGTAAAAACTACGAAAACTACAGAATAATAAAAAGGGATGGACAGGGCTGGATGCTATTTTTATATTGAATTATCAGAGAAGACGTCTCATATAAGTTGATATTTGAAGAGAGACTTGAAAAAAAGTGAGGGAATAAGCCCTGAATATACGTGGCAGAAAAGCATCTCAGGCAGAGGGCACATCATGTTCAAGGGCCCTGAGGTGGAAGCACGCCTGAGGAACAGCAAGGAGGATGGTGTAACTAGAAAGAAGAGAAGAGTGATGGGCATGGAGTACTGAGGGGTACTGGTGTGCCGGTGCACTTGAGGCTTCACGGATCATGGTAGAGACATTGGATGTAACATTGATCAGGACTGGAAGACACTGGAGGGTTTTGAGTGGAGAGATCAGGTGATTGCATGATTTATGCTTTACAAGGGTTAACTTGATACAGGTTGGAGAATATCTGAAACCAGTTGAAAAGCAATAATTCAGGCTATAGAGAATGGAGGCTTGGTTTAAGGTGGTAGTGCTGGATATGGAGTGGGTTCAAGAGGCAATTAAGGGAAAAGGAATAGAGACAGCCAGATAACAGTAAATTATTTAGATTCAACAAACAGTGGGCACTACCTATATTCTAACAGTTGTTTTAGAAGGGCTCGCTGAAGGAAAGAGACCCAACAATAAATGATAAATATGTAAATTACACAGTATGCAAAGATAATTCCTGCACTGTAAGTAAGGGATGCACATTTTTTACCTAAACAATGGAAAGAATTGAGTATCTTTATGTAAGATGGGGAGATTGTGGGTGAAACATTTGGAAGGAAGAGGTTACTTAATATCTTTGCTGGCTCAGTTACTATCTCTAAAACACTAAAATAATAAGTTTTCAGGGAATTTCCATTTAGTAAAAAACATTTAGCAATAACAGTCCACTGAACTTAACCTTGCTTTTGTGTTCTTTAAGGTCTTCCAAATTCTGTGATTTTTAACGTTAATGTGGTATTGTCTTGCTCCTATGAAAAAACATGGAGATTTTAATTTTAATAATAAATCTTTGACACCAGTTAGTAAGTGTTTTCTATTAACGAAATCATACAATGTGTTTTTAATGGCTCTTTTTTTTTGAGCTCCTCAATTTGGATTCTGAATAAACAGGCATCTACTATGTATTCGCAACTCATATTTGTGAATGATTAACGTTCTTAAGAAGCAAACACCTTCGGTTTGGGAAAGTCAAATAAGGCTTTTAAATATTTAAGCTCTATGGTTTTCTATTAAATATAAAATTTACATAACAGAAAAGATCTTGTCTTTCATATTTTCACCTATAACTTTTGGGTCCATGGTATGTCATGTATCGATCCCAGTTAGATAGCCATGTATCAGTTATCTGAAATAACTGAATAAAACCTCTTCCAATGGCTTTCCCTTTTTTCAGCCAAAGTGATTCTGTGGATGGGAAACACATTTGACCTGCAGCTCAAATATCACACTCGTTGAGGCATGGCCTGATTCCCCAGGAAGTTGGTTGTTCTGTCCTAGGAGTTGGTGAATATCTCGATTATAAGCATTATCACATTGTATTTATTTCATTAATTTTTTTGCAACATTGAAGTGCATTGTATTTCAATTATATACATGCACTTCTGTTCCCTTGGTGCTATCAGGTGCTCTCAGAGAACAGAGGGGCCCCAGAATCTTAGTGGTTCTTGGTATATTGAAGATGTCCAATAGATGTCAAAAGAATGATATCCACTAACGAGTAAAGCCTTCCACACACTTATACTATACATAAATGCTGTCTCTGAACCCTCTCCTTGAGAAATTGAAACAGTGACAACCCAAAAGCAGTGTCTTCCCTCTTCTTCACTGAAGCCAAATCCCAGACTTTGGGGGGCCACCTAGGGTGTTCTTCCGTGGCCTGCTAAGTAGCTGAGAAACCAAAGAGAGGGAGAACAGGGTAGAGAAACCAAAGTCCAGCTGCACAAATGACCAAACCTTGTAGTCCTTTCTCAGAATTATTCTTTTTCATTGTTGCTACAAGAGTCGAAGTTTTCTCGTTGAGCATCAGCTTGACGGTGCTATTTTTGTAAAGTAAAGGGCTTAGTTTTTCAGATGCCATACCTAAACTAAGGCACACAAATAAGTTCTATCCTTTTTTGGCTATTCTAGGCCCCCAAAACATTCTGGATGGTGGACTAAATCTATAAAGGCTATTTTCTGGCACTGTAAAGGACAGCCTTTAAAGGGACAAGTAGATCTTTATAGACAGTAGCTTGTCTTTACTGTGTCACTACCTCCTCTGATGTCAGTCACATCATCAGAGTTTTAGAGAGTGCCTAAGTAGGGCAAGAGGAAATGCAGCTACCTGAGTATTTGCAAGGGGCACGAGGCTAATACGAAAAATCCCACTGGTCTAGGATTTCTCCGTTGCTTTGTGGGAACCAGGGAATTCTCTAGTAGCCATAGTTAAGGGTCACTTTAGCAATTGGAAACAATGATCAAGCAGCAAATTGTTGGCAGGGGAAATCCAGACAGAAGGTAGCTTAAATTGATAGCTTCTGTGGAGGCCAAGGGAATTTGAAACAGAATTTGCCTGGGATTTGCTTGGCCAAATCACCTTTACAAAAGAACTGCGATGCCCAAACAATGCCCATACCCCAGATCACTTTCAGAAAGCTGGAACCAAGAATTCCTAAATGAATGAAAATTATTCTATAGGGATGAAATGATCATCTTCCCAAAAAAGGCTTCTCCAATTTATTGTCCCAATTTGCTCTAAAAGTTATCTTTATTCTCCAACTATCCAAGGAATTCATTACCTGGTGTTATCAGGTGTTAATCAACTTCAGAAGATCTTACATATGATTTACATGAATTTGAACTTTAACCGTAATTGCTTATGACCTCTTTCATTAAACTCACTACGTGGACACCCATCCAACCCAGATTAAAGATGAATGAGTCCAGATGGATATACATCTTTATCCTGAAAAGATTCAGATGACAACGGAGACAGTACACTTCTGACCTTTTCTAAATACCAAGAGCCCTCACAAAGCCCACACCACTCTGTAGGTGCTTCTCCATGGCATATCTCATCCTTACCCCTTCTCAGCACTTACCGTGCTCTGCTGGATTGTAATTGTCAGGGATGTAACTTTCTCTATAGGCTATTCCCAGCACCTAGTTCATCATAAAAAATACAACACCTATTTAATGAAAAAATGAGATCTAAAAAGCCCCACCAAAACCCCCTGAGCATTTTTGCCTTTTAAAGAAGGCATCTTGGAGTCAAAGGGGCACTCAAGCCTGATTTTGGGTTATAAAGGTGTGAGCTTGAACCAGCTCTGTTACTATTCTTGCATTTTTAGGAAGTGGCCTCTGTTCCAGAAGTTCCAGTTTGTGCATCTATAGAATAAAGGTGATGATACTTTTCTTATAAGGCATCTGCAGTGACCAAAGGTTTACACTCACATGATGGAGTCAGTACGGTATCTGGAACCTTCTTGATAATAGTATAATTATTTATCATGTTTGCGTGTATACTGGGTAAACGTTCATTGGGGATGCAGCTGGGTCAATGCCAGTTCCTTTTTCCCCCATGCAGCCTCATCATACATTTGTTGACTTGCCATGACTAAGCTCCAGACTCTGCAGTTATCCCCCTCAACTTCTTGACAGGCACACACACTGGTGAAGGGGGAAACAGTTGCACACATCATACTCAACCCTTCCAATGGATACTTCCAGGTATGCTAGCTAGGGAGGAGTCTTTGTAGTCTGTCTTTAGTTGATGTTTACTAATTAAGTGTTATTAAATGGTATGTACTAGGGTCAAGGAAATGGAATTTTTGAAGATTTGGTCTTCAGAATGCTTTCCTTTTAAAGACAGAGAAGAGATAGATCTGAGTAATATGGCATTGCCAAAGCTTTGCCTGAGTTTAAATGCTCTTTGAATACACACACAGACACAGACACAGACACACACACACACACACACACACACACACACACACACCACAAAACAAAAAAGCAATCATTACTTCTAAAGGAGAACAAGATGTGATTTCTCTTAACAGAATCCTACCATTCACCTTCTAACCTGATCTCCCATTTATTGCAGAACATCATCTCTTTCGGAATGACAATAACTTTTCTTACAATTTGTAAAAGAAAAACTTTCAGGTCATCAACATATTTAAATAAAGTGAAGGAAACTAAATACTACATGAATTTTTTTTTTTATCATATACCCATTATTCACCTTAACAATAAAATTGTATCCTATGTCCTTCAGATACAAATGTTTGATTTTGTCTGAGTGACACACAGAAGAACCCCGATTATGCATTTGGGAGGAAAACATGAATTGAAGTCTAATCCTCTTCCAGCTCTGTGCACATACACATTTTCTGAAAAATTCACAATAATATTAATAAAGAGGCACATTGTTTCCTTTGTACGAGCATAGTGCTTTTTAGAAACTCATATAGATAAGACTTTTCAGGTGAATTTTCACAGCTACTCCTAGGAGGCAACAATGCACCAATATCACTAACTCTGGGTGCTCTAGTCACTTCAATCTTTTCTCTGAGTTATACCCGAGTTTTTAATGGGATAAAACCACTGGCCCCCAAGATGGAGTAAAGCCAACTAGACTCATGCTTCCTGGCAATGAGACATTGTACAGAATTTTCCTCTTTTCTCTGAGACTATAAAAGGAAGGTTAGATTAGGTCTCAGAGCACAAGGAAAGTTCCTTGGGAAGTAAACTTTTCTATACAGTAGTGAAAAGTACCGCTTGGAGGAGTCAAAGAGATAGCCCTCTCACCCCAAGTCAATAGGAAATTCAAGTCCATTGACATTGTTATTGGCAGAGGGAGATCCTGGATGATTGACATAAATTGCTATCTTAGAAGGACTGTAAAGAAATGTCATTTCCAAAATTAAATAGCTCGCATCTCTGTGGCCAGGGGAGGGGTGGCAGGTGGAGGGCCGGCGCACAGCAGGGAGCTCTCTTGGCATTTAGCTCAGTTACACCAATGCACTGAAGATACATGCCTGCAAAAGGAAAAGAAAGAACAAGGGAAAAGGGATTCCTTGCTTAGAAAACCCAAACCTCAGTATACTCAAACCAGACAGAAAGAAGGACAAGCCCTGGCTTTGTATCTTATTTTCATCTCTAAATAAAGGAAAGAGCAGAGAAATCTTTCTGATGAATCATCTGATGTGACAAGAAAGTGAAACAGGAGCCCTTTCTCAGCATCTCTGCCGAGGAGCAGTGATTCCCTGGGCTTACAACGTTCTCTGAGAAGGAAAGAGGAAGGGAAAGCAGAAAGTTCCCTCTGATGAAAAACATCTCAACATACCATTTGCCAACTTTTCAGCCTGTCTTACAAGGTATTAGAGAGAAGCAAAACAAGGCTAGCTTTCAGAGGTGGAATTTGGCAACCGTAGAGTCAGTGTTAACTGGACTTCATGTGAACTTTGTTCTTTGTTTGCGCGCTAATTACATTGTGTCAACAGAAGCAATTTCTGGGAGAGAAAATCCATTGATCATAGTCTAAATCTGTACCTTTGAGGAGTGAGAAATGCTTTAACACATCGCTAACATTTAGACTCATGGAAGGAAGGTTTTAGAAAATGAGATGAGTACTTAAATTATCTGGAAGTAAGTGTTGATTGCTGAAAGGAAGGAAGGTATCCGTTAAGAAGTGTACTTTGCGGCGGTCCCATTTGCTCTCATTGTTTGTTTGTTTGTTGATTTCAGACCGTTGGAATAATTTTGCAGATATTCAGGGCAGTCAAACAGCAACGTACCGTTCATATAGGTGTTGTTCTGTCCTTCTGGTCAGTCTCGTGTGTCACTAGAGACAGTTATACCGACTAGCAGTTCCCAAGACCTAATCTTAACATCTCTTCATCTTGCCTAGACCGTGACACTCTTCAAAGCTGTTCGGTAAAGTTTCCAGTTATTTATGACTGCGTAGCAGATTGTTCCAGAACTCAGTCCTTAAGAATAACCATTTTATTATACTCAAAGATTCTGTGGGTCAGGAATTCAGAGTGGATACAAGGGTGCATGTCTCTACTTCAGCAGAGAGGGCTTGAAACTTGTTTTGTTTTGTTTTGCTTATAATTCCTTGTAATTTTAAAGGATATTTCACATTTGATTTTTTTAAAAAAAGATTATTTGAGAGACGAAAGAGGTGGGGGAGGGACAGAGAGACAGGGAGAGAGAGAAATTTTGAGATCATGACCTGAGCCGAAATCAAGAGTTAGTCACTTAACCGACTCAGTCACCCAGGTGCCCCTCACATTTCATTTTATGGAAAAGGATGCTAAAATATATTTTGGCCCTTTTGTTTCAAAGTTTAAAAGTAGGACTACTCAAAGATTACAAAATTTTAAGTGCGACGATGGAAGATCTGCCATTCTTTCTGAGATTAAGAATCGAAGGGTTAAATGTTGAAAGTACTGACATGACCTTGGGAACACATGTGCAGAGAAACTTGCTGTGTTATGTACTTGAACTCATAGCCTCTTTCTCTGACTTCTGAGAAGACTATGGGAGGCTTTTTGTTTTAATGAACTAAAAAAGATACCGGGGTGCCTGGGTGGCTCAGTGGGTTAAAGCTTCTGCCTTCAGCTCAGGTCATGATCTCAGGGTTCTGGGATCGGGCCCTGCATCGGCTCTCTGCTCAGCGGGGAGCCTGCTTCCTCCTCTCTCTCTGCCTGCCTCTCTGCCTACTTGTGATCTCTGCCTGTCAAATAAATAAATAACATCTTAAAAAAAAAAAGATTTCATCTGAAAAAACTGCATTGTGTAGGACTTTACGTCACATTTTGGAAAAGGCAAAAGTCATTGTATATTAGTGGGAGGAAGGAGGGTGGCCAAATGTTTAGGGGCGTGAAACGACCCTGTATAATGCTATAATGATACATGTCCTTATACATGTAATTATGTGTATAATATATATGTATTATAAATATACATACACACATGTATAATAAGCATACATCATACATTTGTTCAAACCCACAAAATGTACGACAGCAAGAGTCAACCCCAGTGTGAACTCTGGACTCTGGGTGTTAGGGATGCAGGTTCATTGATGGTCACAAATGTACCTCTCGTGGGTGGGGGAGATGCTGATAGCGGGGGAGGCCATGCTAGTGTGAGGACATGGGGTACATAAGCTCTCTTTATTCAATTTTGCAGGGAACCTAAAACTACTCTAAAAAATGAAGTTTGGGTTTGTTTGTTTGTTTAAGTCCCATCAGGTAACTTTGCTCTAATATATAATTTGGAAAACAAAACTTTGGTATTCAACCACAAGAGTTTTGTTTGCTTGGGGGGAAAAACAAACAAACAAAAAAACCACCAAACATGCTATCCAAGTAAGGGTCTGGTTCGTGAAAAGAGTCCAGCAATTGTATCTCTGTTTAGAAGAGTCTGAAAACTCGTCAGAGGAAAGGCAATCAATTTGCTCTCCAGGTGCCCTGTTCGAGTGGAGAACATAATAAAAAGCCAGCAGATATGACCGGTTGCCAAGAAAAGTTGGACTCTAGCCGTTCCCGTTAAGAGGTGCTCACGTTTAAAGCAAGCTGCGCAATTATTCAGTTTGACTTGAGCTGGATGGGCTCCATTTGGAGTCCTGGTTTGGGGCATCCTGCCTTTCACAGACAGAACAAATTAGAGGGAGCTCTGAAGGGAACATCAGACATGATAAAAGGTTTAGAAAATGTGACCCATGAGAAAAGGTTAAGAGAACTGGACACATTCAATCTACAGAAAAGAAGACCAGAGGGAGACATAATAACTATTTTACTCCTACATAAAGGGATATTATAAAGAGGATGGGGACCAATTATTCTCATTAGTCAATGGGGACAAAACAAGAAGTAATAGGCTTACACTGCAGCAGGGTAGACCTAGGTTAAATATCAGGATGAGTTTTCACACTATCAGAAGTTAGAGAAGATGAGGGAGGGTTTGTGTAGGCTCATCTTGCTGAGAAATGGCAGAGGTTGAATTTACTGTGTGATTAATTGGGCTGGATTTGGGATTTTCAAATCAAGTCCTCTCTAGCGTATAAAGCTTGGTGTGTCATTTAATCTTTTCTCCCCTTACATCATAGATTTGGGATTCTATGTGAATGGGAAAATACACACACACACACACACACACACACACAGATGTGTGTGTGTGTGTGTGTGTGTGTGTGTGTCTAAGGGTTTTTCATTTTGCATCTTCACATTATATTTCAAGAGAAGGAACACTATTTTAAAATTAGCGTCAAAATACATTTATTACATCTGTTATTAGAGAGTGCGCAGTGTATTGCTTCATAATTCGTGAAATGTACAACTTCCATCAACCTTTGAAATGTTTTACGGAAACATAACACTCAATAATGTCTAAACAAGTATGTGACAAGAACGTTGAAACATGCTTTCTATAAGGAATAAAATCATATTGCTGGTAGGTTCTCTCTCTTTCTCTGTCTCTCTCTCTCTGTCTCTCTCTGTCATCTCCTGGTTTCAATCAGGCTTTAGAAAACCCTTGGCACCTGAATCAAGGAACATACAACCCCAAACACTCACCCCCTACTGTGGCTTATTGGAATTTTATCTGCCTAAAGATTCGGCAAGTTTACCTCATTATTTCTCCACTCTCTTATTGGTCACAAAGTTTGTAGCCCTTGATACATCTTTTCATGGAGCCATTAAGTGAAACAGCCAGTAATGAGTATCTTCATAATGACTCATTTAGTTCCTTCCACTGGAAGGGATGCATATTACTTCTGCAACACTTCACCTACTCCATTCAAGAAACCAGCAGCCCTGGTTAGTTGCCATTACAAACTTAACTTCTCTTGAAATCACTGAGGCTACAAAATGTTCTTTTAACCTCCCATAATCTTGAGTTTTTAGATATGCAATATCTTGTCTATTGTGAAATCAGTGAAATAAATGGTTTTAGAGATCCCTGTGGTTTTCATACTTATATTTATCCCAAACTCTTTCAGCTGCCAGTTGTTCATTAAAATAAAATAAATTGGAATCATTCATAAGAAATAAAAGGACTTTAATACAATACTATGTCGATCTGACCAGGATATCTTTGTGCAAGTAGTATACTTTAAAAGAATTCTGAATTTCTAAATTGATTGTTTAAAGACAAGCTTTTGTTTATTAGGGGATATGCTAACACTTCTTGGTAAAGAGAGCCTAAATTACCCCTCACGTCCGGGAGATGACCAAGATAGTTGCACCATCACTGAGCACAAGTTTTTCTGCAGAGAAGTGTTTTTGAGTGAACACAATCAAGGAAATACACTTTAAACAAGTCAATGTTGTATTTCTTTTCTTTTCTTTTTTTTTTTTTTGAAGATTTTATTTATTTATTTGACACAGAGAGAGATCACAAGTAGGCAGAGAGGTAGGCAGAGAGAGAGGAGGAGACAGGCTCCCCGATGAGCAGAGAGCCCGATGCAGGGCTTGATCCCAGGACCCTGAGATCATGACCTGAGCTGAAGGCAGAGGCTTTAACCCACTGAGCCACCCAGGCGCCCCATCAATGTTGTATTTCTTGACTTTGACTTTGCATGTTTTTAATCGACATTAATGAATTAGGGTTTTGTAGTCTTTAGAGAAGTCTTTAGATTATTTCACTAGATAATCACTAAGCATTAATAATTTAACATTCTAACTGTATTTGAAATTCTGAGACCAAAATCAGAAGATGTTTCAATTTTTTTAAAAGAACATTTTAGGCAGTCAATGGAAATTACTCTGGGAATTATAAATTAAATAAAATGTTTCTAATTTTTGATTTATATGTTAAGCTGATTCCAAATCCTTTATACCTTTTAGAATTATGACCATGGTCTACCTCTTGTTATCATGGACTCCAAATGCACCTTTTAACTTGCAAACAGACCAACCACGTTCCCTGTTTAAAAACCCTATTGACTCCACACTGTCTACCCAGAAAAGCCCAAAGGCTTGCAGCATCTCACGCACTGTCAACCTTGATTTTTTGAGCATTAGCTCTTTTTTCCTTTTGATTCTACAAACAATAAATGTTATTAATAATAAACAATGATTTAATATTATATAATTATATGTTGCATATATATAATGTAATATAATAATAATAAAAATAAACAAATATAAATAAATAATAATACATAATAAATGCATCCCACTTGGAAAATATCAAAAGCATAAACATTAAAACAAAAACCAATGAAATTTCATACCGAGCAACTTTCAATCCAATAACTATGTCTGTCTTTTCTGTGTCCATCCTTTACCTATAACGACTTCTGCCCAAAATGCCTTCCTCCTTTCTTTGAGACAGACTTTTCCACCTTTGAAGATTCAGGCAACGGGTTGGTAATGCTTTCTATGGCCCCGACCCCTGGACGGTAAAGTCTCATCTGTTGTACTTGTTTTAGATACTTGTTACTCCTTCCCACAGGGTGGTGAGCTAGCACGGCCATGCATTTTTATATCCTTGGCACTTAGCATCACGCCTCCATCAAGCAGGTTCAGTGAAATTTACTCATTTTTGATAGATGAGTAAATGAATCATATTCTTTCAGTCCCCACAGCCATCCCCGCCCCACACGCCCTGATGGGGAGCAGGGAGATATGTACTATCTAGTACATAGAGGTAACGAAGAGTGGCGTGCTTCCCTCCAGCGGTCTCATCTCCTGATCCTGCTACTTAAGTCAGGTTTCTCTGACACCGAGTTTGAGTTTATAATACTCATCTAGTTACCACATTATCTGTTTAAAAGAAGATCATTAGTATATGTTACAGGTTGTTTAGCCGCTGATGTTAATGAAAACACTAGCTGTGTTTAAAGCAACCGTACCGTCTGCCTTAAATTTTTACTGAACCACTGTTTCTATTTTTTTTTTTTTTTAACTAAGTTCTAGTAAGTTGTCTTCTTGCAAACCAGTGAAGGTGGCTGCACTCCCTCTCTCTATATATAGCCAGATGTGGCCAGTGCCCACTTCTCTGCCAGCTCTAAATCCTCACTCCACAAAGTCTGAGGCTGGCCTATCTCATTTGTGATGCTACACTTGTGTTCCACAGCAAGATTGATTCCCAGAATTCAAAGAATTCTAGCAAATGAATGATTAGAAATACATAATTTTAGGTGACAGCCATAGGCCTGCGGTAGAATAATTTGATATTTGAACTGAACACTTTTTAAAAAAGATTTTATTTATTTGAGACAGAGAGCGAGCATAAGCAGCGTGGGGGGAGGGGTGCAGAGGGAGAAGCAGACTCCCTGCTGAGCAGGAAGCCCAAGGCAGGGCTCAGGGACCCAAGGCAGGGATCCCAGGACCCCAAGATCATGATCTGAGCCCAAGGCAAATGCTTCACCAACTGTGCCAGGCACCCCTAAACTGAACAGTTTTCATGAGGAATATTATTGTGATGTGATTGGACAGATAGTGGGCTCAAAAAAGAAAAAGGCGGGGGAGGGTCAAGGGGGAATCATTTGGGAATCTTGAAAAACCACTTCTTGCAATAGCTCGGTTATTTCAACTCTGTTTTGAAATGGGCTAATTTTAGAGTGGAAGGGAAAAAAAAAAGCCTTGGGTAATGTGGAATCATTTATATATCTTACTACTGATAAATACATTACAACATATTTTATTATGTTATGCGAGGTATTTTAAAACTCTTACCGGAGTTTTAATGTATATAAGCATGTTAGCATATAATTTAGTTCATGTAATGCATTCTTTTTGGGGCCTCCTATTCTTTCCAGAGAGGGATGGCACCCATGTGTGTGGTGGAGAACACTGTGGTGTAGCAGGGAATGGCATGAGTCAGGGGACCAGGGCTCAGGCACTGTCTCCCAGTCATGACCTATGCAATTTTCTGCAAATCACTCCACTACTTTGTCCTTTGAATTCCCTGTGGTAGCACATCGTCCTGGGGACCCTTCTGGTCTTTACAACTGCATAAGTCTGTATCCCATACAGTTTCTATCCTTTTCCCCTAGCTATGGTTATTTTCCTAAGATAACTTCACCTCTTTCTATGCATTTCATTCCCGTTCAGAGTGTGGGAAAATGGTCATCTTCATCTGTGCCTCAAGCTGTCATTGAAGCCTTTGGGTCATCAGGATCTAGTGAGTCCAAGAACCAAAGAGCATGATGGGACTTCCGAGAGTCCTGCGAGCACGTGACTATCGAAAGGAACTAGGAGCCCTTCTCCAGGCCCTCGATGGTGGAGCCTTGACCCAGCCTGCATCCTCCTGGGTGCCTAGGACAGAGCTTTCCGGGCCTGTCAGTTGGTTGTGCGGGGCCCGAAGATACTCCAGACGAGCCGTGTGGCGCATAGGAAGAGCGTTAGGTGCAGAACAGATTGTACCTTCAATACAGATGTGCAGAGCCCTTGAATTAGACAGCCTTTGAAAGAGACAAAGGCTATTGTGTACTTATGGCTTATTTTCCTCTAAGAGAAAAACTTAGTAAGCATTTTTGACACATGGACTAAGTGTGTCTGTGTAGCAGCTGGAATGACACAATGGACCCTAATAGCTTTTTCAGGTTTTTTTTTTTTTTTTTTTTTTTTCATACTCTCTGCACACTGCAATCCTTCCTCTTCCCCCCGAGGATTTGCTTACAAGCCACTACCCTGGGCAATGTTCAGAGTTTACCCGGTGAAATCTAAGAGCCAAGCAACTTCTAAGGGCCCATCCCCGAAAGAAGGTACTTTGTTCCTCCGAATTCCAAATGCTACTACTATTGTATGAGATTACTTTCCAATTTGGATGACGAAATAATTTGCAACAATATCAGGTCTCTGGAGGCTGTTTTTGTCCAAACAGTCCTGTTCACTGCCAGGCAAACACACCCCGGCGAGAGCTACAAAGGTGGGGTCTGGCGGCAAGAGTGGCCACATGGCTGTGATTATGTATGAATTAACACATCAGCATCACGAAGCTCTGAGAAAACCACAATTCCCTATCGTTTTCAAATAGAGTGTAAATGAACATGCCATTTCTCCATCAGCCGTGATTTAAATGCTAGATGTTAGAATACATTTCTCCACAAGCGATAGTCTATGTGGCTTTGTTTATGCCATTTCTGCTTTTCAGGGTGGTGGGGAGAAAGGGGGATGCAGGAGAAGCAATGCCTAGTGTGAGATGGAGAACTGCGGCGTTCCAACAGTGACTTTCTTCTCCAGCGAATTCTGGTAACAAGCCACAGGAACAGGACTTTAAATAGATCCATAACAGAGTTAAAAAAGACATTGTCTTTTTGTTCTTCTAGGGCAAAATAGCAACTTTCGCGTTGTGTTTCAAGATGCATATTTGCTGTGTTGGTCCTAAGGACTTAAAAGTGAAGTTGAAATCAATCTCAGATGGATTATCTGTGTGATATAAACATGTGGGCATGAAATGTATGGAGAGTACATATGGCAGGCCCATCTGATATAAACAAGTGGGGCTGAGAAATATACATACATGACGTGATTGATTTGTTAACTGGGTATGTAAATGGAGCTGAAGGCCCATTTTCAAGCATGACCTGCGATAAGCAAATGCATATAAATACACAATAAACCGAGATAACACAAGAATAACATCAATTAAAACAATTATAACAACTTCTAGTCATCACGAGGTATTGTTTCAGTTCCATCTTAAAACAGGAAAAGCTCCCAATTGTTCTTAAATCGACTGGTAACTGATTCCACATTTGTGGAGCCCTGACACAAAGGGGTTTTTGTCCCTCGTCTGTATTCACTGAGGACATGTGAGTTCCAAAGCCCCAGAAGGGAAGTTATGTATGGCTCTCTGTTTGACTGGGACAGGTTGAAGGGGTGCCTACCAATAAGAGGCTTCCTTTATTTGGGAATGGCAAACACACAGTTGATATTTCCCTACCAAGCCGAAAGGGCAAACGTGTAAGTCTTCCCAGTTTTAATGACTGTCATGAAGTATACAGGTTAACGAATCTAAAACCTACAATTTATACTTTAGTAAGCCAATTTGCATTATTGGGGGGGCGTATAATTGAATTGAACAGAATGCACAGTAACAAATCTAAAATTTACAAAGGCAAAAAAAAAAAAAATACCAGAAATCCATGCTCTCATGACATGAGATGATTCTGTTCATGTGCATGGGTGCGTGTTTCGATTAAAGGAGCAAGGTTATACCCCATAGCCCAGGTACTCACGTTCGATATTTCCCCTACTGGCTTCTAGGTCTTTGTGCAGACGTTCCTTCGGAGTTAACCCTTTCTCTACCATTATTTAAATGGTGCTTAAAACATCTACTCTGTAAAGCGCCGCTGATTCCACCAGGGATCTTTGCTGTGACTCTCATCACTGGATCTTGTTCATCCTGGGTGACACAGGGGTGATTCTGGATCTGTCTCCCCAGGGGGGAGCGGACCTGGCAGGAAAACATCTTCTGTGTTGTATCTGACCAGTTTGTCTCTGCATCAGGATAGAATCCACCTAGAAGCTTGTCAAAAATTGTATACTGAATGGCTTATGCCATTTTGGAATCCCTTGCTTAGAATTTCAGACATATCTTAGATATCAATAGCTTGCCATCATAGCAAACTAGGAAGTATTGCTACTTGTAAGCAATGACTACGTATTATAAAAAACCAGGGCTAAATAATTCTGATTTAGAATCTGCATGTTATCTCTGACTTGGCCCATTCCAATACAATCCTGACCCCTAGGAGAACGTACTTGATCTCGGGACCCAGTGACATCCTCTGTCCTCCAAGCCCTCCTGGCTCTGTGGCTCTACAGGTCACCCCTCATTCAACCATCACTTTCTAGGGTAACTGGCTGCAGTTGACTGTCTTCTCTCCCCAGGAGAAAATACATTCATGGATTTTTGACTCAAATGATCTGAGTGGTTGCCTTGAATTCTCATTTCCTTTCTTCGTGAAGGCCTGAGTGTCAATGACAATGCGGTCTGGGGTGTAAATCCTCTTACTCATAGTTTTGTTGCGTTCGTGAAATAAGGAGCATCGGTATTTAAATTAAGCTTCTATTTGAGACGCGAATAAGTAATTTCTTCTGAAACCCATACGCATCCCAACACAACCATGTAGGGAGGTAGTGTGACTTCTGACTCAGAATCGGATGGCCCTTTGATGCCGCCGTACTGATCCCCTGGTGTAGACCATCCACCATGGTGAGTTGTAAGAAAAGCCCTTCTCCACTGTATAGTTTCTTTTTTCAATGTCTCAAATCAATACATGTCATAGTAAAGGGAGCCCCAATGGTCTCTCCACTTTTCTGAGTCTGTTTTCCCCTCTACAAAGCAAGGGGCTGGACCAGGGGATGAATGGGAAAATTCCCTTCTGACGCTAGAGATGGATATCTCTGCCTACCTGTGTACAACCACAGGGCTTACAAACACTTGCAGATCATGATTGGGGGAATATAATTATTGGGATGAAACATTTCCTCCCTAGAAGGGAAGAATGGCTTCAAGGCATTGGGTCCTGAAGTCCCTCACCAAAGATGTGTCTTTTAAAAGGCAACATCCATTCAGATTTTATCAACTGCCATGAAACAAACTGACCAGTCTTAAATGATGCTCAGGCCTGGGGTCAGATGTGAGGGCACAGCTCCTGCTGCAGTTCTGCCAGGAGGGGAGCTGTATTTCCCATGGAATTCTGGGATATCACCTCTATGATGATAGCTGTGGCTGGATTTGCCTGGAAGCAAAGGTGGGGTCATGTTGAGTTGGGGGAAATATGGACAATATCATAGGGAGACAGATTGAAAACAAGGCAGGGAGTGTAGGTGATGAAGCTTGACACACAGAGACAGGGTTCAAGGGAGCACATTTCATTGAGTTAAGAACCATGTTCTTCCCTTGGAGGTTGGAGGACTGTGGTAATCAGGGAGGACTGTGGTCAGGTTTCCTTAGCCAGTGACAGCATGTAGGATGGATGGACATAGACACATGCTGCTGGGTGCCTGGCCAATGGTCTGGGCTTCAGAATACCTCCACATTGGATGGGGGACATGGGAAGATGGGCAGCCCGGGCAAAACAAGAAAGAGAAATGCATACCAAGGTTACAGATCTCCTGGGAGGCTGGACGGAACTCCAATTTGTGCAGAGAATCACTATGGACAGTCAAAGAATTGCATGTTTTATTATGCAAAGCTGAGAAGGGAAAATATGTAATCATTTCTGTGAAAATGTTTGCCCAAACAAGCCTCCTTGTTTGGAGTTCCAAGAAGAGTAGAAGTTCCTCCCAAACTATTCCTTTATTATACAGAAATCTCTGTGGTCTCACTGAAGAGCAAGATGCAAATATTGAATCAAAGAGATTTGGCCGTAACACTTTACACCAGAGACTATACCTTCAGGTCACCTGGGATAAAATGAAGAGCATCAGGTTCTCTAGAAGTAGATGGGAGATGAGGAGTCATGTGGGAATGATGTACAAGGAAGGGCTTCCAGGAGAAACTATAAGGGAATGGGGGAGTAGGACAGGGCAGGGCAGGAAGACAGGAGTTGTTTTAGGCCTCAGTCTGAGCCCTGGGAGGCTCTGGAGTGTCTGTTAAACTTGAGAGATGTCCTGACTTGAGGAAGGGAGGAGGCATTCTTACTGTCACTCTGGTCAGAAGAGTAAGATGAGAGGCCCAAGGTCCCTGTGCAGGCGTGACAAGCAAGGTACCCTAGGTTGGGGAGGGGGTGTGTGGACGGGAGCTGGCAGTTAGACAAGGGACTCTCACTGGAGCAGGAGAAGTGTCCCCACAAACCTTTTATCAACCAAGATTTGTGTCTAACCTAGTGGGTACAATTTGACGTCAGGAGTATTTCTTCCTTCCTTTCCTTTCCCTTCCTTCCCTTCTTCCTCCCTCCCCACCCCTTCATTTTTTTATCTCACTTTCTTACAAGATATAGGCCCTTGAGCAAGGTACTTAAATTTTCTCACACATAAGAGCTCAGTTTTTAATTTTATAAATCAGAAGTAAAATTATTGCTTCCCTTCTAAGGTAGTCGTGACAGGAAGTATGTACTATGCACAGTCAGTGTCCGGTCTTGTAAGTAGTTAATAGATGTGAACAGTAATGAGAATCGAATTTCTTATGCTTAACTAGTCATCCCTGACTAAGTAAACATTTAACCAGAAAGATGCAAACAGTGTGTATAAGAAAACTACAAATAAACTTTGTCCTGATACTCGAGGACAAACATATATTCAGACTTTTTGATTCAGATACCTCAGCTTCTTTTGATCTGAATTATTCAGGGAACCCATTCAACTTTCTGCCTTCATCCTGTTTTGCTTGGAAAACAAAAATGCTACTGACATTATGATTCTTTCATTACAGAAATTATAGAACTTCTCTGGGCCAAACTTTCTCATCTATAAATAAGATAGTTTGACAAAATGGTCTCTAAGTTTTTTCCCAAAGTTTAGTATAATTCTATTTATTTTTTATTTTTTTGGTGCTTGCCATTTTAGAGTGAATTAATCATAGCAAAAGAAATTTTCCATTCTATGGAAGGTTTTGAACAAACTCCTAACATTTACAATCCAAAAATATCGTGCTAACTTATAAATTAGACTTCAGCTAGAACTAGGAAGATAAGAACATTATTTTGATCAGGTGCTTTTTGATGTCTTGTTATTTGGGGTTTTGAAAACAGTGTAAGGTGAGAGAGGAAGAGAGAGTTATTGTTAGAAGGGCTCAAACAACTGTTATCTTTCTGAAGAAAATTTGCAGATGAGAGAAAAAGTTGCATGCCAAGTTTTGACTGGTGTGGAGAGAATGGTCAAAATGATGAAGCTCTTTACAACAGAGTGTTATTATGTTAAAGACACTTAGCGACAGCAGTCTTTCTTGAGATACAAGATATATGGTCTTTGTAAAATACACAGATTCTGAGTTAGGGAGGCTCTCAGGCTAACATATCTTTATTCCCTTTAAAAGGCACCTAAGAATAAATTACAAGTGGGATAATAAGATTTGATCATTGAAATCATTCTAGAGAAGTTCAAGAAAATATGTAAAATAACATGTTAAATTATAATTGTGATGATTTCAGAAACTTAATATTTTTCGTGGTAGTTCATTTTACCTTTAAAAAAAGTCCAGTCATGGAGGGATATGAGATGAATAAGAATTTCTTCACGGATTAAAATATGAGGCTTAAAAACATGAAGATTAACCAACCATATCTACAGTGAGGGTACTAAATGCATATTCTTAGGTTGCCCTTATAGTAATTACATATGTGTTGAGGTATATGTTTTTAAATAAGAAGTTTCAAAACATAAAAAATTAAAATTATTGCAAAAGCTCAAAATGCGATTGTTTCCTAAACTCCTCCATAGTCTGCCTTCTTCCACAATATGTCCCACACACAGCCTTGAGGATCAGTCTTAGCTAGGTAAGCAGCCACCTTGAGCATGAATATCAGCTCTTCCTCCATAGATTCCAGTTAAGATGTGCAGAAGAATATAAAAACCAGATACAGGGTGGGGAGGAAATCAATGCTACAAATTAAGGTGGTATTACAAACATTTTTAAAAATTCAAGTTAGGTATTATGCAGCTGGATTGCATTTAAAGAAGACACTGACAGAAATCTCTCATTTGACTTCCATGGAAAGAAGTGTGCTTCCACAAGATATAAGTAGTGATTCTGTTAGAAATCTAATTATGACAGTTTGGAGAGGCAGAAGCAGGTCACAAACAGGATGGGGAGCACATTACTCAGAGTCTGTTTTTCCAATTTTGAATTACAGCATCTAAAATGGAAGTCAGGCATGGCTACATCAAGCCATGGAAGGCAAATGAGAGATTTCCGTCAGTGTCTTCTTTAAATGCAATCCAGCTGCATGATACCTAACTTGAATTTTTAAAAATGTTTGTAATACCACCTTAATTTGTAGCATTGATTTCCTCCCCATCCTGTATCTGGTTTTTATATTCTCCTTGATACTTGGTGGAGTCAGTGTCAGGAGACCAAGGCCAGAAATGTGTCTGAAAGTCATTTACTAGCACCATTTAAACAGGATCTATAACTTCGAAATTACTAGAAGAAAGCTGATCAGATAGATCATAATTCACATTGCTAGAGAAAAAATTAAAATAAAATAAAAGGAAAAAATAAATGAAAATGCCATAATGAGATAAAAGTTTAAGAATATCACTTAATGATAATAGATGAAAATGAATTAACATTTTAATATCAGATAAAACATATTTGAAGGCAGAAAAAAAAGAAAAAAAGTAACAAAACCAAGAGACATTTTTTCTTTTAAAAATTAAAAATAAAATCACCAAAGGAAATAATGTTCATGAAAGTTTACATATAGAATTACATAGCATCACACTATTTAAATAAATGTTAGAAACACAAAGGGCAATTGGCAGAAAATCAACAAAAGTGAGAGAATTTGACATACTTTTATGAATGCTTAGCAGATGACAGGCAAAAAAATTAATGGATATATAAGATCTAGGTCATGAAACCAATTTGATGTGATTAAATAAATACATTAATTATACTACACATTTCAGTATCTGTGGACAATTTAAATATGATTTTATGATTTACAAAGACAACCTCAAGATAGTTCACAAAAAAGAAATTCTCTCACACATTCTCTGACATCAAGTAATAAAACTAGAAGTTAATAACAGAAATATAAATAAATACTCATTAAAATCATAATTTTTTATAACAAATAAAAAGGCACTTAGATAGTACTTAACAAAGGAATAAGAGGAATTGTGGTTATGGAATATTTAATAAATAATTACAATAAAAACTTACCTATATTAAAATATATGGCATGCAGCCACAGTTTTAATTAGACATAAATTTGTAGTATAAATGTCCTTAATATTAACAAGAAAGAGTAGAATAATATAATTTAATCATGCATGTTAAGGTTAAAAAAATAAGAACAAAACAAAACTAGGAGTAAAAGAGAAAGAATCTGCTACTTCAGAAAAGCAAGTTTGAAAAATAAACCTGACCTTTTTCAAAGAAAAATAAACCTGACCTCTAGCTAGTCTTTTAAAAAAAATAAGGAAACCCATATCCCCAGATTGAAAGGAAATTAAATTTATGAAAAATAAAATATATTCTTTTATACTAATAGTTTTGGAAAATTTTAATTAAATAGCCAATTCTCCCACTGTTTTGAAGTATAACTTTGGTAATATACAAAATATTTATGTATTTTATGTTTTATTTCTGGAGTTTTATGCTATACCTTTAATCTGCCTTGCTAGTCTAAGGACCAGCACCACACTGTTTTAATTATTGCAGCTTTTTAAGACATGTAGTGGTACGTTGGTCAAGTCCTCTTTCATTATTTTGTATTTTTCTAACTTTTCTTAGCTCTTCTTACCCACTTTTTACAGCAGAATAACTTTGCTTGGTTACAAATTTCATCGAAATCACAGTAAGTATGTTATTTGCTATTAGAAGTATTGTTATATGCAAATATTTAGCCTTTTTAAAAAATTTCTTTTCAGCGTAACAGTATTCATTGTTTTTGCACTACACCCAGTGCTCCATGCAATCCGTGACCTCTCTAATACCCACAAAAAATCATTGTATGTTCCACCACTCTTTTGGATTTTATCTTAGGTCAGTAAAATTTTTAGGATTAAAAAATAAATATATTTACAAGTTTATTCTTAGGATTTCTTTGCCACTCTGAATTTTATATTTTCTATTATTTTTTTTTTACTGTAGATAGCCATTTATTTACATATGTTTATTTTGTAGCTTGTGGCAGAACTGAAATACCTGTTACATTTTTTTTCATTAGATTTCTAAGAAGTCAATCAAATGATCAGAATATAAGAAGAAAATCATAAATTCAAAACTTCCACACCAGGTATGATCTCTTTTATTTATTTTTTTGTCCTACTGCACTAGCTAGAAGTTTCAGAAAATGTTCAATATTAACAACAATAATATGCATTCTTATATTTCCATGATTTTAAGAGGATGTTTTTCTTTTCTTTTTTTTTTTAAATTATTTATTTGTCAGATTGAGAGAGAGAGAGAGAGAGTAAGTGCACAAACAGTGGGGAGTGGCAGGCAGAGGGAGAGGAAGAAGCAGACTCCCTGCCAATGTGGGTGTTAGTACCAGGACCCTGAGATCATGACCTGAGCCGATGGCAAACACTTAACTGATAGAGCCACCTGGACATCCTTTATAGAATGTTTTTCATGTTTTGCTGCAATGTCTGAATTTAATTAAGATTTTTGTATTATGTTAGGAGCACAGCCTTTCAATTTCATTTTAGTGTATTTTTAGAAATTGAACTTTGATAGGACAACCACTAAGGAAACTACACAAAGGGATATACTCAAAAACAGATAATAAATCAAGATGACATCCTGAGAAACGTACAACTATCCCACAGGAAGGAAAGAAAAGAGAAAGAGCGGAAAGAAAAACTGGGGAAACAAATAATAACATTTCAGGCTTAAGGTTTATTATATTGGTAATTTCCTTAAAAGTAAATGATCTATGTACATTAAGTAAAAGATAGAAATCAGTAGAGTGGATTTTAAGAGGAAAGATCCAACAATATACTGTCTACACGAAAATCAATTCAAATACAATATATACAGGTTGAAAATAAAAGAACGAAAAAATGTAGCATGCAAACATTAATTTAGAAAAAACAGGAATGACTGCATTAATAAAAAAATGAACTTCAGAGCAAAGACAATTGCTGTGTCTCTATTACTAGAGACACAGTTGGATATTATATAATAATAAAAGGATCCAATCCACAAGGAGCCATGATGATCCTAAAAATAGATATGCACCAATAGCATGAAGCCTCAAAATGTATGAAGCAAAACGGATAAAGCTGATAGGAGAAAGATAGAACTAGTGGAGAGAAAACCAGAAAGAAATATAGAAGAATTAAACAACACAAGCAATAGAAAGAAAAACATATCAAGAATCAACAGTATAGGCACCTGTCTGGGTCAATTGGTGGATTATGCAACTCTTGATCTCATGGTTTTGAGTTCAAGCCCCATGTTGGGTAAACAACATTAAAAAAAGGAGGAACCCATAGAATATTCAACAAGATAGACCATATCCTAAGATATAAAACAAATCTAAGGAATTTTTTTATCATAATAAAATCATACAGAGTATGTTCTCTGACCACGATGTAATCAAACTGGGGAGATTAACAGGAAAACTTCCAAACACTTGGAAATTATACATTCTTCTAAATAAACCACAGGTAAAAGAGAAAATGTGAAAGAAAATTTAAAAATATACAGAACTCGATGAAATACAAATAGGTAAATAGGTTGAAAATACAACCTATAAGATACACGGGATACAGTTAGAACAGCACTGAGAGGAAAATTCATAGTACTAACTGCTTACGGGAAAAAACAGGAAAGCTCTCAAATTAATATTCCAAGTTCTTGTATAGAGAAACTAGAAATCAAAAAAGCAAAATAAGCGTCAACAAAAAGAAGGAAATAATAAAATAAGAGCAGAAATCAATGAAATTAAAACAAAACAACAGATTAAAAACAATGAAACAAAAAAGTAGGTTCTTTGGGGAAATTAATGAAATTGATAAATCTTTAGCAAGCCTGACAAAAATAAAAAGAGAAAAGATAAGCATCACTAATATCAGGAAAGAAACAGGATATTACTACAGATTCTTTAGCCATTATAAGGAACAAAGGGAATACTATATAGTACTTTATGCTCATAATTTCAACAACTTAGAAGAATGAATCAATTCTTCAAAACTACAAATTACCAAAACTCAACCAAGATAAAATATATAACCTAAAAAGTCATAAACCATTATAGAATTTGAATTTGTAGGTAAAAAGTTCCCAAAGAGAAAATCTCCAAGCACAGGTGGCTTCAATGGAGATTATACCAAACATTTAAAGAAGCAACACCAGTTCTACATAATCTTTTTTCAGAAAATACAATAAGAAGGAACATTTTGCAACTTATTTGATGAGATTAGTATCAAATTCTGATATCAGTAGTAGATAAAAAGAAGACAAAAGAAAGGTACAGACACATATCTTTCATGGACTTTGTCATAAAAATCTCCAACAAGATTAGCAAATTGAATCCACTGTAGAATAATTATATATCAGAACAAATTATATACCATGTACAAGTGGGATTTTTTTCCCCAAGTATGCAAGGTTGGTTCAAAATTTGAAAATCAATCAATGTAATCCACCATATCAATAATCTAAAAAGAAAAATGATGTGATTATATCAATTAATGCAGAGAAATCACTTGGCAAATTCCAATAATCATTCATAATGAAAACTCTCAGAAAAATAAGAACAGAGGGAAACTTCTCCAGTTTGTTAAAGAGCGTATGCAAATGATGCATATCTACCATATTACTTAATGGTAAAATACTGAATTCTTCCCCTTAGATCATAAACAAAGAAAAATGTCTGTCCTCATTACTTATATTCAACATAGTGCTAGAAAGTCTTCCACAGAAATAAGAAATAATGAGCATGCATTTCTAAAAGAAAAAAAAAACTATTTCTATTTGTAGTTGACATTATAATTTTATTGTCTACATAGAAAATCACAGGACATCACAACAATATCTCCTAGAACAAATACATAATTTCAGGAGGACCTGGATGGCTCAGTCTGTTAAACATTTGACTCTTAATTTCAGATCAGATCATGATCACAGGGTCATGAGATCAAGCCCTACATGCACTCCTCGTTGGGTGTGGAGCCTGCGTAAGATTCTTTTACTCTCTCTGCCCCTCTTCCACCCCCACCTGCACATGTTTTTTCTCTCTCTCTCTCTCTCTCAAAAAAAAAAAAAAAAAAAAAAGATTTAAGCAACGTTGCAGGATACAAGATCAACTCAAAAAAATCAATTGTATTTCTATAAACTAGCAACAGACCACTAGAGACCAAAACTAAAAACAAAATACAATACATAATTGAACCAAAGAAAATAAAACAGTAAATTATAAATCTAACAATATATATGTAGAATCTCTTTGGTGAAAATTACATACAACTAACCAATGAAATCAAAGAAGAATGGACTAATAGAGAGACTTAGCACTTTCATGGGTTGAAGACTTAACATAGTAAGGATATCAATTCTTTCCAAAGAGATCATGGATTTAATGCAACTCCTAACAAATTCTCAGAAACATTCTTTTGTAGATAAAGACAAGTTTAATTTATGTAGGAAAATATAGACCCTAGAATAGCTTAAACAATTCTAAAGAAGAATAAAGTAGGTTTCACTCTACCTAGTAGTAAGGCCTACTATATAGTAATTCAAGACATGTGGTATTGGCAGAGGGCTAAACACATAAAAGTGGAGCACAATACAGAACCCAGATATAGTCCCACATGAAAATATTCAATTGATTTTTCACAAAGGTATGAAAATAATTCAATAAAAGCAGTTCAATAGGTTTTTCAATAAATGGTGCAGGAGGAATTGTATATCCATATGTAGAAAAGTGAACCTCTACTTAATTCTCCCACTTTATACAAAAGTTAATTCCTATATAAAATGGATCATAAGTTTAAATGTAGTAAAAGTATAAAACTTTCAGAAGAAAACTCAGGAGAAAATCTTCAGGATCTAAGACTTGCCAAAGAGTTCTCAGATAAGACACCACAACCACAAATCATAAAAGGAGAAATTGATAAATTGGACTTTCTCAAAAATAAAACTTTTGCTCTGCAAAAACCCTGTTAAAATAATGAAAAGACAAGCTACAGACTGGTAGAAAATATTTGCAAACAAACAATCCAATTAGAAAATGGGCAAAAGACATGCATAGACATTTCACAGAAGAGGATACACAGATGGCAAATAAGCACATGAAAAGATGTTCAATATCGTTAACCATTAGGGAAATGCAAATTAAAACCACAAGGAGATATTACTGCACACCTAAAAGAGTGGGTGAAATAAAAAAAAAATAGTGATATCAACAAATGCCAGTGTGGAGGCAGAGAAACTGGAAAACTCGTACATTGCTAGTGGGAATGTAAAATGAAAATGCATATGACAGTTGATTGGAAAACTAAACATGTGCATACCATATGACCCAGCAATGGCATTCTTTAAAAAAAAAAAATAAAAAAGACATTTTGGGATAAATTGGACAATTTATCCAAGAGAAGTAAAACTAATGTTCACAGAAAGACCTGTACATAAATTTTTATAGCTGCTTTATTCATAGTAACCCCAAACTAGAAACTAGCCATAAGCCCTTCAACAGGTGAATGGTTAAAGAAAGCAAAAAAAAAAAAAACAACCAAAAAAAAAAACCCCAAAATTGTGGTACATCCATACCATGGATTAATGCTCATCAATGAAGTGGAACAGAGTACTGATGCATGTGATAGCTCAGATGAATCTTATGGCATTATGCTGCATGAAAAAAAAAAACACTCTTAGAAAGGTCACATACAGTGTGATTCTATTTACATAACATTCTTGCAAATGAAATGACAAAATCATAGAAATAGAGAACAGATTAGTGGTTGCCATGGGAAGTGTCTGTGGCTATAAAAGGTAGCATAAGGGATCCTTACGGTAGAGCTCTTCTGCATCTTGACTGTGGGAGTAGTTGTGTAAATCCACACTTTGAATAAAATTCCATAGCATTTCATTTACACATGTACGAGTGTATGTACAGTGGGTGAAATCTGAGTAAGGTTAAGAGATTTCGTTAATATAAATTTTTTTTAAAAGATTTTATTTATTCATTTGACAGATAGAGATCACAAGTAGACAGAGACGCAGGCAGAGAGGCAGGCAGAGAGAGAGAGGAGGAAGCAAGCTCCCTGCTGAGCAGAGAGCCCAAAGCGGGACTCAACCCCAGAACCTTGAGATCATGACTCGAGCTGAAGGCAGAGGCTTAACCCACTGAGCCACCCAGGTGCCCCTCGTTAATATAAATTTCTTGGTTGTGGTAATGGACTATAATGATATAAAAGATGACATTGGGAAAACTGGGGCTATTACTTCCGTATTATTTTTTATATAATTTCGTACAATTGTGTGTGAATTCTCTCAAAATGAAAAAACATTTTTTTGCGGTAATATTGTTTTTCTCTGTTCATTTAATATTAATAGAATTCTCATAATGAACCATCCATGACATTCTTGAATAAAGCCCAAATGAGTATGGCAATTTTTCTCTGTACTTCTCGACTTGATTGATTTTGTCTTCTAAAATGGTTTAGGATTCTTTTCATTCATATACACAATTGGGATTAAACCGTAGTTTTTTTTTTCAGAATTGTAAGGGCTTTACAAATGTAACCAGGAAACTTTCAGTCTTTTCCTCTGCTTTGGTTCAGTTTACATACCATGAAACTTCCTTGAAATTTTTGGAAAAATTCACCCCAACACTATTTAGACCCTATAGCATTTCATGTAGCTAGATCTTTGAAAATTATTCCAATGTCTTCCATTTTATTGTTATATTCAGTTTGTCAAAGTTTTCAGCCAATCTTGTCATTTTGCATTTTCTTAGATTCTTCAATATTTCAAAGTGTATTAGGATTGAATTTGTAGTTGATATTATATTACCATTTTTAGATCTCTTTGATGGAGTTATAGCTCCTGACTCAGAGCTTCCTCATCCTAACCCAAACTTATGGGTTCTTCTTATGCTTTCAGTTTTAGTTTTCCATGCAACCTCTAAAACTAACCATTTTGGTGTAAGGAATCCCCTAGAGCTCTAATTATCTAATATACATCGCATATATACATACATGTATACATATAAACTCTCACTGCCTACCACAATAAATTCCAATTGGATTAAAACATGGAATAGAAAAAAAATAAAGAAATTTTAAAGTCCTGGAGAAAATGTAGTTTATTTAATCTCTGGTTGGAGAAAGCTTTTTTCATCATAAAAGCAAAAGAGGAAAAAAAAATGGTATGTTTAACTGAACCAAAAAGTTAAAAGAAAAATTCTATATATATATATTTTTTTAAGATTTTATTTATTTGAGACAGAGAACAAGAGTGAGGGGAGAGGCAGAAGGAGAGGAAGTAGACTTCCTGCTGAGAGGGGGCCTGATGCAGGGCTGATCCCAGGACCCTAAGACTATGACCTAAGTTGAAGACAGGCACTTAACCGACTGAGCCACCCAGGTGCTCCCCAAAATTATTTTAAATACATGGTGCAGGATCTATGAGATATCCATAATCAACAAGGTAAACTTTGACCTTATGACATGAAAAAATTAACTCACAGACATAAATATAAAACCTAAAAGTACAATTTCTACAGGAAAACACAAGAGAAAAATCTTTGTGTCTTTGCCTTATATAGAGCTTTTTTTTAGATAAAAAAGCAAAATCACTATTCATAAAAGAAAAAAAAAGATAAATCTAAACTGGACTTCATCAAAATTAAAAACTTCCTCTGTCCAATTACACTATTGCTAAGAAATAAGGACAAGCCACATACTGGAGAAAATATTTTTAAAAGCATTTTTCTGAAGAAAGACTTGTAGCTGGAATATAAAGAATTCTCAAAACCTGATAATAAAACAAACAAACAAAAAATTCAATTAAAAATGGGCAAGATATTTGAATAGACACTTCACCACAGAAGATATATAGATGGGAAGCAAGCATATGAACAGATGCTGAAGATCATTAATGATTAGGGAATGCAAATTAAAACCACAATGAGATAACAGTACATACATATCAGAATGGCTAAAATTAAAAACAATGATCATAACATGTGTTGAGGGGGATGCGGAAGAGGTAAAACTCTCATACCCTGCTGGTACAAATGTCAAATGGTACCAATGTTTGGACAGCAGTGGCATTCTCTTAAAAAGGCAAATGAAGTCCTGCCATGTGATCTGACCATCTCACCACTAGGGATTGATCAGATAAAATGACGTGGAAATGTTAAGTCTGTACAAAACCTTGTACACAAATGCTCATCCAGGTTTATTTGCTATAACCCCAAACCGGAAACAACCCAAATATCTTAAGGTGTTTTACGGATAAACAAAATGTAATATATTCATACCAGGGCGTAGTATTCAGCAATAGAAAGTAATGAACTCTTGGTATATGCAACAATATGGGTCGTCCCCATATAATGTGGATTCATGTTATATGTGTAATGTTTAAATCATTCCTTGTGGTTGTTATGCTGTTCATTCTTCTTAGATTCAATTTCCTAAGTGAACAAAATCAGAATTCCTCGGTAGGAATCTGTTTTTGAACCTGCACAGTTTGGCAATGCTCTACTTCTTATCGAGCTGTTTTTTTTCTGATACCACTCGATGCCTCTGAACTACATACACTCCCCTTTCTGCTGCAAGTCACACCCCAAATCTATTTTCCTGTCCAGGGACAGTCCTACATTTTCTTTCTTAGCAAAATAAGTATCTTGGTTTTAATGTCCTTCAAGGAAATCTCTGTATAAACTCAAGCAGTTATGAGTTTTTCCATCTGAAGTAACTTTTTGTGTATAAATGTAAGTGCGCTGCTTTAAGAATCTGCTTGATTGGTGTTGGTTTACCTCTGTTGCTTTGACCTGCCTCTGTATTATTCTTTATTTGGCAAGCATTCAAAATATCCTTCCTGTGTGCCTGTCATTGCTCTGGGTTGTAGAGAAACATAGTGGTGTAGAGCATGATTATATTTTGGAAGGTCTACTTGGGTTGAGAGAGAAGGGTAACATCAATGCCCAGGAAGCTGCAAAGAAGATGCACACAGGGGGTTCAGAATAGGGGTGGAGGGGTTCTCGTCCTGAAGTGTTCTACTTTCTAACCTTTGAATGCAATGGGCAGTCAACAAATGCCATTGGCCAAATATTCAGAAATTGTTTCATAAATAGAATATAATACTCGTGGAAATAAAAACATGTATCTGAAGTATAATTATTAAATATTGAAATAAATTTCAAAGATAGGACAGAAGAGATTTTAGTCTTTGAAAATCCCCTATTATTTTCATTGATTCCCTTGCAACATGGTACCTGGCTAAGATCTGATAAGGGAATTCTTAGATTTCTGGCTCTTGTAGTATGGTAGATTAGACAATGTGAATGCCCTCTTGGTACAAACACCATAAAAGCTAGCTATAACTTAATGAGAATTCTTTCAATGCAGCCGGCCTTGAAAATGGAAACTCTCCAGGTACCAGAAATTAGGAACAGTATCTTAAGTGGACTGAGAACAACATAATGAAACTGTCTGCGTAGAATGCCAAAAAAATAAGCATTTGCGACCAAAGTTGCAATTCAGACATTTTCAGAGATGCAGTGCTTGTACCACCCACGGGCATCACTGAAGAAGGGCTACTTTAGGAATAGAAAAACTGAGCCCTACAGTAAGCAGAGAAGTGCAAGAGAAAATTTACAAACACACAGATGAAAGCCATATATTGATAAAATAATCATTAAAAAAAGAATCATAGCAGAAGAGGAAAACAAATATCCAGACTTATTATAAAGCCACAGTGACTAAACCATTGTGGTACTCATGAGAGAATAAACAATTTGACACCTAACATCAAATCAGGAACTCAGGACCAGATGCATATACGTGTGTGCACGGGTGTGTGTTTGTGTATCTGTCTGTCTCTGTATCTCTCTGTCTCTGTATCTAATCTATATCTGTATCATCTACGTCCATATCTGTTCTTGATTATGTATATATATGCGTGTGTGTATGTGTTTGTGTGAGTGCGTATATGCACATAGGAGCAGAGTATAGTGACTTTTTATTAAGCTGGGATGACAAATAATGAGAGATACAATGCACTTGTCGATGAATGGTACAGGCACAACTGAGAGGCAGAGAGATTGAAAAGATTGGATTTTGACCTTACACTATATTTTTTCCTTTTTATTTATTTATTTATTTATTTATTTGCGAGAGGGAGAATGAGCAGTGGGGAGGCGTGGACAGAGAGAGAGGGAGAAGCAGACTCCATGTGGGGCCGGATCCCAGGACTCGGAACACATGACCTGAGCAGAAGTCAGCCGCTTAACTGACTGAGCCACCCAAGCACCCCTACCTCACACTATTTTCAAAAAAACATATTATGGATGGTTAAGTGCTCTAAATATGAAAAGTGAAGCTAAAAGTTTTAGAAGAAAATACAAGAGAATATACTTTTGACATGGTGTTTAAGTATTTCTTAAATGACAGTGAGACAGGACCTACTACCAGACTGATTTGTCTCTACAAAGACAGTATAAAAGATTAGTTCAAAAGCCAAATTTGAACAAGCTAGATCATCATTAAAAATAAGCATCCATGTTATAGGACGAATACCTTCAAGTAAAGAAAATATGTAAGGCTTAAAAATAAGTAGGTGTAGAAAGAAAATTTCCTGATGAGAATAAATTGAAAAAAGATGGTTATGTGATTTAGTGGAAAGAACAAAGCTGCAGAATCAGGTCTCCCTACAATTAAAGGCCCTATTCACTGTGTCACTGCACCGAGACAGAACGGCACGTCTAAGTCTGAGTTATTACTCGTCACATTGTTGTGAGAATTATCATCATAGTGACATTTTTTTTCATTCGACAAACACTCAGAGCTTACTATGGAACACAACAGACTTACTCTTGCTTCCCTTTATTTCACATGCAAAGAAGCTAAGGTATAAAGAAGCTAAGGAACTTGTCCGAAGTCTGATGACTAGTTAAGTGTCAGGATTGGGACTCAAACCCCGACTGTGGACTTGGACTTCAGAGACGTGACTCCAACATGCCCTTTCTCAATTAAAAAAAAAAAAATTGTGTATATGTATGTTTGGGTGTGTGTGTGTATGTGTGTATGCATATATGCACACATATAGATATACACATAACATGTACACATGTATCTATGTATATAGCAGCAAGATTAGAGCAGCTTTGTGGAATAATAAGGATTTTTTTAAGTTAAAAGATTTGGATATTGGCCCTCTGAAAATGCTATGTATTTTTAATTTGTGAGATGACTCAGAGTAGTTTTGGGGTTGCAGTCCAAAAGGATTCTATCAAAAAATATAGGAAAAAAATGTCCTGAAAATATTGTTATCAAATGGGAATCAGTAGGAGTTCAGTTCTTGAGAGCAGATTTTGCTTTTTTTTTTTTTCCTGAAGAAAGGAAGTTGGCAATTTGCCTCATTAATTAAGTCAGAAAAAATTCTTGTGCTGCAACAAGCACCAGACAGCATACTTTTAAGGCTTTTTCTTTTCAGTATAATGAACTAGTGTAGACAAAAATGCTCCTGTAGACTAAAGGGTACACGTAAATGCCAGTTCGTGGTTGAGAAGAATTGATTTTCTGGCTTCATCTTTCTCCCACTCGAGAGCAGTTCCATCTCTCTTGCCTTCCACCTCAGATCACATATATTTTAGGACACCTGAGTTCCTGTCCTCCACCTTCCTCAACCTGGGACCTAATTTTGGGTCTTCGTTTAGACTTTAAATATAACATTTCCACCAATCGTTAAAGCTCACAGATACTTAAATTTTAGTGGCTTGCACTTTCATTAGTGGGATGAATATCATTTTTTCCCCCTCCTGATCAAATAAATAACAGACTGAGCTGTGGAAGCTTGACTGTGGGGTCTACCTTTGGCTCTGAAATAGTATGGATATATGGTTTGTTCAGGGAACAATGTCTTTGGAAAATATACAAAATGTCTGGGCCAGCCTCTTCCCCTGAAGTAAACATTAATCTCTCTCCTTTTCACCCAAGATGCCTGGATGCCAGGGTCTTGGTGAACATTCCTGAGGTCGCACATCTCCTATACATCTCCATCGCCCCTGACTTCAGGATCAGGCTCTTCCTTGGGTGCCGGGCACCCTGGGAAGGTGCAGTGGTGAGCTAGAGTGAGTTCTCCATGCTCACGGGAAGAACAGGATGGAAAGCTGCTGACAGGAAAGCTGGCAGGAGACGCCAGGCGCTTCAACGTGAATGGACAAACCGAACCTGTATTGACAGCTCTCTCTCTGAGCAGCTTTCGTTCTTTCTAGTGACATTGTAGGGCCACTGTGAGTGTGCAGACCATGTCTCCAATGTGTCAGCTTCATGGTTTGGGGAAGACTGCTTGTCTACACCAGCTAGCAGTAAGTGGGCAATCACTGTACGTCATCTCCCTCTCTCCTCTCCCAGATGTGAGCAGGTGGAGGTGAAAAAACAAAAACAAAAAACGGGACATAGCACAATTGTTACAAACACGTGTGCTGAGTCAGAAAGCGCTGGGTTTGCACACCCTTCCATCTCCTCTTGTGTGATGTTAGAAAGTCCTCTAACCTCAACTATGAAATAAGGGTAATAATAACTACCTCTCTAGTGTTCTTGGGAGAATTAACTGGAACGGTGTACGCCATGTGTCTGGTGCATAGTAAGTCCACAATAATGATAGTTGCCCTGAGTAAACAATTATAAGAATTTCTTTTCTGTGATGACATAAAGCACTCAACAAAACAACAACAACAAAAACCCATTCCTTTGATTATATATTCTGACATTTAAAAATATAATGCGTTAAACTATGAACTGGCTGAAACTACCATGTGATTAAAAAGGTAATTGGTCATCATCAGGGAATCAAAAATTGCTAAACACATAGAGTTTGTAAAATGTAAATGTAGTGATATTGGGAAATCACTAGAGAATACTGAAGAAGTAGCTCGTTACAGAGGACAGGATAGGTTTTATCCATACAAAGACAATCTAATTCTTAATTTAAGTCAGTTTTAGTATTAGGATTTGTAGTGATTCACATTTTCTGGGCAACTGACATTTATTGTACCTCCTACCTTTTTTTTTCTCCCCCACCCCACAAAAGGTGAGATTCACAAACAAAGAGATGTTCACTGGGAAGAAAACAGTACAGAAAACTGAGGGTCTGAATAAATCGCCAATTGGGATAAACCAGTTACTTACATTCACAGATACAGTGTCTCATGGTTAGAGAGAATCCATTATTCATGGGCTATTTATTGGAACAAAGTTTTGGCAGTGCAATTTTCCCTCGTAACTGCCCAAATGAACTATTGTGCCATCTTTCCTCCCTAAAAAATCACATTGTAAAAGGAAGGCAGAGAAGGGACAGGTAAAGGTGAAGCCGATGTTCAACTAACATTTTTATTTTAAAAGTAAAAAGAGCAGGGATTTCTGTAGCTTGTTTGAAAAGCTGGAACTTTCAGCTCTCTGCCAACAACCACAGCTGAAACTGACAAGGTCTGACATCTCCCCTGCTTTTCCTGCTCCCATTTTCTATGAAAATACTGTAGACACAGGATCAGGAAAGACAGTGGAGCCTTAAAATAATCAGTCTTTCAATTTGCCCCGTGTTAGTTTCCATAGGAAACAAAAGTGGGAACCGTAGCCGGCAGCAAGCAACTGTCTTGTTAGAGCGCTGCCTTGTCGATTCAGCTGTGGTTGTTGGCTGAAATCTGAAAGTGGCATTTTTCAAAAGGCCCTTTGGCTTCTGAGTCTATGGAGTTTTCACTTTGGAAAGCAATAAAAATGAACGGAAAGAAGTGAAAATTACTTCCAACACCAAGTTTTCATATACCTTAGGATACTATTTCTCATGCAAAGGACTTTTTCATTTCTCTGCCTTGTAGTTTATGTATGAGAACTGAAACGCATTTTATAAAAGCAAAAGAGATACATCAAAAATGAAACCATGCATCTTTGGAAGGTTAAATCCCAGATCTTGGATGTGTGCTACCTTAACCGTCAACCTTATCGTGTGAAATTGCTTACAGAAACATTCCATTTAGGGAGGTAGCTCGGTTTCCATTGGAACACCATCCTCGGTTCCTTCATATTTTACAAACACATTCCAAGTTACAGATGCTGGACAGACCGCCACAGAAGAAAAGGGGAGAGGATTTATTAGAAAACACCGCCAGCCATGGAATTTAAATTTTTTTTTTTAATATATTCACTCGGGAGAGAATATGATTCCAAACTTTATGGCTGAACAGGACCTCAAGCACTAATTCTTATACCAGTTTAAAATAAAGAAGCCTCAAAGCCATCATCATCTTGTGGGGTGATGATTTCATTGGGGAGAAAGCATTTCACAAGCATTCACTGCTCTGAATTGGAGTCCAGTGGCATAGTCATTCTTAGACAAAAGTTTTATGAAAAATCTGGGAGGTTTGATAAATGCCACGCAAAGGTAACTGTAAATGATGGGTCATGGCTTCTCTGCTGTGGTCATCAAATTTATGTGTGTCCTTAAGAGGGGAAAAATCCAACTGTACTGAGAGGTAGAAAGAGTGGGGAAAAATATAAGGAGAAAAAGATTGACTGGACATATTTAGACAATGTGAGTGGAGAGTCGTGCATCTGATATGTGCCTAAACCAAGGAGTAATCCGCCAAATCCTCCTAAGTATGTTATGTAATACATCTGTGAAAACTCTGTACTTTCGCTTTCTCTTTGATTTTTCACCTACAGCAGCAACAACAGCAAGGACCACAGTAAGAAGACGTGGCTCTGATTCCACCTTTAATTCAACATTGAAGCACATTGTAATTTTCGCATTTAACCTTTTCTGTTTTACTTTAGAATATTTATGCATAAAAAATAATGTTCTTCAAACTTATTTCCCACTCCTATCACCTGGGGGCATTAGTGTTCACATATCTTGCTTTTTTTTTTTTTTTTTTTTTTTTTTTTCTCCTTTGGCAAGAAGAGACCATGTTTTAATATACATTGAGATATCTGTCTATTTGATTGAAAAATTTTCCGGCAATTCTTTTTTAAATAGCAAGCAAGGCTTGATGGGGAGCAAAACTAAATATCAGGATTGGCCTGTGAGAAAGAGCCTGTAAATTGGAAGTGAGAGATTTAGAAAGAACAAGACCATTCTGAAGGAAAATTCTCTGCTTCTGTACATCAGGTGTCTGGTGTTCCTTTCAAGTGATGCTGAACAATTTGTATATAAGTAGGATTGTAATAATGGAAACACTGTTCAACTTGCCTCCTCTTCCTTCATAACTCATTAATGCCTGTGCTATAGGTTCGCTATGGGGTATCCATTAGGACTATGCACTAATAATAGTTTAATGCCCCTAAACCCAATTATATATCCCCCTGAACCAGTGTCTGCCTCCCCTTCTCTCTCTCCCTATGAATTACGTCTAATAGAATAGAATATTCTAACAGACAGGATTAAAAAGACAACAAACCTCTCCCTTCCCAACGTTAAAAATTACAAAGAAGAACTGTAATGCAACAGAAATAACCAGAGTGGGTTGGGGTGGATAACGATGTAGGTGTGGGCAAGGGGGTGAGTACCACCCTCTCAGTCCATCTTTTATCATTAATAACAACCCGACATAAGAAAAGACACTGCCTGCCGGAACAAACCCACATAAACACCCAAGATTTTATTAAACAACCTGTTTTAGAACTTAAATCATTAAACTGCATCTCCATGGGCCCTTCAAAAGGGCCGTCTGTGAGAAATAATGGATTGTCTGCAAACTTTTATCTTAGCTATTGCCTCTAGAGTTGTGCTATTTAATTATTAAAATGTGGTATTAATGAAACATGCAATCCTGGAAAGGAAACTACTTTTATCGTTGCACATGAAAGACAAAAATTTAATATACTGAGTACACTGTATACACATTACAAATATATTTGCATCCACCTTCCAAATAGCGAGCACCCCCATATTCCCCCTCCCCTCCTTTACAGCTGCTCAATCTGCAAGAATGTGCAGAAGTAATTTATCTGAAATGGCCACTATTGTTCTTGATTCTGATTTGATTCCAAAAAAGCCAAATAATAGAAACCATTTTGAACATCTATTTTGTGCACCTGTTGTGCGGCATTATGATACGCTGCGGTTTTCATTTACGTCACATCTCTTGACATGCCTTTGATACACCATGCTGCTTTGCTCAACAAAAATCCGGCGTGCTGGAAGCCAGTGCCATCCTATTCTATTAACAAAATGGCCATGGTGAATGCTACCGCCTGAGAGCTCTGGAAGGAAACAGGGGCACACGGACCTAGCTGCTAGCCATTTAACTAACGTTAAGTAGACTGAGATAGCTGAACAGCCTGGAGGGGCTCAATATACAAGATATTAATACCGCTAATGATGGTGATACTTAGGCAAAACAAGAGGACCTCAGTAGTTTCATGCCCCCCCCACCCCCCGCCCTTGTTGCTTTGGTCTTTGAATGCGATGCCAGGAGAGAATCCGAATGGTTTTTCAGCTCCACTCCATGTGTGGGCTGGTTTCTTTGTGGATCAACTCCAGAAGGCATGGGATCCTGCATTTGCTGTTTTTCAAGGCTGCAGCACATCATCTTCATTTACATTTCAATATTATGGCTTCCACCCTTTCAAATACTTCTATAGTAGCTTCTTACCTTAGCTTCCCTGGCTAATGACCACGACTGTATGAAGACTTAACAGCAACCAAAAAGGGTTAGCTGTGACATTTTGTGGACAAGGGGACCGCACAGGCTTTGCGTGGCACCGCAGACACATAGATTTTGAAGTAATGAAATACCCAGGCTGCCTTGGCTGTCTGCCGTGTTTATCAGCACGCTCCTTCATGCTGAGTGTGATCGTGCCCGTGCTTCCGTTGCCCAGGTACGTACCTGTCACCATCTTTACTTATGTCAAATGACCGTAATGCCAGGATTCTATGGCACTGAGATTTGATTGTAGCCCGTTAGGGTGAAAGTGTCAGGAAGTTGGTGTGCTTCACAGGTGGTGTTTGTGAATCCTAGAAAGTGACTCCGTTCAAAATTCTGAAGAAGATGGAAGCTGTCTAACTCACAGAATCTTAGCGTGAAAAGGGACCTCTGAGGTCACACCCAGCTTTGTCCTAATGGAAGAATCATCCCCCCTTCAGCGTCTTGGACAGATGGTCTTCCAGGTTCTGCATGAACTTTCCCTTGAAGGGCAAATTCTGCTTAACAAAGCCGTCTGCTCTATTTGTAAATAGCCCTAATTGTTGGATAGTTTTCCTTTACGTGTAGCTGAAATCTGGGCCTTTCCTAGGAGAACTAGAAGGTGTGCAGAAGAGTCAGAGCTAACCAGGGCCCCCTTTGTGCCTGTGCGACCTCCTTAGTCATGTGGGGCCCCATGCTTGGTTTAAGGTTCTGCTGGCATTGTCTTGAAATTCTTCATCATTTTTCACACGGAGTCTCCTTGTGAAAGTTTCATGTTGTAGTGGGTCCTACAATTTATGTAGTCGATCCTGCCATTGTGATTTGAGATGAGGGACCAGTAAGCACTCTTATACAACATGTTTTTGGGAACTACTGATGTTATTTTATTTTCCTATCTATCTATCTATCTATCTATCCATCTTCCTATCTATCTATCAATCATCTAGCTACACATCTTGTCAGCACAATTATGCAATATTCTTTGGACTTCCTTGCACACCAGTTTTTAATTCATGGATTCCCCCCCGACCATTTCCAAGTGCTTCCTCCCTCACGTTGCCCTCATGCCCCTTAATTCAGTGGGGTGCCAGGATGGGTAGGAATACAAACTTGACTAATGCACCATCTCTGAACTTTAGCATTATTAAGCTTCTCTCTCCTTCGCTTTTGAAATACTAACTCAAATCCTCCCCGTCAATCAAAGGAGAAGGACATGTTTTGGCTAAGTTAAGTAGGGTCTAAGCTAACAAGTAACATCATCAGAACACTTGGTTTGAATGCTGATTCATGCTTCTTGCTGATTCTGTGACTTTGAAAATGACACTTACCTCAAATGCCTTCCTTTCCTCCTCAGGCCTGCCTGCCTCCCAGGGTTGCAGCAAAGCTGGGCTGGGAGAGTTGAGATGCTGAGTGAGCCTGGGGTTTTGCTGAATTCAGGCATAGGGTTTCCTGAGGGGTGTGGGAGGGAAGCCTAGAGTTATGTCCTTTCCATCCCACCCTGTTGCAGGAACCCCTGAGGAACATCTTAGAACCACCCCCTTCCCCCCATCAGACCACTCGCTCACAGTGAATGCAGACTTGGTGTTTTTCTCTTGGTTTTGCCTGCTGTTCTTCAGGGACCCTGTATCATCTGGGATATATGGAAGAAATTCTGTGAAAAGTTTTCAAGGAAGAGTGAAACTACTAGAACCTTTGAGACAGTGAGAACTGAACATAAGTCATTATTGTAAGTCATTATGGGTGGGTTATTTAAAGGCTGATCAGTAAAGTTCGGGGAGTCATCCAATAGCAAGAGAGAGATAAAGCGGGCACCCTCTTGTTCCAGCCAGGATTGTATGTGTAACATGGACGTGGGAACCGCACGTGAATAACTTGGAGAAACCAGCATTCCGAGAGATTGGGATATAAATTATCTCCTGAAAAACGAAGTCTAAATTCTCTGCTGGTCAATAAAACAAAGAATATTGGGATATCTTTAATCTCTATTCTCGACAAGGACACATCATTTTTATGAGATATAAATATTCCGCTCTCATTTGAAAGCCTACTTCAACAGATATGATGGAAAATGCATTAAGGGATCACAATTTGTTAAAACCTATTATTATGGCTGAGTTTATTATTATATATGAATTTTATTACAACTCTGGTTTTCCTCTACTAGTTAGTGAAATAACATTCAGTTGTAATTAAACCAAAAATTTTTTGGTAATAAAAATGGAACATTTCTTAAAAGATAAATGAAAGTGCTTTAGAAAGACATTTACATATAAAGTATTATTGTCTTAAAAATAAATAGCTAAAAAAAATTAAATAGCCATGTTTGGATTAAGAAAAAAAAATCCATCCCCTAATTTGACATAAGAAGTATTTGGAGATTTTAATATTGCACATACAGTTTTCAAGGTACATTTGAGTGACTTGGAAATATTTTCAGGAGAGTCGCACTTTTGGAGTGAAAACATTTTGGTGTTTATTTCAGATGAGTAATCTTGCTCAGAGTCCATATTTTGACCTTAAGATATCCTAACTGGTGATCTGGGGACTTCTCAGAACAGGAGCACACGCATTCTTTGGGAGGCTAGAACCCTGACCACAAGTAATCCTTTTCATGAAAGTAAATCACTTGCTTCCTTATCCGTAAGAGTTTGACAACTATCAAGGCCTCTTGTCAAGAATGGAAGAGAATAGAGGGGGAGAAAATGAGCCTGGTGTTTCTGTACTTCCCCTCTAAGATGGTATCTTCCTTAGGCTCATGATTTTCTGAAACTGTGCTCTGGGCCATGGCACCCCCAGAAGGAGACCACAGTCAACAGCACCATTCTCAAAGTTGGCTGCAGCCTAGTGGTTAGGACACGTTTGCCAATTGTTCAAGAACCTTGAGCTCACAACAGTGGACCCAGGTCATTGCCAAATAGCATTCCGGTTAAGTAAGTGTCAACGCAGATCTGTTTCAGGCAGAAAGTTGAAGCATTAGATGGTGTGTAAGTGTGTGAACTCTGAAACATACAATTCTTTATGTACGATCACAAATTTCTGAAGAAATTGTTTCCCACAAGGGAAAAAAAGGTAATTTTTTAAAAGAAAATGTCCATTTTATGTGTGAAACCCAGTTGGTATGAGTGAGGTATTTTTATTAATGTAGACAACAGTGATTTTGTAATCAAATAAAACATTAAACTTTTAAAGACAGAAAGAATTTACCATGAGGAAGAAATGGGGAGCTAGAACAGCATATGTCATATGCAAGATACAATTTTAATCTTTTAACCATCTCCTTTCTTACACAATTATCCAAAGGGAAATGGAAAGAAAAGCATTCTACTTTTTTTTTCACTTGCCCCAAATTATCTTCTCTGAAGACCAAGAATTACCTTGGTAGTCACTGTCTACTAGAAAGGTAAGAAGAACAATAAAAGATGAGTAAGTCTGTTGACATTCTACTTGGTTGGTTCTACAGTAGAGGAGGCTGGCTGTACTTAATACAGAGTTTCAGGGCACCGTTCTCTCTGCCCTCACCTTCCCATGGTGTCCAGCCTCCTGCGTCACCTCCAACAAACGGGGGATGTTCAGCTCTGGATGCTTGATTGGGATAGTCACGTCTCTGACTCTCTCTGTCCTGTCACTTGGGCAATTTATATAGAAAGATACACAATATCTCCTGCCTCACTTCTTTTCTGAAGGCTTTTGAAAAAGCCTGGGCATGTTTATTTAAGCCAGAACAGAGAGACGTTCTTAGGGAAAAAAAAGAAAAAGCTAATCTAATACCACATGGATATAATATTTAAAAAAAAATTTATTATGATTGACAGAACCTTTATCAAAGAGTGTGAAAAAAGATTTCATTAAAATCAGAAGACATAACCACATCTTCTCTGATGTATCCATTTCCAGAAATGTTCCCATTCGGCAAAAAACCGTTTTCTGATGTGGACTTCTGGGTACTGTCATGGGCTCCAAGGGCATGAAAGAGAATGCCCATTTTTCTCATGCAATCGCTTTTCCCGACTTTTGCCTGGAATCTGGCACCATGCTCATTAATGGCTAATTCCTATCTGTTTTCTCTCAGTCCGTAGCTCTGTTTCTCATTTCCCATTCCCTCCATTTGTCTGTCTTTCTACGATGAGAGAACCTATATGCCCACAAATGTCATGGTAGCCATATTACCAAAATGTCATTGGCCTCCTTGCTCCAATTTTTACTTGATTGAAAAGCAGAGTACCACATGACGCAAGACACTGGTTTCTACGAATGTCACAAAGATGTGGTCTTCCTAGGTAGGAAACATATATCTTTGGTAAAGTCTTTCTTGTCAACAGAACTGTCTTTTTTGGGGGGAGCGGGAGGGGTTCTGTGGAAATGTTAGAAGGACTGTTCCAGGTGAGAAGAAGAAGAGAGATTTTTAAATGATTTGCCCAATCACTTGGGTATGGTCGGTCTGTGTGGGACAGACAGGGGTCGTTTGTCTTCCCTTCTCTCCCCAGGTCGTGTGGAAGCTTGAGCCTATAAAGGCAACCAAGGTGAACTCGCTCATTCCACACAACAGGGTAGATCATTCACCACAGGATGTTCTTGATAGTGCTCTGTCCACTCTAATTTTAAGCGTCTAAGCAATGGGAGTCCTACCACTTCCTTTGGAAGATTACCCTACAGTCTAATAGGCCCAACATTAAGAAGATTTTCAATTGGTAATCAACCTAAATTTCCCTTTTCTTAATTTCATCCCATTACCCCAAACCCTAATCCCCTTGTTCCACCTAGCTCCTCACCCTCATTAGTATTTACACTCCCCAAATACTAATAGCTAGCTGGCCAAAAAAAAAATAAAAAAATAAATAAAAAATAAATCTGCTCTCAGTCATTACTTAGCTAGTCCTCAGATAGTTACTTCTTGAAAACTATGTCTGTTTCCCCATATACTGCTCTCCTTAAAGGCATTCTTTAATATTAAGAGATTCAAGTATTTTTTAATAAGCCAAAAAAAAGTGAGTAAGTGTAAAGCACAGCAGTCTGTAATGGGCTAGAGGAGAATAAATACATTCTTAATGTGGGCGGGCGATAATGGTATAGCTGAATTCACCTTCTTTCGCCCTTTACACAGACACAGAACAAACTATTTAAAACAATTGGTTGAAGCCTTTTTCCTCAAAGTTGTCGATTTCTATACTAGCTTTTTTTTTATAATACCATCCTTGTATGTTATAGATTAAAAGAGTGTTTTTTTCTGCTCTATGAAAACTTTTATGATAATATATTATCTATCAACAATCATTATTTTAATAAAACCACTGACATTAATATGAATACTTTGTGTTAGTGTATAGGGTCATAAAATACTACAAGGTAGGAGCTATGTGAAAACCAAGCCTTAACTTAGGTCTCATTCATAACACGCGCTGTTCTTTTTTATTTTTAGACCACTTTATCAATTTGATTTACTGATGAAGTGAAAAGACTACATTTTAACAGCAAACTCTTAAAACAATATATGTTTTAAAAGTCGAGATTTCTATTCCTATTCCTCTGATGTTTCGAAACTCCCTCCCTCATCTCTGTTTAGGAAATAATTAGATCCCTATAGTAGTGGCGGGGTTCTGCCTCTATCCTTGAATGCTGTGATATTTCTTGATTCTTTTGACTTTCATTTTGAATTTTAAGCTGGTTTTCTGCTTGTATTTACGCTAACTGATACATGTCTTACATGAATAAACAAGCCAATGGAACAGAAGGAATATTACATAACTTTTGAAAAGTTATTGTATGGACCATACCCTAGGACACTTAACTCTATAAAAGAGCGTCCTCATTCTATCAACAGTTGGCATTGCTAAGACATTTATAGACCTTTCCCTTTCTAGAAAACGTCTGGTGGATATCAGGAACCTTTGTATCCATCACCAGATTGAATAACTTTCAGTTTCAGCATATGGCTGCAAGTCCAAGTCTAAGTAAGTGTTCACCATTTCTATGCTTCCTTCCTTAGGCTACATGGTCCAATGTCGAGCATGTTCCACTGATTTCTAAGAATTTCTTATTCCCATATTTGCTGGCAGCATGTAAGTCGGAAAAACACCAGCAACTCTAGAAAACTTAAGTGAAAGAGGTGAATTCATTTAGATAGCATTGTGACATTTCAAGGCACTAAATGTAAAGAGTTGACCAAATAGGTCTGCAGCAGGAGAAGAAAGGTGGCCAGTTTCTGGGTGTTCTGAAGTGTGACATACAGTTGGTGTGTCCTCTGCCCTCTTGACAATACTGTCACCCAGATCCAACAACCCCCAGCAAGTGGGCTTCTGGGTTTTAAATTTCATATTCTGCGGAAAGAGAATCTGGCTTTCTTTGCGCCCCCTGTTGAGATGAGCTTATGAAATATGTCAGGGACTTGGATTCAAGATATTTTCACTGCAGCAAGGGCCCCAGCCTTATACATCAAGGATTCATCCCAGAGATGGAGAAATTGTTGCAAAAAATCCATACATAAAAGAAGTCTAATCTTCTAGAGTCAAAGTTATATTGCATGGCAGGTACTGAAGATTAATTTGACACATTGCAATCAGTATTTGTTCAACATTACTTCCCCCTCTTTTTCTGAGATTGGCATATGAAGTTTCTAATATTTCTTTGGGTTATTGGTGGTAGACATTTATGTGAAAATCTAGAATCTCTTAAGTGTAGCTGGTTGCAAAATTGTTGTCACAAAACAAGTTGTATATAAAGTGAAAATATAATTTATTTTCTTTATTTTGGTTGCAGTTCATCTTGGCTTCTTCCTGAGCCCTCAGTCAGTCGTGAGTGAGGGTAAGGGAAAGAAATTAATTAAATGTCCAATCAAGTTTGGAGCTGTCAGGCCTGATCATTTCAGCCGTCTTTCTTAATTGGTGTTCATTCTTCCACTTGGATAAAATGCCCATTCTCTTCTGTATTTGCCCCCTTAGTGCTTCTTTCCCTAAGATGACATTCTGTTGTGTGGGGAAAGGTGGCTACAATTTATGAATTCTACTGGCCTTGGGAATAAAGTAGGAATTCTTGGATTCCCATGGTGGTTTGTAATTTCTTCCAGCCTTCTCCTTGCTGAGTCCACTGTGTGTCTGGTCCCTAGATGCCTGCCTGCTTTCCTGGAAGGAGTCCGGGGTTAGTGAACACGTGTTTCTTCATTTCGGCTTGGACAGAATTGATAGGGGAAGGGCGTGTAACTTTTCCTGGTCATATGACCTGAGTTCATCCCTGTCTGCCTAGAGAATTGCTTCCCTGCCATGTACTCCAATGAGCTCAGGGGCCAGTGCCTCCTCTGGGGCCATCTTGCCCTGGGACAGCAGCATTCACCTCTTACACAACCAGGACTAGCCAGGGAAGCTCAACCACAGGGCCTCCCTCTGTCCGATCAGGTGACTAGGGCAACTGCCATTTTGATGTGGGCTTTATAAGAAACATTATGTCCATTCTTCAGTGTTTTAAGGACAAGCACCATATGAAAAATGTCCAGTGCTGTACCTTAAACACTCAGGTCCTGTGTATTCTGGAAATTCAAATTTCCTGGACACCTTCATGAGATAAAAATATTGAGGCCTAAGATTATTTCTTATGTGCATGAAAGTCTCAGTGTACGGAGATTTTTCTGACCATACCACTTTTGATTTCATAGGTCAAGTAGCAGTCTTCGCTCCAATAGTAAATTTAGATTTCAAATTGTTCAGGGACTAATTTACTTGACTCTCTCCCCTAGTCTGCTGCACTGTGGGGATTTTTCCAAAGCTGCCTAAGTATTAATCGAAAATCCAAATGTTCATAGTTCTTGGTGGGTTTTTTGGATCTATAATGGTCTTTAAGATTACCACACACATCTAAATAGAGGGTTTTTTTTTTCATATTAAGATCAGTATAGTACTTTGCCTCTAACTAATAACATTTAATAGTTATTAAATGTAACTATTTTTATAAAAACAACATAAACTGTTTTATTCCAAATCTAGCATGATGCTTTGGGAAGTGACTCCAAAGATATTCTTTTCAGTGGTAACTCCTCAGTGCCTAGTATCTGGATTCTGGCTTGCATTCTCTTTATTGTTTCTGGTTTTCATTTACCAAGTCTACAGAGATGAAAAATAAACTTTCCATACCCGGGAAGTCATTACAGAGTATAAAGAAATTGAATCTCTTTCCTTATTTTTGTCTGGACCTTTTCAGAGAATGCTACGCTTTTCCTTCCCCTGTTCCTTGTGATGCTCCTCTAGGTAGATCTTCTTAGAACTCTTGGGTCCTCACCATCTGGGGTTCTATTTAGACCTGTTTGAGACTGTTATGTAATTTATTTCTTTGGACAAATACGCACGTGTTTTCAGTAGATTCACATGCCTAGGAAGACTGTGGGCCCCAAGTGGAGAGCCTGTGGCTTTCAAACCTCTTTCTTTCCTCCATGTGTGATGACTTCTAGGTGGCGCAGAGGCAGGCTCCAGCCAGTGAAGGGGTCTCCTGTTCTTCTCCTCCTATGCTCAACAGGGGCCATTTACTCACTCATTCGTTCTCTCAAGAAAGATTCCTTGAGTGTCCACTGTTTCCTAAGAGTTAGGCGGGGTCAACAGAAAACAGCAATCTGTCTTTGGCCACAATGTACATTTAGCCTCAGTCAGTGTTCTTTCTCTTAATTGTAGAGGGATCCAGAAAATGAGATATGGAAGGTCAGATTGTGGTCATCACAAACATTAGCAAATAAAATATGTATAAACTCAACTCACATGCCGTGCACCACCATTACAGTCATTATCTTCAATATTTTTATCAAATTATTATATTAAGTGCTTGCAGACACACAGATTCTCATGGTTATGGAGTACATGAATTAAAACATGGAGGGAGAGAGACATGGCAGACACCAAAGACAGAGATGCATAGACTTATGGAAGGCAAACATTGGTTCTTCATTGAGGTCATTTCCAAATGGCATGATACAATACTTTGTTTCCGGCAGGTGAAATCCAGGATGAACTCATGAATTAATAAAAATACCATATGGCTCAATGGAAACTTTTGGCATATTTGACATGTGTATGATAAATCAAACCATAGTGTAGAATTCTGTCTGCTAGATATATGTATCGATTTTTATCTTCAAAATAAGCTTTGAGACTCTTCTTCTTTTTTTTTTTTTTAAGATTTTATTTATTTATTTGACAGACAGAGAGAGAGCACAAGCAGGGGAGCAGCAGGCAGGGGGAGAGGGAGAAGCAGACTTCCCACAGAGCAGGGAGCTCATTCCTGGGATCCTGGGATCATGACCTGAGCCAAAGGTAGATGCCTAACCGACTGAGCCACCCAGGTGCCCTTGAGACTCTTCTTAATAGCATAATTGCTTCAGTCCCTCTGTCTTCTTCTCTGTATGTATGTGTATATATATGTACACACATACATAAGGTACATATATAGGCCTATGTATTTTTATGGACACATGGATCCTTCGTGAGTACCTTGTTTTCCAAAACCAATGTTTGTGTTGTAATTTTTAAAAAGGTATTTGTTCTTAGCTAAATGATTGCATTAAAAAAAAAAGTTTATGCAGCAATGTAACAGATTTACTTTTTAAAATTTACTTTTTGGTTATCAAAAAGTCCCTATAATGCCAATAAGTGGCCCCTATAAGAACTTGTACAAATTAGACAAAATACAAATCTGGGCTTTTTAATATCATCAACTAACAAGCTATAAAATAACCAAGTGGCTCTGTTAGCAAGGGTAGAGCAAAAAGACTTCCTATTGGGTAATATTGGAAATTATCCATCTGTCAGTCCAAACTCTACCAGTGGTGCCCATACTGCCATTTTCCTCTTCCTGGTGTAAGATTGCACCATCTTTATCAAACAACATCTTATGCTGTTTTCAGGCCACTTCTTTGGCCACATCTTCTTTAACTTTTACTTTATTCTTTAACCTGATGTACATGATAAATAGGGGAGCTCTCAACAAATTACTAAAGTTTTTGAAGAATCTCCTTTCCCAAGGATCTTGGCCAACAGGTACGCAATGGTGAACTTCAAGATTTTGTGGTAAAAAGAAAATGTATTGTAATGAAAAAACCCTCACTCACTGAATTTCAAAAATGGCATCAAGAACTCACCACAGACCACTGGGATGGCTGAAACATGGATTTATGAAAGTTAATTTTCTGACCTTCTACCAAGTTATGTGACTTATTTTATTTCTAACTTCTAGGTGGGTGAGTGGATGGGATCCCTATGCTAATTAGTATTTTTAAAATTATTATTATTCCTCTAAATCCTAGGTGGAATGACTTATGCTGTGCCCAGAGTGAGAGAGCCCTTCTCTTAAGTGATTTATTTTCATTTACTGTCTATCCCTCTTTACCAGTTTGCCATAATCTAATTTAGATTAATGACATGTTGATAAGTAAGCCAGGGGAAAACTTCTTTTCCTTATGGGACCATATGAAGGGGTTCAGGGCAATGACAACTCCAAGGAGAACCTAACTGGGCTTGAAAGGAGAGCTCCTACCACCGCCAGCCTCCCTGGCACTTGACCATTGTATCCAGAGCCGTTTCTGAGAACATCACAGCAGGTTGTCCCCGATTGTCAGTACATTCTTCAAAAGGTGGGACAAGTGAAGGAGAGCATTTACCATGATGCCATCTCTAGTGAGATGACTCCAGATGAAGGTTGTCCCTTTAATAGTCATCATGTTTAGCAGCTCTTCAGCAAACAACACAATGCATTTTATAAAACACACCAAGATGGCAAAACAGTTCAATCCCATTGGAAGAGAGTCTTTATTTTATATTTTCCCCCTTATCTAAAATGGGCAATTGCTTTTCTGCCAAAAAGGCTCAAAAGGGCCATGAAAACTAAAGTCCTTCAAAGCTGTTAAACGCATCCTCAAATTTACAATAAAATGCAACATGACAAATCTTCCAGTAAAAATCTCTGGAGCATCATCGCAGCCCTTAAACAATTTTTCTTTAAGTTAGTATTTTAGTATTCAGCACCTTGAGGAACAGGGAAGGCAAACATGGGCAAGGAGAGCAAAACAAAACAAAAACCAAAACAGGAAAAAAAAAAAGCCACCACCAACAAAGACAGTGGGAAAAAAAATGCAAACAACCACGCAAGCTATTAAACATATGCCAAAGTAAACAATCGGTGTGGGTTTGCCACCGTTGTGCCCTGCAGGTAGACGACAGGCAGCACGGGAGCAAATGGAAGGGGAAAGAGAAAGACGAATGGAAGGGAAAAGAGAAAGAGGAGTGGAGGTGCCGCGGAGCCTAAGAGCAGGACGGCCTGATTGTGAGCCTCAAGACACACCATCAGCCATGCAAAACAGGACATACCTTTCTGGCTTGCTGGTTCTGTCGGCTGAGACAAAGCAGTCCTATTCACAGCGGGAGGCCAAATCAAAATGAAATTTTATTTAGTCTGCACTGTCCCCAGATTGGGTTTCAGAATGACTGCTTTAGGAGATAGCATGGATGTGGCTGATGCATGCTTTGCATATGAAACTGCAGTAGGAAAAGAAATCTACATAATCAAAAAAATCTGTGCTCTGTGTATGTGACAAAAACCCTGGACGCCAGTGATTTCACTGCAGTGTGGGTTTTCAGGCAGGCCCCTTTGGGGTGAAACGCATTTTAAAAAAAATGTCTCATACAATATTAGCAACAAATAGTAAGAAATTTGTAATGCTCAATGAAAAGATATAGATTCCTGCTTACAACTCTGCCACATCGAAATCAGTGTGATTTTTCAGTACGATTATGAAGGCATCAAAAATTTGTGGGGGAGACCAGATCGAATTTTAAAACACGAACAGATTATTTTGAGGGGGTTTGTTCTGAGGCTTACTCTACCTCTGAACCTCCACAAAATAATGAAAAGCTGAAATCTGATGCAATACTAAAATTAACACTGAGAGCCCCCTTGGACTTTTCTCTGGGAAAACATTTAACTCATTCATATTTAAAGACCATTTTTAAAAACAGGGAAATATCTTTCAAAATGCTGTTTAGCTGTTGGAAGCATTTTTAAAAATGAGGAAAAGGGATTGTAAAATGTATATAGAATGCATATCAGGGAATCTTTGAAAAAATAATAATATATATATTATCTTTGAGAAGATAATATATAATCCTTGAAAAAATTACACACACACACACACACACACACACACACGCAGATAAACTTTGTTCTTAATACAGGGTTATCACTGGCCTTGACCAGGAAAGGGAAGTGCTATGCAAAGTACAGTGAAACAAGGGGGCAGAATAGAGCTTCTTGATAAATATATATTATTTCTCAAAGAAATACTTATCCCAGCTTGATTTTGATAGATCAGTTCCTTGAGTTTGGATGCTGCCAATCATTTTCTCTGAAGAGGAAAAAAAAAAAAAAATAAAAAAGAGATTGAAAGAAAGAAAACCTACCTGTATAAAATGGTAGCAAAAAAGACCAGGCATTCTCTCCCACTGCACAGTGCTCTGAAAAACATGGACAGTCATCATTCTGTTTTATGAAGTATTCCTAAGGACAGGAGGAATAAGAAATCTGCCCGTCTGAGCTCTGAGGAGGTCGTCTCCAAGCCAGAACCCAGAGCAGCAGAAAAACTTCTCTCAATAATGAGATACAAATAGCTCAAATAGTATGCTGCCACACAGCCCCAGCAGAAATCCCCAACTATAGAACTATGAACCGATTCCCCCCCGCCACCCCCACCGCACCTTAGAGAAACAGTCAAGACTAATTCTGTGCTTCAGGTTTGGACCTAATTTCTTAGAAAAGCTTTCCCCTGCTCCAGCTTAGATTGGCGACCTGTCAATAATGATATTTACAAATGTAAAGGTCTCTTTAAATTGATAATTTTGCATTCGGTAAGATGGCATCGTGTTCGGCTATGCACGCCACTAGCATAATTAAAGCCTAAAATCCAAATAGAGCAAGACATTTGTATCCTTTTACGCTCCAGGACCACCGCATCCAGGTCTCCCTATAACAAGGGCACTGCAGTCCTTCTCTGTTGCTTGCAGGCAAGATCCTCTCTTGCCTTGGTTTTCTATTATATCATAATTATGCAGATAGTTATGAGGCAGGAGTTTTGCCTGCGTAGTATTTTTAGTGACAAGACACCCCTTTTCTGAGGAACGGAAAGATGTTAATTCTTAACAAATCCTATATCCCCCAAATTCAGTGCACCTGGCATTCACTTTCTACCTAATAAGCATCCGTGAATATGCAAATGTTCAGTGTCTCAGTAACCTCATTAATTTATTCCTCAGGCAATCATAGAATGTGAACCAGTCCTGTGCCACCAGTGCTAGAAACGGTGCGGATCAGGGCGATGAGAATCAGCTGAAAGCTCAGGCTGCATATTGAAACACTGTTTCATCTTTATTCTGTCCTTTGGCACTCTAATTCAAACAAAGGCTCTTACCTTCCTCTACTTAGCTGACAGCAAAAAGCAAAAGTAGAAAAAAAAAATGCCGAGGGATAATCATTAAGATCTCCCCCTTCACCACCAAATACAAACCAGAGGTGATTCATGGTTGGAGCAAAATCTTCACAGCAAAACAGTTTCCAAACTGCCCAAGTTCTCCGGTTTTGTTATTTATTGGGGGGCGGGTGGGGAGGAGGTAGAGGGCGACCTGCTTTCCATACTGCAATGCAGTTGAATCATCTTCCTCTTTGCCCACATTAAAAGCCCTGAATAATGTTTATAAAATGTTAGGGAATCCCGGTAGGTTTCCTATTTAACAAGCCATGTATGACAAATCACAGTGTAATGTACTACGTTCTTAATCTTTAATTAGAATGTGAATATCTGCTAGAGAACGCAGTTAACTTTGACACGTTAAATCTTCTGGTTAAAGTGCCTTACAGGGAGAGCAAAGATGAAACACTGGAACAGTCTCCTGCTTCTCTCCATTCACCCAGACAGTTGGGGAAGGATGATAACATCTTGTAATACCTGCTCTGTAGTAATTAATCGCTGTGGTATTTAGGACCATTCAAGTAGACAAATATGACAGAGACAGGGACAATTAGGAACCTTGTTCAAGCTACATTAACTTTTTCAGCTATTACAACACAGCAGCTCAAGTTTGCTTGTAAAAGCTGCAGAGGGATTGCTATGCATTAGCCGTGCGATTATTAATGAAAGAAAAGGAGAATTGTGTTTATTGTAGTTTGAAAATTGCAAATAAATTTCAATTATCTGCTATGTCATTTTGTTAAACATGCATTCTGGAAATGCCTTTGTACTCTAAATCATGAGCTACTTATAGCAAACTAATACCAGAAACCCTCAGGGAGCTAGGAAGTCAATATTTTTGTTGAAATGCCTTTTTTTCCCCTTTCCTTTCCTATTTTTTTTTTTTTTTTTGGTAAGTGAAACCGGAGATGGGCAAAACCACCTGAATGGGTTTCAGGTAGCAAGCTCTGTGGCATCCTGACATTCATTCGGCCGCACCATTTGCGAATAGACCTTGAGTCAGATGTCCCAGGCAGACATCAGGGCAATCAGAACCACAATGTTAAAAGAAACCAGAGTAGCTCTCCTTCCTTTGGGAACATCTTCAAAACAATTATAAGAAATCAATTATGATAAATAAATAACTTCTGCCATCTTGCCATCTCTGTCCCTCCCAATAACAAAGCCAGTTTTTTTTTTTTTTTCCGGGGGGGAGGAGACACCTACAGAGGGGGTTTCTCAGCTGTGGAGGTGATGGAGAGTCACTGTTTCTAGAGAATGGTTCATGTCTCTTCTCTTTCACGAGGACAACTGCCAATCACTTTGAATGGCAAACTTGATCTTGAGAGGAAAAAAAAAAAGGAAAAAAAAAAAAAACCAAAACAACAACAAGCCACATTTGGGAAGCAGAAATAAACACACCCGTTTCTCTGCTGCCTTTTGTGAAACTATTCATTTCTCAAAGCACTCAGACATGTATATCTAGTACCAAACCTCCCCTCGGGGTCTCCCACCCAAACCATCCCGCAGGCGCACTGGCAAGGGGCTGGCGAGATGTACGTCCGGTGGCCCAGAAAACGTCTCAAGTCTAAACTTCCCATATACCACGCTCTGTTCCTACTACCCAGAACCGGCCCATGCCCCATTTCTACCCAATTGTGCAAATTATCCGATTTTACTGGCCATCAGGAACTGGACATGAAAGAATAATTCTGGGATGTCCAGGAGCTGGGGACCTGGTCCAATAGTCTTCTGTAAATCAAAGAAAGACCAGCTTAGCATGGCACAAATCTGCATCCCCACCCCAGAATCTGTTGTCACACACACACAAAAAAGCCGCTCAGTGCTGAGGAACAATCTCCCCTCTCCGCCGAGCGGCGATGATGTCAGCTTTCTGATTACAAACTGCTTATTTATGCTTCAACAGCTGCTAAGAGGAGCAAATAAGTGGCTAAAAGAGTGTCTAGACCAGGCTTTCAGTCCGCTATTGTCTGGGGGTTGTTACCTGGTTGACAGCGATGGGTCCAGCTGCCTGGTGTGAAAGGGAGCAGGGATGGGGAGGCAGTGATTGACAGAAGGGCCCTCCGGGTCAGCCCGGATGGCCCCACGTCTTTATAGTCCCAGCTCCAAAGGGAAAGCCAGGGCCCTGCCTTGAGGTTGGAGGTGAAAGGAAATGTTGGAGGGTAATGAAAAAAATCTTTTGGCCAAATTGGCGATCATGAACGCTTCCCCGGGGGGGATCGAAGCCAGTCCAAGTGGCCTCCGAGTAGCCAGCAGTGGGCACCTGGAGCTGAGGGAGCGGCCATTTCTGATGAAGCTCACGGGCCCCTGGGCGGGGGGTGGGGGGTGGGGTGGGGGGCGTGGGGGTGGGGGAGGGCTCGGGGACACACATACGTTCACTTTCTTCTTTTTTTTAGCTTCTTGTTTTCATTTTGTTCTCTGGTATGGGGTACTTGGTCCCCAGCGAATGCATCTGGGGCCACCTTTTAAATTCACTGTCCCGAGAGTTCCATGAGGGTTTCAGAAACCTCCCCTCTTTTAGGACTTTCAATTGAAGACTGACAGAACAAGAAACACTCCAACATTTGGGAAAAACAAGGAGCTTTGCAAGCTGACGTAAATGTCTAATTAGAATTTTCCACCACCACTTGCAACCTTTGAATCTTGCTTTCCCATTTGTTTCCAGCCACGCTCTCCATTTTAACACTTTTCAGGGTAGATTTGAATGTACCAAATCGCTCCCTTCATCCCCGTGTCTCACGATTCACTGCCGTTGATTGGCATCAAACATTTGGGGCCTTCAGGCTGCTTCTCCCCTCGCCCCCATTTTATAGTTTGGGGTTCTGGCGGAGGAAAGAATACTGTTCCATATTGATCACCAAGAGGCACTCATTTGAATATAATAATAATAACAAGAATGAAATCGCTTCTTCCAGGATGCCCAGCCCCTACTTTCTGCTACTCAGATACCGTGTGCCTTCTCGGGGATTGGATAGCATTGTTGTTTTGACACCACTGTTCCTATAAGGACAATTAAGAAGTACGGCTCTCAGGGGGTGACGACTGATGCTTCCCCTTCCACATTTATATTCCTATTTACTTTTTCCCAAGCATTTAAAAAAAAAAGAAAAAAAAAGATTTCTTCCAAATGTTGGCCGTGATCAGTGAGGCGAGGAGTACAAATCTGATGGTTCTCTAGCCTTAAAAATGGTTGCATTAAAGAAAGAAAAAGACGAAGAGTCAGCTTTCCACCATGTGAAAAATAACATCCATTTAACATCATGGTAATCCCTAGAAGTGCCAGACTTGAATGAAATGCAAGAGAGCACCTGAGGAGTCAAAGCTTAATTTGTGTATACAGTTGGCTTTCTCTATAATATCTGATTCAGAGTCTGTAACGAAAATGAAATCACGTTAAATTAACTGTAAAAAATAAGTTGATTTAATTAAGCACAGAAAGACTTAATAGATATAATAAAATGTTAAAAAGTCAAATGATGTGCAGTTACATTTCAGTTAACACTGCTCAACAAATATACTAAATTTATTCCTTTCAATAATGATGTGTTTTGAACATTTAATTAGATAAATAATGTCTAATCACTTCAGCAAATCTGAACTGGAAGAATCCTTGTCATCAAAGGTGACTCATGCTCATTACATCTACCTTTTAAGGGAAGGTAAAGCGGCAAACTTCAGCTCTTTTCAAGGAGATACGTGGAAACGAAGGTAAAGTCTGTCTTTCAAGCCTCATTAAAATTCAGGGTTTGCTAAACAAACTATTATTTACAGTAAGATGAGTGTTATTCGAAATAGACTTCTACTTGTTTGCCTTTTTTTCAGCATCAGAAACTATAAGCAGCTGATAAGAAAAGGTATTCAGTGTTAGATGTCCTATAATTCATCATAATACTGTTTCCTTTAATAACTACTTTGCTCAAGTGATTGGCATGATTACAAGAAAATTACTTCAAATTATTCATCTCTTATCTTTCCTCTAAGATGTCCTAAGTTGGATGATAGTTAGCATAATGGGGCCCTATTAATTGCTAATGTGGAAAGTCCTTCACAATTTGGATAGAGTTTGTAGCCCAAATAAAGAAAATAGTGCCAAAAGCAACCTTACATCATCTGCTCCTTAAGATGGTGCCACCCACTGTCTATTAAATGGAATGTCAAGGACATTTATTTCTTCATTTAGAATTTGCTGTGATGAACCCAGCCAGCTTATGAAGCGCGGACTCACAATTAACATCTATCTGTGCACACTCACACATATGCACACGCACAGATACACACACAGATACACACGCAAGAGCACATTTGTACATTGCACGGAAGTATCGATGCACTCTGAGATGTGGAAGATGATTAACATAAAATTACCATTTCAAGCTTATGGTGTTAATTCATCCATATATTTCTGGGGAAAAAAAAAAAAAACCTTGGTACAGAAACTTTCCACTTAGGATATTGCCTCGAATGATTTGTTTTGAGAAATCTACCTATAAATCTATGGAGTTCATCCCAAGCCATAAAGTCGTATGAATTCTGTTAAACCCTGAGACTATTGTGAATTTATTGAGAGATCATGGTTAAAAGCATTGTTAAAAACTTCCTTTACTTGGAGGGAGAGTGGCAGTATAAATAGAACCCAAAGTAAACATAAAACTCAGAATTTTCATCCGTATTCATTCCCGTCACCCTGTTTTAAATTCTGTTTTGTGTGTGTGTGTGTGTGTGTGTGTGTGTGTGTGTGTGTTGCTGTTTTTTGTTTTGTTTTATTTTTTTTCCCTACACAATGCTCTCTGAGATATTTGTCTTTTAGGACTGCTTATTTTCTATTTTTAAAAAAGTCTTTATTTTTCCTCTGATTATATGAATTTTTATAAACCAATGCTGAGAATCCAGGAGCATGGAAGGTCAAACCCAACAAGGTTGGCAACGGAAATCTAAAGGTTATTTTGTATGTAAATAACGACGTTGGCTTTTGGGGGTAATTTTATCTGCTTGTTAAGTTTCCGACTTAAAGAATCCTTGGAACTTTTCACCTTTTTAATGTGTACTTAAATATTCTAAGTGGTTTCTCTTCGCATTTGTAGTACCTAGAACTAGCATACTCACATGTAGACAGATTTCAACATAAAAAACAGAGTCATGATCAACATCCACAGAGAGCTAAAAAGAAAAGCTAATATCACTGGTTATACTTATTGGACTTCGAGTGCTTTACTCTGTTATTTCTCACCACAGACTTCATTTTGCCTGCTCTGGCCTTCTAGCAATCGCTGGGCTTTTCATCTTTTGGGACGCTTCTTGAGGTATCTCTCAGTGTCCTGTCTTGCCACGGTGTTGCTCAGATTTGGGGCTAGAAATGGAAAGCTGTGGGATGTAAAATGTACTTCGGTGTACACATCGTGATCAAATATACCATACGGCCAAATGTTTGAGAAGTTGTAGTTTAAGACACAAACACGACTCCCAGTATGGTTGATTTGTTCAGATGTCTGTCACGTAGGTAGCATTTTTCCAAGAGTCATGGGGGAGACAAGAAAATGTTAAAAAAAATTCATAATTGATGGGGCATCTGGGTGGCTCAGTTAGTTGGGTGATGGACTCTTGATTTCCACTCTGGTTGTGGTCTTGGGGTTGGGATTGTGATCGAGTGCCCCTTGGGGTTCCATGCTCAGCAGGGCGTCTGCTTTTTTCACCCTTCCTCTCCCTCTGCTCCCATTCTCTCCCGAAAGTAGATAAATAAGTCTTCAAAAAAAAAAAACCAAAAAACTCATAGTTGAGCATAAAACACAGACAAGGGAAATAGTCACACATAATTATACCTTCATTTTACATTGGTAATGCAGACCACAAAACCTACACACAGGCAAAAATATTTTTATCTCCTAATATGCACAATGCATCCTACAGTGTAATTTTAATGTGAAAAAGGTGTTCTTTTTGGTTTCATTCTAGTCATTTGCCTGCTTATTTGTCCATCTGTGTGCCTATACTATAGGATTTTGCACAGTAAAAACTTGGAATTTTATGCTTACTTGCAGCAATTTAAGACTTCTATTTAAAATTCAGGAAAGTAGTCTTGTTTGGGTTGCCTTTTCATGTGTAAGTTGCATAGTCTGGAACTTGGCCCTTCTCTGGAATAATTAAGTTCCAAAGTCCAAGCGGGCTTGTGCTCAATCATGAATGGCCCCAAGCAAATCACTAAGTCACTCTCTACCTCAGTTTCTTCCTTTACAAATGATTGTGTCTGACCCATCTTTTCTAGCAAAACTATTTTTAAAACTCACACTTATGAAAGAGTAATGTGCCTTGGAAAAAAGACAGTATGTATTGCTAAAGCTCACTATTTTAGAACATAAGAATATGAAAAAATATAGAAGGAAAGAAAAACTGAATTTTATGTATTCTTTGAATGGCCCGATTTAAACTACTTGGCATTTCTGTTCATGGTGTCCATTAGCTAAAATAAATAAATAAATAAATAAATAATAATAGGGAGAAAGGAAGGAAGGAAAAAAGGAAAGAAGGAAGGAAGGAAGGAAGAAAGGGAGGAAGGCAAGAAGGAAGGAAGAGAACGAAAGTAAAAATAAGAAAAGATAAAAAGAAGGAAGGAAGGATGGAAGGAAAGAAGGTAGAAAGAAAGAGAAAGAAGAAAGGAAGGAAGGGAGGAAAGAAAGAGAAAAAGAAAGAAAAGAAAAGAAAAAGAGAAAGAAAAGAAAAGAAAAGAAAGAAAGTAAAGAAAGAAAGAAAGAAAGGAAGAAAGAAAGAAAGAAAAGAAGAAAGAAAGAAAGAAAGGAAGAAAGAGAAAATATGAACTGGGAGGATTTAGGGCCAAAAGACTGGGTTGACAACCAAGAGCCCGAAAATTCTTTCCTAGTAACATACACTTGTGTTGTCCTTGGGAAGTCATTCCACTCAGGGCACATCATTCCTCCACCTGTACGTTCTGTTCCAATAGGGATATACATGACACCCGAGCTTGAACTAAAAGCAAAGCATAAGATAACAAAGAGGTGCAAATTTAGACTTCTTTTTTTTTTTTTTTAAGACTTTACAGCTGGTTAAAATATCATGCTTCCTATTTCACAAATGGGCAAACCTAAGCAAGGTCACAGGAAAAATATTTGTGCAGCCCAAATCAGAAAAGTAGAATAAACACAGGATAGTTATGAATTTTACAGAATCTACTAAGAGTACTTTGAAATATTCATTTCAAGTTCATGGCATGAAGAAGTCTTCAGAAAGCAATGCTAAGTACGACAGTATTTCAAATTGGATCCTCGCCAGCCACCTCAACTGGGAAGCTTTGGATAACCACTATGACCCACAGTTAGGATTCCGCTAAAATCTGTCTTTGGGTAGAAGGCATCCAATGAGATATTACAACCCTCCTAAGCAAAGAATTCATAGTAAATTCCTCTTGGTGAAGAGGCTACACACTACTTCCATTTGCCAGTGGCACTCCTAGTGTGGTAACAGGGATGAATAAAAGACCCCCCAGTTTTTTTCAATTATAAAGACCCAAAGGGGTTATGACATTGGTATAAAGTTTTATCTCCATATTCCTTCTCTACCTGGGAAAACAAGTTTCCTTAAGTCCTCCCTAGGAAAGGAAGAACACCCCCATGCGTCAAAAGGAGTCCATTTGTTTCATTTCTAAGAATAAAAAAAAAGTCACGCAGATCAAATATTATAATGATTTAGAATTTTTAAGTCTGTACATTTTATTATCAAATTTATGCCTCCATTGCTTTATTAATGAACACATCTGGATAACCATCTTATAGATGGTAAATAAATGATAGGATCTCTGCATACATTTATTCATCGGGATGTAGAACAGTCACTTAACAAAGAGCTATTAAGTTAAAATTCAGAATGAGCATGATGGCTAAGCTTTCATCTAACATGATTAGTGATCTGATGTTATAGATTTATGTTTAGAGTACACTAATATACCTGTATTATCAATATATAATATATTATATATGTAATATATGACAGCATTATCCAATATCAGCCAAAATGAGAGAGCTGATTTAAACAAAATTTTATCTGTGTGTTTGGCCAATTAGATACAGAGAAGAGAGTATTTGAAGGGAGCTGGTTACATAAGGTCCATAAATCAGGGTATTAATAGCCTCTTGTATATTTCTGGGACTAGAAGTGGCACTTCTTATTTTTCCTATTTTCCTATTGCTTGTGTTTGTGAGGTAGACTGTAACTTAAATAAATCTTGATGATATAATCTGATAAGTAAAATCAGATGTACATCTATGGCTCTGTGACACTAGAGGGGAGGGTCCTGAGGTTTGAAGTCAGAAAAGACAGTCTCCTGGTCAGCAAGGGGGTAAAGGGTACTCCAGGCTGAAGTCAATTTTAGAGAGGTTGGCCACCAAAGAGAGAAGTAGCCAGATGTCTTAGACCTGGGAAAGCCATCCCCAGAGTGTAGGATGTCTGTTTGCGAGTCATGATCCTGGTTAGGAAGCTGGCATCCAAAAGGTTGGGCCCAGTGAAAGGTCTGGGCATCAAAATTGAGAAAGAAACATATGGGAATCAAGACAACAAGGAGCTAAAATCTGGGTAAAATGTCTATGTCATGGTCATGGAAGCACTAACAGGAAGAATGCAGACTAATGCACTAGAGAACTTCAAGTTCTGTTATATAGAGAACGTTCCCTCACAGAAGCCCCACTTGAACATATTTGTTGGGGTCTGTCTTATATGGCAATCCCCCTTTCTAGAATGGTGTCCTTGCCCAGAACTATGATTATGGCTGAAGCGGATCTTGCTCCAAATACAGGTGTAAACCTACAAACTAGGTGTTTGCTGGTCTCTCTTCCCTTACCCCACTGCACATGGCATTATTGCCCAGACACGTGGACCACACTTACAGAGTGGGCCCCCTAACCCTCCAAATCAGACCTATGTTCTTTAAACCTCTCCGATAAAATCTGGACACACACCTATGAATATCCCTATAGATCTACATCCTTTTGGCCTTTTTAAATCTGCCTCCTCTCCTCTTCCTAAAGGGTCAAAAGGAAACAGGGAAGAGAGATTCCCTGAAGATCAGGAGATTTGGAGATTGTGTAAGAAGCATAAAGGGAGTTGGGGGAGCCAGGTAGAAGAGACTGTAGGCAGATAAATGATAACAGTGATCATTGGCTTCCATCCAATGACAACTGTGAAGGAAACCTAGCTCCAAAGATACTGTTCTAGGTAAAGATCTGAAAATAGGTAAGAGTTTGAAAAGGCCAAGTGGAGCCCACTGCTCTGTATTGAAATTGATCAAGGTCTTTTATGACCCAAGATTAAACAAGCGTGGCTGGCAGGCTTTGTCTGCATAAGAGAGATGCCTGCTTTCTGCCAAACTGTCTACTGTCTTAAGAGTGTCAAAAGATTGGGGAATGGGACAGAAAAGACATTTTTGACAGCATAATGATTTTAAGGTAACAATATAGCACAAAAGAGAAGAGGTAAGACAGACAATAATGTGGGATTTCTTTAAGGATCTATGCCTTCATTTCTTTTGGGTAATTTGGTGGCATTGGGGGCTGTTGTGTTTCCCGTACAAGTCAGATAGGGAGGGTGCCATTCCCATGTATCCAATTGTATGAAATGCAGAGTAAGTCTCTTGTGCTATCGATAATTATCCTTGGCTGTTAATGTAACCAAGTCACATCATCAGAAAGCCATGTTTCTTGCGAAGAATATTAAAAAAGTGAGTTTAGTTATTTAACTAATTTCTTCAAATTATATTTCAAAGTATTTATTATTTTTTAAGAACAATACTTGTGAGTTTTAAAAACAGTTAATAAAATGTATAGGGCCATAAGGTACAAACTTCCAGTTATGAGCTAAGTAAGTTCTAACATGTACAACATGATAACTAAAGCTAACAATACTGTTTGGTATATTTGAAAGTTGTTAAGAGAGTAGATTTTTTTTTTAAGATTTATTGACTTTAAAGAGAGAGAGAGAACCCATGTGCATGTGTGTGTGGCGGGGTATGGGGGAGAGGGAGAGGAAGAGAGAGTCCCCAGCAAGTAGGGCTCGATCTCATGACCCTGAGATCATGACCACAGATGAAACCAAGAGTTGAATCCTTAACCGACTGTCCCATCCAACCGCTCTGAGAGTATTATCACGAGGAATAAATTAATATTTATTAATATAAAATAATTAATAATAATTATAAAATAAAATAAAAATAATAATAAAGGTATTATCATGAGGTATCACGAGGTATCAAAGGTATTAAAAAATAATAAAGGTATTATTTTGTAACTATGTAAGATGATAGATATTAACTAAGCTTACTATAGCATTAGTTTCAAATTAGATAGATAGATAGACAAATGTTGTATACTTTCAATTTATACAGTTATATGCTGATTATATTTCAACAAAACTGACAAAAGAGAGCTATTAATACAAAAACAAATGGAGAAAAAGAAACTAATGGATAATGGTAGTACAGTATGTATTTCTAAATGTTTTAACATGAAATCTTTCTCTTTCTGTTCAAATTCAATTTTCATGTAAAAACGGCCACCGCTGTCAGGTGGGTGGGTGTTTGTATGTATGTTGGGGAGGAAGAGAACATGAAAAATAACTGTTTCTTTGTTATCTGGCTCTATGAGCCTATACCACATTAATGAGAATAATTTAATTTAGTATGTTACCAGAGAGATGTCAAGGTCATAATGAATATTGCAGTAAGTAGAAAAGGTATGCCTATAAACTAAAGACACAGGTAGACTGAATGTTGAAGATAGAGCAGGACTTGTTTATTTTTTAGCTTTCTTTCTTAGTTTTTGTTTCTTGGCAGTGCCAATTGGTTAACTTTCCTCTTAACTTAAAGAAGAAACTTAGTTTTAATCTTGTTGGTTTAGAAGAGTACGGTGTCCTTTTATTCTCATGGTAAGACAGATTGGCCAGGGAATTGCCCAGTGAGAAAGGCCTTCTGGGGAGCCCTGAAATGCTCTGATGTCACCTTTGGTTGATCAGACCTTGTTGGGTGACAGGAATAACAATGGAGGTAGTATGCTTCTAGAAGGAGAAACATCTGGAAATCTTCTCCCAGCTTATATTTCTGCTTATTAGAACCTGTAATTTATGATGGAAGTGGATGTTTGATGATAGATCATGATGGTTTTCAGAATTTGCAAGAGTCAGAAATATGTTGTTTCTCCAGACATCACTGTGGGTATTGTTGTTGTTGTTGTTTTATTTTGTTTTGTTTTCAGACATTGTTAATTCACAGAACCGCATAATGGATCTGAAGGCAGGTTTTTGACAAATGTTACTCCATTGCTCTTTTCCTTGTTTTCTATATTGTTCCTCACCATATTTAAGAATTAGCAAAAAAAAAAAAAGCACATTATTCTTTGCTTCCTATCCTTTCCAGACCACCCTGGCATTGTGGGCTACATCTGGTATGTGCCCAGGCACATTTGAAAAGACTCTACTCTCTTCCTCCAACGTTAAAGTCTACTTCACCATCTAGGATGATGTCTTTTGGTACTTTGGCCAACTCTGCTTTCCCAAACCCCAATACTAACCGGGGTTCAATGTAGGGCTGTATGTGCAGGGTGCCCAGTGAACACTTCCAGCTGAGGGAGCAAACAGGGATTAAAGTTCAGCTCTATTGTACTCTCCAAATTGTCAGGTCTTCCCAATTCACACAGAAGTTCCCTATAGGCCCATGGTGACTCCCAGATGAAAGAATATGGTCCTCTACACCCACACTTTTCAGACTAAAGTCTGGGACCATTTGGAGATATGAAATTAAGAAAGAGCCCACTCAGAGGGAGACCAGATCACACCTGAACCACACCCCAGGAAGCCAGAGCTCTGTGACCTTGCCCGAAAACAGAAAGAAGAGAAATACTACATTAAACCAGCTCTTGCCCGAATTCAGTGGAATCACATCTAGATCATGTAAGACCAGAAAAGACCCTTAGAGACAGTGCTGCACACTCTCCTCATCTTCTAGAGGAAGAAACTGAGGCTCAAGCTCTCACATCTGTGAGTAGAAGTCAGATACCTCTCCTTGGACTTGGCTTCCCCTCTTCATACCTTCCTGTGCTCCTTGATCAGAGGTAAAAATCTCCAGTCTTTCTCAATGCTGAACACCGTCTGAAAGGTAGCATGTGGCATAGATTAGCCTCCGAATTAGCACTGCCACCAGCCCACCGGGGTGTCCTGGCGTCTCCCGATGGCAAGTTGTCCAGCTGCCCAACCCCACTCAGCTCAAGGACGCGCACACCTGCCCAGCCGGCCTGTCACATGCTTACAGCCAAGGGGACAGCGCTTGCTGCTGACCCTCCAGCAGGAAGAGGTGCCATGGAGGGGAACTTGCCAGCAGACACACAAACCACAACCCCCTCTGAGGAGTTGAAGAATACCAGAGAGGCCATATTTTATATTTTTGAAATTAATAATTGTATAAACAAGATTTTTTTAAAAGCCTACGATTTTGAGGTGGAATTATATTTTAACCCTGCTAAAAATAATTTCCTTAGCTTTAAAGAAAGGATTTCAGGTTACCACTTGCTAAGATCACCATCATTCTTTCCCAGCAATGTGTTGAAAGTCCTTTTTTTTTTTTTTTAAATAATTTGAACATAGTTCTCTATTCTGTTATCATGGGATTAATCTCTTTTTCAGATTGGGGGGAATCTCAAGGACTTGGTGAAAACATCAGTTTCTGGAGGTTGAGAATATTTGTTTTCCCTCTTTTCCACATTCTTTAAGAATAATTAATTTTGTAATGATTAAGATAAGAGGTAACTAAGGGAAGAAAATAGCATAAAACACTGGCCATCAAATGTACATTTTGATGTAGCAGGTTCCTCCTACGGGTTCTTCGATCTGGAATGAGAAGGAGGTTTGTGTCCCTGCTCCGTTAGCTCTCGAACACAGATAAGTGGACTTTCTAATATTATTTTACTCAAACTAAGGTCACTTTTTATTCAATGTTCCAACATCAAATGAACACTAGGCTCAAGAGATCTAAAAGTCATTTTTTTTTTAATTAATCAACGATTGGTGAAAGAGATACTGCTTTTATTTTTAAAAAAATATAAGTTTTCTATTATGTCTCCTACAATGATACCTCGCCCCCCCCCCCCCAAGCCCCCCTCCTCCTGGTTGGAAATGAAAGCCCGGGGCCCACCCATCATGGCGGTGAGCAGGCGGGGGATGTGGAATGCACGCCTGGAGCCTTCACCAAGGATGATAAGCCTGCATGAATTTTATGAGTCTCAGTATCAAGGTTGCCCTCGCCCAAGGGATTTAAGAATAAGGGGGGGAAAAAAGAGAAGGCAGATGTATGAATAACTGGCATTGTAAATCTTCACCGTGGCAACCTACAGCTAGAAAAAGTCTGTGATGGGTTCATGACTTAAGAAGAAAGCGACATAGCAGAATGTGAATGGATTTTCTTCAGCTACTTAATACACTGCTTAGAGCAGCTTAAGGGGGTGCATGTGAGTGTGTGTGCGTGGGGCATGTGTGCGTGTGGGGTGTGGGGGGAGAAAGCGTGTGTAAGAGGAGGAGCTCTCTGGAAATTCGTTAGAAGGAATTACTAGTGTTATACAGCTTGCCAGCTTTGGGGGCAAAAAGAATACCGTTTAGCCTCGGAATATAAATGACTGGATTTTGCTTGGGGGGAAGCAAAAGGCCGTGGGGGAGGGGTACGGGATTATGAAGCGAGTAACAATGAGCAAATTGGACCCTCCGCAACACAGCACAAGGTCACGGCGAAAGTCACGGTGTTGGTTGGTGGAGGTGGTTGATAGGAGAAAATGGCTCATGATAAATCGCTTCCCATTTTGCAAAATCTGGCAGTTAATGAAAATAAGATGCATTTGAGTAGTCTATATGAACACCTGATTTTTTCCTGCTCTCTCCCTCTCTCTCTCTCTTGCTCTCTCCCTGCACACATACACACGCACGCACGCACACGCAGGGCCTGCTGATGTATGAAAGCAAAGACCCGGCTCTAATTGTGCAATTATAAAACGGAAATGATGCAGGTTTGGCAACACGGGGAAAGAAGGCAGCTCAATAACATTGTTTAATAACAAGCAAATAAAGCTCAGAGGGGAAAGAGGTGACTATTTCTGCTTTAGACTCATTAAGGAGCCTGAAACATATTGTAAAAGAGTGATATTTAATTATGGGCTGGACTGATAACAGAGAGCAGGGCCTCACTGGGAGAAAGAGACCCCGTGCTCCTAGGAGCTCACAGCTTCAAACATCAATTACCGTGATTATCTACCCGGTGCTTACAAAATGCACGGGCTCCGTGTTCCATCAGCGACCCGTAAACAGGCATTGCTTAGGCAAATTTATGGGCACAGGCATCCAGGGCCAGGTGGGAAAGCAAGCCTCCCATTGGTGGTTTCCCGGCAAAGGAGGAAAGACGCAAAGGAAAGAAAAATCTGTCTTCTGCATTGCTGAAAGAACAATTTATTACAGAGCATTTGCAGAAGACAGCATTTGTTGCCCTGCCTTTTTTTTTTTTTTTTTTTTTTTTTTTTCCCTTGCCTCTGTTGCCTGTCTGAATGAGAAATGGGAGTATCTTAACCGAGTCCTGGTTACAGAGGACCACGTGCCGTGGTCCCATCAAACTTTTTGGTGCTCTAGAGGCCAAGGGTCCAAACCACGAGGAATTAGGAGTGAAATGCTTGTCTCTCCCTTTAACCGTAGCTGCAGGGACTGGATAGGACAACGTCTTTGCTGGCTGGCTTATAACGGAATTTTGGAGAATTACAAGTGACACGGGAGGGGTAGTGTCCTAGCTTGTATACATCAACAGGTGTCTTTTTCTTGTGTCCCCACAGTCAGTGGGGTCTGTGGAGTTCCAAGATTCAAGAATGCTTGGAGATGGTTACATTATCAAGACTGGTCTTCACAAAACAGTGGGATACTAAGGTGGTGTCTGTCTACCCAGCAACTAAAAATCTAGTCTTTTCATGCGCGAATCCCTCCGACCACTGGAGGAGATGTTGACAACGTGGCTCAGATGTTTTTCCTGCTCCGTGTTTATACTTCTCTCTCAAAACAGAAAGTGTCTTCCTACTTCAACCCTGACGGCAAACATTTTTGCCGCAGTTGTTCCCTTTGCAGACACGTGCTCGAACACAGACCATTTGAACTTTGTCAAGCCCGTCAGCAACCACTTTTTTGAATGCGATTGTCCGCAAGCAATTTCTGGTGAATGGCGGGCCCCCGGACCGCAGGGCAGGGCGATGAGGATCAGGAGTCTAGGTGGTCAACGGGGCAATACTCGCCTGGCCCAGCTCTTCTCCCACCATCTGCCATCTGGAGCTAGAATTTCTCAGTGTCTCACTAATTGATAAGGACGGAGGAATACTACTGACTGCCAATGTTCTTGTCAGCCCCATCCTGAAGAACAAAGGAAATTTGGGCTACTTTTTAATTCTACCCTCTCAGCTCATCAACACTTGGTTTACATTAAAATGTAAGAACATTACACCCCACACTCTGCTAATAATCAGAAAGTACCGCTTTGAAGTTTCCCTATTTCTCAGCTACTACCCATGACAGATGTTTGCCAGAGAAAAACTCAGGGGGCATTTTCTTGCAAGCATTTTGGCTGAGAACGGTAACCATTGCGCCACTTAATATTTCAACAATCTCTGGAGTAATCAGGAAATAGCAGTGACTTATTTATCTCACATCTTGCTCCTTGCTAGCTCCCCACCAGTCCCGCCATGACCTCTGAAAACGCACATTAATTTCACCTCAGTATTCCTATAGCATCAATTAATAAAAACTGACTACGTTTTCAACAAATGCACATGTTCTGATAAATGAGGGTCCTGACTTAATTGCTCTGTAAATTAAGAGCTCACAATAGATAGTGTAAGTAGTGACAACAGAGAAGTTTTAATATTTAAAAACTCATTAAATTCGTGTACTTTTTGAATAACGAAAGTCACGGGACTACTTTAAGGAGCTGATTTTAAGTTCTGTTCTTAAATGTATATCACAGATGAGGACAAGCCATCTACCTGCCAAAACAGAAAAAGTTGGGCAATTTTCCGAATTACTAAATTGGGTTACTTTTTGAACCGAATGGTAATAGACTCTGGTTTATCTCTCCCCCGCCTCCTCTTCTTCTTCCTTATTTTATTTTATTCTATTTTATTTTTTTAATCTTCTGGTGACAATGACTGAATTAAAATGCTGTGGATTGAGGTTGTTTTCTGTTTACCCAAAGAGAAAGATACAAAGGCAAAAGGCATGTGGTTGGCGTTGGCATTACCTTTCTTTTTTTTTTTTTTTTTTTTTTAAATCTGAACTGGACTTTTTTCATTTGCATTTGCTTAGTATCATTTGAAGTATGTTCTAATTTTTAGGTCTAAATATTTTTTCAGGGAGAAAGTTCTGTTGTTTTTGTTTATGACTTACAGCTGTGTAAGATCTAAACGCTTAAGTATGTGTCATGATGACAAGGCTTGAAAGGGTCTGTGAAAACCACAAATCCTGATGATTACAAAAGGGAAGCTCTCTCGAAAGAGTTCACATCTAAACTCCTGAATAACCACTAAGTACATGGAGTGGAGATTTTTTCCCCTTTAAATCAGAAGTTTGACTTAAAAAGCGATGATTTGCTTTGAGAATGATATATGATTTCCCAGCCCGGTGTTAACAGTTGGAAAGGGATCTGATCCTAAACCGACGGGGCTTCTGTGTCGTCTTTGCACATTTCACATTTCTTGTTCCTCACGTCCATGTGTCAATGTTAGCATTATCATCGATATTTAGGCAGTGGTGGAGCTGACATGCTCGGTCTGCTCAGTTTTTGGAGTTCGCTGGACTTTCTATAGAAGGCAAACATAAGAAACCCTGTCTGGCATTTGTTGTTGGAAACTTACGAGCTATTTTGGAAAAAATTATTTCATGTGACCTTGATAATTCTGAAAATGAAAATGAAAATGCCTGGTGTGTATGTGTAGGGGAGGGGGTTTGATTAAAATAGAACATGGATCTGTCTTCCAACAATGCTGACCATGGAAAAGAATTGTGTCCAGAAAGGAAGACAATATTTCTAAAGCATTGTTTTCTCAGGGCGGATGAAGTAGATTCTCTAGGATATGGAATGAGATGAGGGGCACATATATTATTCTTTAAACAAGTCCTATTCCCATTATTGTCTCTGAAAAGAAATAGATGAATGTGGTAGTAATTCCAAGTCTGTGTTCCTGTGCCCCTCTAATAGAAGAAATTGTAAAAATGCAGTGGAAAGTAGGTAAGAAAAGCACACACAAGATAAAAAATAAACCATTTTTATGCCATCAGTTCATTATCTCAACCCTGCTTAATGTCCCTCTGTCTTAGACTAGGGGCGATCATTCTAGAGTTCTCAACTATAAGAAAACTATTATATTAAAATGCTCTCGCAATGAATCCCATGGGATTGGGGAAAGCTATGTTGCAAATGGGATTTTGCACCGTGTGAATTGCCAATCCCAAAAGATCGTGAAATCCTGTGGCTAGGCACAGGTTCTACAAAATGTGCATTTGTGAAAAGGGAATGTCATCGCTACATAATATTTTTACCTTTGGCAAGACTTTTATAAAATTTCAAAGTATATCACACTCAAAAATACTTCTATAAGGGTGACAAAATTAAAGTGAAATCTCTCTGGGTGCCATGCCATCGTGCGTTTATTAATTTGTTCTAATATTGTCTTTGTTGAATTTGTCTTGGAAAATAAATAAAAACTTGAAGTTTCTAGTCCTTTAAAGTCATTAATCTCTAGACAGCAACAGTGTAGCAAATACTACCACTAACTTCAGAAAGGAAAAGATAAGAAAAAGGAGTAAAATTTAAAAGGATGGATGCCAGGAAAAAGAAAAAAATACAGGGAAGAAAATAATGGGAGATCAAAGTATCCTTTCTGTTATTAGCTTCTGTTTTGGATATGAGCAGATGAGAAGGGAAAAGAAATTGATACAGAGAGAGAAACACGTGGTGGAGAAAAACTCAAGACCACAATACACAGAGCCACTTGTCCCAGTTGAAATGTCACTTCACATATTAAAGGACAGAGGAAGCACAGAGCTGCCCATATTAAATGGTTACTTTGTTACAAAGCGTTCCCTAAAAAGAAAATTGGTTAAATCTGACCACATTACAGTTTGCTTCTTCAGAAACCTACTTTCAGAAACCCATTGAAGTCACCCTTTCACAACATAGTGAGCATGTGGAAATGGGTTTCCATCCACCAGGGGGCAGAAAGGAACCCTTTGCTTGGCCAGAGATCTTTGGACTTCGACTTTGATTTTGCATAGTTGTAATTTGCATAACCTTTTCACTGTCAGAGTTCACTCACCAGGGATGGAGCCCTATAGATTTCCCTAAGAACCTCCATAGTTCCGCCTTACGCTCTGAACGTCACGTTCCACTTTCCCTGTAAACATACTTTACGTTAAAGAGATGGAATGAAGGCGCTGGTGTTACCGTTTGGTGGTCTTCCCATCTCGGTGGATTTGTCTTTTGAGCACAGGGTGTGCTGCCGTCAGTGTCTGTCTGTAAGACTTCTTGGCCTGTGAACTCTGCCGCTCTTACAAGAACACAGAAGCAGGACTATCAACGCTTTGAACGCCCGCCATCTTGTACAACATTTTTTCACTGACACTGTTCTCTTAACTTTTTTAAAAGTCAAATTCTTCGTCTCTCTGAAGTCCTCAGAGGGTTTTGTTGCTGTGTGTTGGTGGTGGTGTCTATATCATGTTTTGGTTGGGACGTGAGCAGCTTCTCAGAATGCTTAGGTTCGGTACATGACCAATGTCCTGGGGGGATATAAGGTCATCTTGCGCTCTTCCCACTCTGGGATGGGGTACCCAGGGCTCATGGCCTTTCTCGATGGAAGAATCCAAGAAAGAGTGGCCATTTCAAGGAAAAGAAACTATGTTGGAGATAATTAAAATGACTACAAATGATATATGCTCAGGGGAGCCATAAAATATAGTTTTCTATGCTCATGCCAAAAGTCTAGCTGAACTGAAATATAATCCCTCAGCATCTGAACAAGTAAAAATAAAATATAATAAAATAACCCAGAAAACAAAAACCTGGCTCAGGAATGGTCATTACAGTAGGTTGCTCTCCACATTTCTAAACAGTTTACATCTGTTGACCAGCCCTAAATCCTACTTACCATATGAAATCTGATGAGAGATCACAGTCTTGAATGAATAGATGTGAAATGGATTGTTTAATTAGCACATCTTTATAATTCCAGTCGAAGATTTGGCATTTAAAGGAAGCTAGCGCAATATTCAGTAGCACAAAAACTCTAGTACAGAGGATTTAAGAATAAATCATAATAAGAAACATAAAGCCCATTGAACTCCACTAAAAAGCTAAACCACATGGAGGGAGCCAGTCAAAAAATATAGCCCTTGGAATTTAGTCCAAAAACCTGCCAAGGCAGCCATGTCTCTTGCTGAATCACATATGACATCACTGTGATCTTTGCAGAAGAAATAGAATAATAAAACAAATCCAGGTGATGTCAGAACCATCCTTATTTCCTTCAAAAACGAGACATAAAAACATGCTCTTGAGAATGTTGGTGATATTTTTCTGCCAGGGATGGTCTCTTGTCTCAAGCCCTGATGTCCTGAAATGGACCCCAGATGCATTCATTCACATTCCCTTTGTGGTCCATTATCTGTCCCTTGGAGGCTCCGGTGACAGAGCTGTTCCTTAATGACTCCCCGGGATATGCATGACATTGATTAGGCACATGTACTTGAACACCATGGTAAAATCTGCTGGTAAATACCACGGTCAAACACATAATAAATAAATCCTCTGATAACATACATAAGCAAGATGGCCGTAGCTCAGTCTTTTCTAAAATAATGTACTTAATAAAATGTTTACCTCATTCAGAGCTTGTCTATATATCATTTTGAATCTCAATTCTATTGCTTCAATATTCTATCTTCATGAAAATATTTCTATTGCTTTTCTAGCTCTTCAAGCTGTCCAGCTTTAAGATTTTGATCAATCGTAATTTGGGTTTTCTTCTAAAAACAACAATGAGGGGGTGCCAAGAGCCCCTGCTAAAACAAGGCTACTGGTTGGGCACTAATAGGCCATTTGGTTTGAGTTGTTTTTCCAGATGGATTGATACTGATTATTTTACTTGTCTTGTACCTGGTCCTGCCTGTCCTCCCCACTACTATTTTTTCCAACAATGATATGTATTGTGTTGACATTTGGCTTTGGAACAGACTGAAATAGGTCTAGTTTGATGAGAATGCTCATGATTGGTGTCCCAACAGCCCAGTTCTCTATTCAAGGATCAAGCTACGGGTGCCATATGCATCTGATCTTCTCCAATAATATCACACTTTCATTTGGATGGCTATTAGATACTGCTGAATCATAAAGCATCCCATTTCTTAAAGTTATCTGTATAATCAAAAATGCATCTGTGGAATTTTGAGAGGTAGTTTCTCAGTGTGGAAGAACACAACAGGCACGTCAAACCCATTATAGTTATAGGCATCTAATTGCTTGCACATTAAAGCCACTAGAAACCGTCATTGCACGAGGCAGAAGCAAATCTGGCCTTGGGTGTCCTGTGACTACAGTGTGCTCAGCGTTCTGTTGGGGACTGACCTCATTGATTTTATGGCTCCAGAGACATTTGTATATTATTTTGGGGGTGCTGCTGGATTGCTGGTGTCGAAATTTTAAGTAGCTTAATGTTCCCTGAATGAGACAAAATTGAAGAACCTTAGAAAAGGAAATGTTTCTTTGATCGAAAACACAGATCCACCTTGAACTCCAGGAATGTAGTTCAACTCTATAATAATAGAACCAAAGGTGATATTCTGATGAAAGTCAGAAATTTACAAATCACATTCAGATATGGATTTCAGGGACACGTCTTGGACTTTTCGACATGAAGGAAAATTGCAAGCACCATTTTAAGCTCTATGTAAGTTAAAGGTAAATGGCCCCAAATTCTATTTTAAGAAGAAAACCTGGTCAGCAGGAGCTCCGAGCCTAAGAACAACTCCACTATAACTCGGACAATACTAAGACTGCCTTAGAAGCAAGGAGCTGCTCTCACTAGAAGTTCTTTGCAAATGCTCAGCAGGCTAAGGTATTTTTAAGCCAGATTTTAATGGCTTCTTGAAACTTTTTTTCTGAACATCACATGCAACTGCGTTTTGCTTTTTCTGAGATTGTGCTGTGTCCAGCAGCCTTGCTCGTCTTCCCCCTCTTCTCTGATCACACACTCCTAATAACCAAAGGACTGTGCTTGAAATAACTAGCAGAGAGGCTCAGAAGCGATTATTAAAGTTCTAAACTATTATTTATCTCATCTCTGCTTCTTCACTGTTCATCTTTGGAGTCTCCTGTGTCCTCCTTCAACATAAAATTTCTGAAGAAAACAATCTGCAGATTATCATCTGTAATTAACTTAAATGCAATGATTCGAGTACTCTCCTTTGATTTCTTTCGGTGGCATGATCAGTGACTCCATTAGTAATCAATATAGTTAATAAGTGTGTGTGCGTACTTGCCATCACACCCGGAGTTCGAAACAACATACCGTGCAACTCCGGCCGTTTCCAAATCTTGATTATTTAAACGAAAGCAGATTTTACCTCGCAAATCTTCACAAAGATATCCAACAACCCAAAGAAACAAAACAAAACAAAAAAAACAAAAACAAATGGTTACTTGGTTTCAGCCTAACTTGGGGATATTTCTGGCCTTAATAAGTTCCCTGTCTATTTTTCATTAAAAAAGGAGGTAGCAATAGAAACTCTTGTGGATATTAACAAAACTTTAGAACCTTGTTTGATCGCGTGGACATCAGTTTATACTGCTTTCATCCATTCAGATCCTGGTATTATTTCTGATACGAATTGCTCTGTAACTTTGTTTAATTCGGCAGCTGGGGTTGTGAACACTATCTGCTTTTCTCCGGGTCTCCCTCCTGTCGGGAATTTCGTCTTCAGATGCACTGATAAAATGTTGATTGCTTAGAAAACAAAGTTGCAATATTCATCACTTTGTAAGCACCATGACAAATTACAGAGCATTGTTGTTTAAATTAAATGTTAAAGTAGGTTAGTCCAGACATTTATAATGGCGCATGTAATTAGCCCAAACACCGATGAAATATCAACAGATTAACTGTTTTTGAAGAAAAAAAAAAAAAAAAAAACACACCCAGAGTAATATTCAAAATACTCCAGCATGAGCACTTGGGCCTTTATACAAATGATGTCACATAGTCTGGGAGGCTTTGTCATGTTCAGTAAATTAGCATGGTCTAACCACAGCAGAAAATTTCCTTGAGCTGCAATAAAGACTAAATGCTTTCAGACTCCCATGATCCTTTGTAGTCATCATTTTAAAGCACTGCCTTAGTGAGCTAAACCTGTAAAGTTTTCTTTTGAGCGGCTGTGAGTTGATTAGATCTATTTCAGCCTCGTAGTGGTAATAGGCTCCTCTCTGCGAAACTGCTTACCCTCTGCTCCCCCGGCAGCTGGAGAGACTGGAATTAATCAGGTCTGCTGGGGACTTCCTCAGCGTCTCCGCAGGCCAGCGACTCTGGAATCATTTACCACAGAATCTGACTGTCAACTCTTTGTCATTTAGGCTTTTGATTACGCTTTCTTTCTCTCTCTCCTTTCCTTTCTTCCTTTTCTTTTTTTTTTTCCAGAAAAAAAAAAATGGAAATATATGACAGATTATCCTAATGCAGAATTTTATTAGTTACTTATACAGGTATCCGTGATCACCTTTGATTTGTCCTTTAAAACATAGAGGTGTATGCTAAGATAGCAAAGACCTGCTATTAAAATTAACTTTTTTTTTCTTATTAAGATATATATCCAGCCAAAAGAAAGGCAGGGACTCATAGGTACATTGTCTTTTGATCTGAAGAAGGATATATTTGGAGATCTCACTTGGAAGGACCTTTATGATTTCCTTCAGCAGCATTCCAGAAAACGCTCTGCCTCTGTCTCCAGCTCAAATTTGTCTGTGTTTCAACATGTGCAGAATCACTACTTAAAACACAAAGCATATTAGCATTCATGGCAAAACACTTCCAAGTACCCATTGAAATTACAAAGAAACAGATTCAAGTCCACATAAAAATCTATGAGTCTAATTTCAGTATTTGATTTTCTTAGATGCAAATATCTTGATAATTGAGTTGCATGATTTTATGCTTAAAATTCAAAAAAATTGCCCATAATGTCATAACAGAAATAAACCACCCAAATCCAAGTACAATTTTACATTAAGAATTTTTATCCAGGGGCAACTTTTTCTTCAATTTAGCAACCAAGAATATTTTCTCTTATTTCAGCAGTCTAATTGTTTGACAGGGTACTCTTTCCGAGGGAAACATATACCCAACAGATAGGGTAAAGACATTTAAATATCTTCTCTAGGGTATAACCATAATAATTATATGTAAATGCTGGGACTTAATGTTTCTAAAATTGTGATACATAATATTCTAGGATAAATGTAATCCCCCTAAAAGTATTTTTGCAAACAATATTTTCTTTCACCTAATTGGTATGAAGGCTGTAATGAGTCAAACAGAGAAACACTGTATATTGTAAATGCCAAGATGTAATGAATACGTCGGTATCACGTAGCCCATACCAACGAAAGTGTTACTGAAACAGACAACAGACTAAATGTGTTTACCTTCTGACATGAAAGTCCTGCTTTCTGTATGAATTTTCAGAGCCCTGCACCAAGTTTCAGCCAAGGAATTGTGAATTATGTAGGGCTTGGGGACCCTCCATAGAACGGAGCTTTCTCATTTGTTCTTTTGACACTGTTTATGTCTGGTTGAGCCACATACAGACATAAATACAGCGCAGATTTGAGGGCGCACTGGATGTGTGCGTGTATGTGTGCGTGGGTGGGTGTGTGGGTGGAGAGGGGTACATGCACCTAAACTTTCTCTAAGGAGGAGAGGGAACTGGCGCTTGATGGCAGAGGCCTCGAGTAAACAATGCTAAAGTCCCATAGCCGATTTACATCGCACTGGCATTTGGGGCTTATGTAGTTTTGAGAATTACATTATCCTTTTTTTTTTTTTTTTAAAAGGCCTTACTTAAGACCACGCCGACCTGAATGGGTTGGCAGAGTTTTGCTTCCTGGCCTGCCTGCCCTCTTTCTCCCCAGTCTTCCTTCTGCCATCCCTCTTTGTGGTCATGGATGGGCTGGGGCTCCCGTTCTGGCTGCCCCTGCCTCACTTTCTTCTCTTTGGGCGGGCAGGCTGCCCAGGTGCCTCCAGAGGGTCATCACCTGTGTTGCTCATTAGTCACCCTTCCGGAGGAAAACCCATGTATCCGTGATCCGTGATGTTCTCTGCTGCCTCGAGGTCCCCACAGGGCCTGGGGACTGTCATTTCTCTGCTGCTCTCAGGTGTCCCAGACATTGGGTCTATAAAGGGACGTTGCTAGGCTAATTTGGCATTGCCCCTTCCAACAATGCAGCAGGCACTTGGCAAAATTCAACAAGAGGAGAGGGAGAGAGAGATGGAGGCAGAGAGAGAGCGGGAGAGAGAGCGCACTGCTCACTAATTGAGCTATTTAACAGACTGGAGAGCCACCTGGAAAGCAGCCAATCATTACTCAGTGTCTTAATAGTATAGAGACTCTTGAATCATTCCAAGTAAGAAGTTTCACGTATTTGTTTGTTTATTTTCGTTTGTCTTTTGGGGTGATTGGGAAAAGGGGTGGTTGGGAAAGAGCATAGAAGGGCGGTGGGGGGCTTAGGAAGGGAAAACTGTGGCGCATATGTAAATCCAGATCCCGAAGTAGGAAAAAGCCAGCCTGTGCACTCAGACAGGCTAGAAAATAATTCACAATGGAAAAGAAAAAAAAAAAAATGTGGGGAATTTGACAGGACTCTAATTGTCTTTACAAAGTTTCTTTCTTCTGCCCCTTTGAATAGGTCACCTTGCACTAGAGTGGGACGTTCAGTTCTTTGGTCACTTTCTGAGTGGGCCTGGAGCTGTCTCGCACTTTCCTTGCCTGGAACTCAGGCTGTGATGGTTTGCTTCGGGAACCGCCCCTTGGATTGGGAGGATTTGTTGATTGGCAAGATGGCTGGAGTGGGAAGACTCTGCCAACCCATACCCCTCTTTTCTTTCTGTACTTGGCTCTCCCATCTCCCTTTTCCTGGAAGCTTCTGGGACGGCTCCCTCTCAATTTTCTCCTTTCAATGCTTTGTATGCACATTTTACCTCAGTGGGTTCCCATGGCATGTATTTCTATTCATTGATTTCTTTTTGAGGCATAGGTGTCTGCTTGATCTTCTTGATCGAAAGGAAGCCTGCTCCGTGTGGGAACCGTATCCTCCAATTCTTTTCATTTCTTCCCCCGCAACACTTTCCCTTAATACTTTGTGGGCTTGAAAGCATTGAGGAAGGTTTGTTTCCTGAACTGCTGTGGAGAATGGTAGCTGTCAGATGAAGCTTCCATTTTGCTGAGATCTTGGCCAAGCCGTTAGAATTCTCTGCGCCTCATTTTATCAATATTAAGAATAACCACAATGATGCATTTTCAAATGTTCTATGAAAATTAATGGATAATTAATGGCGACAGTGCAAGATAGTGATTAAGAGGGCTGGCTCGGGAGCCAGGCTGCCTGGTTTGAATCCTGGATCTGTACTGACTAACTGTTCAATAATTATAATGCTCTGAATTTACCATTCAGTGTAAGGCTTAACGGTTATTGAATGTTTACTCTGTGCCAGGCACCATGACAAGCACTTTAGAAGCATTTTTTTTTTTAATTTTATTTTTTCAGTGTTCCGAGATTCATTGTTTATGCACCACATCACCATGGCACCCCAAAGAAACAGATAGAGTCATTATTCTCATTTTGCGCACGAGGAAAGTCAAGTGCTTAACTTAGTGCTTGACATATCGGACATACTCGATAACAGTGCAACGAAAGCCCTTTAATGAATCCCGGGTTTGCCAAAAGCTGAAATTAGCAGAGAGACCTGACTCAACACCTCCTTCTCTGGTCTTCACCGGCTGATTCCCAGGTCTGGGCAGCAGGCAGCAACACGAGCCTGGTACAATGTATATTCAGCCCCGAGCACAGTTTACAGTGACGGCAGAAATAAACAGAGTGGAGCCTGCCTCGTGTTCTCGCCAGCCCCGCCTTCCCTGCACACCACATTCCTATCTGAACGTCCCAGCCAAGGGCCCGTAAAAGGGTTTTACCACTGAGATTGGCTTCTCCTCAAACTGTCACAACTATTGCCAAGTGTTACTGTCAAATAGTGGCACATCTTTCCCTTTTAGGATTCTGAGATTTTTCTATGGCATAAAAAAAAAAAAAAGTACATTTGTATGTGTTTGTGTTGTGTTTGTGTCGCGTGTGTTCTCAGACACGGGAGGCGACTGATGGTTTGGTCTAATTTATAAATGATGACATCAGTAATGGGACTTGTCTGAACGCTGAAGACATGCTGGAGATGCATCCAGAATTTGGTGAGCTCTTGGTGTACCTTAGAGACTTTCAGAAAGTATTTCTCATGGTTTAGGACTTTTGTTGCAAGGCCCTCTTGTACATATTACAATGTTTTTATTTTAAACTTGAACATTTTACTTTTTATGATTAAAATAGATACAACACCATCTTCTTTATTTCCAGATCACTTGGTTCAGTTTTCTGAAATTTTTAAGATGCCCAATATAAGACCTTTTAAGATTGAAACCATTTTAAGATTTAAAGTCATTAAAAAAAAAACCCAATTCATTCCCACTTTGATTAATTAAAAAAACTACCGAGATTCCAAGCTAGTTAGGATGGTCCCACAATAGTTAAATGGGGTATTATTGAATACTTGCGATATTTTCAAACAAGAACGTTTTCTAGAAGAATTGTATCTTCCATTTATGGGGCACTTATTATTTCATCAAGACCTAATAAAAGTTGGAAGAAGAGATAAAATCCCACATTTCACAGATGAGGACAATGAAACGAAGAGAGAGTTCCTTCTGGGCCCCATGGTGGGTTTCACCCATGGGCTCTGTGACTACAGGCCAAGCTCTGTAACCGTCCTGCCCTCAGGCATCCTGCTTTCATAGTGAAAGTCCACCAGCTCAGACCTTGCGTACAGACAAGCCTGGAGGTCTGATTACCACTTCTAGCAAAATTCAGGGCACTGGTCAAATCCTAAGTTTAAATAAACATCAAGTAATTTTTCAGTAGTATGTTTAGTAGCATCCTGTATGCAACATATACTAAAAAAAAAAAAAAAAAAAAGAAATTATTCATTGCTTATCTAAAATTCAAATTTCACTGGGTGTCTTGTATTTCTATTTGCTACACTGGCAATCCTAGCCAGAATGTACTCAGAAAGGGAGTACTTAGCAAAGCCAAGGTCTCTGTCTCTGCCTCCTTGAAACTCTCTCTTGGCATTACGGGGGCCCGGGGGGTTCTTGCTTTATTTCCTGGTTACCCTTTGGAGCCTGGACTTCTCTTGCAGGCCTGTGCTCACTTGCTGTGATAAAGCCCCTGGGCACTCCAGATGTCAAACGCAGCCTCTCTGCAGCTGGAAGCCATCGCTGAGGACACCCAGTCCTTCCCGAATGCCTGCTCTGGTGGGGGTGGTACCTGGGCTGTTTGACCAATGATTCTCCTGCCACGGGTGTCACGCAATCAGAGTCTGCAGAGATTTAGGAAGCTGCTTGGGTAGGTTCTGACTTTGCAGCCCTAGGTTTTGGGTGGGGGTCCCTGAGGCCAGAGCCGGAGAAGCGCTTGAGTATTAAGCACGATGCTCTGCTCAGATGATCTGTCCTTGAAGCACACGCAGAGGACACCTTCCTGCAGGCTCCCCGGCTTCTGTGTCTGTGACTTCCACCTGCCGGCCCCCAGATGTGCCTATGTGTATCTGCATGTGGCAGGCTGTGGTGTATGCTCCGTCTGAGTTCTCCTACGAGCCTGCCCTCGATTCATTTTGGGGTCCTCTTCCCTACCTTACCGAGCTAGGGCTTTGCTTGACTGGGGAGATCAGTTGTGATTCATTGGGATTTTCTTTTCTTTTCTTTTTTTTTTTTAAATTAATAAGCTGGATATGAATCTCTGAGGCACAGATCATAATTGGCGAATAAAGGAAGTTGCTCAATACAGTACACAAGGCGACAGGCCTGGCTGTAAATCTAAGTCTTGCAGTTATCATCTGCGTGACATCAGACAAAGGAAATTACCGGGTACTCTGAGTGCACCCCATGGGATCAGGATCCCTAGCCATTCCTGAGGCTTTGGGAGAAAGGAACTTGCTGACTTGATCCATACTGTCAACCATTCCATCAGCGATGATTAAATTCCTGAGAAGCCATACCATCCCTCATTTTGCAATCATGAGACATCCTCTGGTCACGGCTGCGTGAAGTCCAGCCTAGATTCACTTGAAACCCCACGGTGCATCTAAGTGTTTCAGCAACCAAGGCCAGCCCTCTCCCAGTGGTGTCTGGGACCACGTGCTGGGATGAGTACCCATGTAGTGTGTGGGCAAGAGCACAGCTGTGGAGGTAGGTCTGGATTCAATCCAAACTGGAGACATTTTTGGCACCCTCGTGCCATTGGGCAATGTCTTCTATTTTTTTTTTTTTTAAGATTTTACTTATTTATTTGATGGGTAACTTCTGATACTCAGTTTCCTCACCCGTACATTCTAAATCATGGTTGCTTTGCAAACCCTGTGTGCTATCCTAGAGCTTCAATCACAGCAGGAATTAAGGGCGTTCCAGTGCTATCATGATTAGAGTTATTATTACTAGCTTACCAACGTAGGCATGCGTCTGCTCACATCATGTGAGCAGATCTTTTGCACAGGTTGTTACATTCTTTAGAGCTGTGCCGGCCCTTGGTAGCCACGAGCCTCCTCCGGGGAATCTTGAGCACTTGAAATGTTATGTGCTGTCTCTGTGCAGTTCACACGAGATTTTGAAGGCATAACAGGACAATAATAATTTAAGGTATCTCAACAAATGGTAATCATTTGAAAACACTGGCTGAAATAAAATACAGCATTAAAGTTAATTTCACTTATGCATTTTTGCTCCTTTTGAATATGGCATCTAGAAAAAGGAAGATTACAGATGTGGTTCCCATTTACACTGTGTCATGTTTCCATTGGACAGTGCTGCCTGAGGGAATTCAGGGTCGAGGCTTCAGTGGAGTTCTTTTCATTTCAATGCATTTTTCCCCCTTTTTCTCCATGTTCTAGAGCGACTTTGTTCTGTACAATATATATTTTTTTAATTCCTCCCACCCTACTAAACAGAAGAAGTTTAGTCCACCCAGGGTGAGATATGTAGGAATAACCAAAACAAATGAGAGAACAGAATTTGACCCATGAAGAGATGCTCAGTGTTACTTGGAAATATTTGTAAAGCTCTCCACCAGGCCAAAAGAGCATACAGCTAGACTTCTCGATTCTGACATAGCTAGAAACTTTCAGTGAAAAGACAAATGGAAATGCGTAACAAACAAGATGATAACACCTGGACTTTTGCCGAAATATTTGGAGAGTTCTAGAATTCACCCAGCTGCTGAATTTTTTGTAGAGAAAGAATCAAATATGGTGTAGATATAACTGTGTGATTCCTAATTAAAATAGTCAAGGTCTGCACTTGGGAGTCGAGATCCAGTACTTTCCCCCAGTTTTATAGCAAAGTGGAAAAAACCTGAAAATACCTGATATAGATTACACAAGGCAAATAGGTGCTAAAATTTCCTTTTATTTACTAGGAATGTGAAATTCTGAGGAAGGTTTTTTTTAAAAATATAAACAGGAACACTACAATTATTTTTCTGCTTCACCTCTCCGCTCTATGCAATGCAGTTGAACTTGCCCTTTTAAAGATTAATCAAAGTCTGCATTTGCAATTGGCTTAAAACTGTCACTATCATTCTGAGCTCATGTCATGTGATAGGAATTAATCTGATTAAAACAAAATTAAAATGTGTGCCGTCCACAACAGTGGACTACTGTTGCAGGCTTCTTAGTGCCATGGCTGGTGTTGAAAGACTTTCAGGGGAGTGGTTTTGAATCAGAGAGGTGATCTTACCAATTAGTAGATGTCAACGCTAAGTGGTGGTAGCTGGGTATTTTTCCTGGAACATCCAATACTCTCTTGATAACCGAGTTTTATTAAGAAGCATGAAAAAAAGGAAAGTGGTAAAATAGTTTCAAGAAGTCCTACTCTTTAACTCCCTGACACTCTAACCACAAAGAGTGGGTCTAGTTCTGCTATACATGTCCTCCTTTTCCATTTCCTGGGAGCAGGGGTTGGGGAAGGCAGCTCCTCTGAGGGTGGGACAGAGCAGTGGCATAAATGTGTCAGAGATATTCTTACATACGTGGTTGGTTCTGCCACTTCTTAATAAATAGAGGATGGTGTCTGGCTGTATAAGTTGTATTATTTACCACACGTTGTCAGTTTGGGATCTTAGAGTACATTCCAGCTCAAAATTAAAAGTCTACTGATCATCTTGCTGATGTACTTTGGAAAATCATTAGCACCATTTATCAAATAGTCACAGTTCTCCTTTTGGGCACATGGTAGAATTGCATTTCCTTACCTCCTTAAATTAGGTATTATGCAAGGTTCTCCAGAGAAGCAGAACCAAAATGTGTGTGTGTACAACACACACATGTACACACAGAAAAAACTTATTGGAAAGAATTTATTATAGGAAATTGACTCATACGATCACAGAGGCTGACAAGCTAAGATCTGTAAGCTGAGTCAGTAAGTTCTAGACCCAGGAGACGCTGGTGGTATACTTCCAGTCCTGAAGCCAGCAACTTGAGATCCAGGAAGAGTTGATGTTTCAGTTTGAGTCTGAAGGTAAGAAAAAGCTGATGTTCCAGTCTCAAGACAATCAGGAGGATTTCTCTCTTACTGGGGAGAGGGCCAGCCTCTCGGTTCTAGTCAGGCCCTCAGCTGATTAGATGAAGCCCACCCACATCAGAGTGAGCAATCTGCTTTACTCAGTCTACTGACTTAAATATTAATCTTATCCAAAAACACCCTCACAGGCATTCCCACAATAATGTTAGAGCACAGTGTGACCTAGATGTGTAAACTTAACCATCACAAGCATAGATGTGCCTCTGCCAATAATTATCTCACTTGGGGAGGGAAGTTTTCAGAGCTAGTGTGTGATTTACTGCATTTGCGTTTTCATATCTAGGGGATCATGGAGGAAAGTGTCTGTTTGGAGTCTTCATGAGGCTGTGTCCTCAAGTGCCTATGATAAGCAAAGCCTCCCTGCTGTCTTTGGATTAGCTATGTAATGTATAAGAAATAAAGATTTTTTGTATTAGTCCACAAAGATTTGTCACAGCAGCAAAATATTGCTTATCCTGACTAACACCGTATTGTTGTGTAAAACATGAGGAGCCAAGACAGGAGCTGCTGAATCAGAACTAGAGGATTGAAATCCTCTATATGTGAGATGCTAAGAGGTGCCCACACTGTACCTAACATTGTTCCTAGAAGGGCAGGAACATGTGCAGCTCTGGAGTCAAACCCATATATGACAGAAGTTACAGTCTTTGCAGGACACCTACTTCGACTCTTCACATATCTTGGCTCACATTTTCTGTCCTTGTTGTATTTTCTTTCACTCAAAGTTATTCCTACCATGGACACAAATTTAAATATTCTAGTTGTTTTTCAGTGATCTGTGTTGCCTTTGAAGAACTGTATTTGGGATCATAGTTTCTTCACTGGGTTCCGACCGGAAGTAATAGACGTGTCCAGGTGCCTGAATAGAGCAGGTTGGATTCCGATGGGATGAATGTGCTGTGATCTAATGGCCTAAAAACAGTCAGTGATATATCTTGGCAAGCAAGCGAGTGGAAGCAATGGCTCCCGCCTTGGAATCAGAGCACACATTATTCTTTGCATGGCATCAGACTGAATGCATCTGTACTAAGTACATATCTGATTGATTATGTGTGGAAATTCCCTGGATCATTATCTCTTCCCTTTATAAAGCAGCGAAAACAATCACGTGGATGTATTTTCAAAGCATTTTAAGAGAAGGATGTTAGAACCTGCTCACCTGTGGTCTACATTCTCAGGATGGGCTAACTAGGGATCTGCTAGGGCCTGGGTCTATTCAAGGCCTGAGTTTAGTGTTGAATTTATCTGCTAGCTAAGCCAGATGTGTGGTAGAAATCATTTGATCCTTCAGTTGGCCAGATTCCTGAGGGAAATCATGTCATACAACATTCAAGAATTTTTTACATGGGTGTTGCTCTCTAAATATAAAATCATGGATCCCACACTTGTTAATTGTTCTGAATATTGGCAGTTTAAAAGGAAGGTGGTTTTGAACAAAAACTACATACTCCAAAATAATTAGTGGTCCAACAAGCATTGGCCATGTGGAACTAAATCTGGGAGAATCTCAGGTCTCAAACTGCTACTTAAGTGCCTATGGGCTAAAAGTTGCAAAATTGAATGGGCGAGTAAGTATGGTCATTAAAATTTAAGTAGATGAAAATTGGATAATTGCATGCTGCTTTTTATCCTGACACACATTGTATTACAAGTTACTGTGTAGAACCATCTTCTTGGGAAATAAATAGATGAGATGATTAAAACAGTGACTATTTCTAAATCCTACCAGGGAGAGCAGAGCAGCCAAACCACATTCTCTCACTGCCCCATGTAATGCCCAGCTCAGGGGCCAACACGTGACAGGCACTCAATAAATATTTATTGAGTCTATTAATGTATGAATGTAAACAAAAATCTTATCTTTCCATTAAAATTGAAGTGAGCACAATGGATGAAATTATTTTAAAATATAGCCCAGAATCAAACACAAATCATCTCAATTTAGCTCTTAATGAGCGTGAAGAGTTCATTGTTGCCATTAGTTTGCAAAATTTGTTTAATGATCATGAGATAGTTGGGAGTATTTTTGGTCTGTTCCCTAGGTTGCATTAATGGAAAAATGATATCATTCTTCTCCATTGCATGCATGTATTTGGCACTCTTTTTTGGAAGGGTCTGAAATATCATTTTTAGGGTGCATTTCGGAATGCTAAGGGACATGTCTGGGCTGTAAAATCCAAACCAGAATTTCCTTTTTAGCTTCAATCTAAAGAAAGTAATACAACATTTAATATATATGCCTCTCATATCTTCCAGGGCCTGCGAATGTTGGAGATTGTTTATGTAGTGTATGTAGTTTGATGCTCAGTAAGTGCTTTCGGACTGAAAGATTAACTAGTGAAAGGACTCAAAGTAATAAGTCCATTCACTTGTGATTGTCTCCATGATCTGCAGAAAGTAAGAAAACAAAACCCTCCTCTGGCGGGTTGGGTGAAAGATGAGTAATAATAGTGTTTATTTTATTTATTTATCTTAAAATATTTTATTTATTTATTTGAGAGAATGGAAAAGAGCATGAGGTGGGGAGGGTCAGAAGGAGAAACAGACTCTCTGCTTGGGACTCCACCCAGGGACCCCAGGATCATGACCTAAGCTGAAAGCAGATGCCTAACAACTGAGCCATCCAGGCACCCCAAGTACTAATAGTGTTTTTAAAAAAAATAGGGTCCCTGGATGGCTCAGCCAGTTAAGAATCTGTCTTTGGCTCAGGTCGTGATCCCAGGGTCCTGGGATCAAGTCCCATGTGGGGCTCCCTGCTCAGGGGGGAGTCTGCTTCTCCCTTTCGCTCTATTGCTCCCCTGCTCTCTCTCTCTCTCTCTGTCAAATAGATAATTGAAATCTTTTAAAAAATTTAAAAAAATAATTATTCGAAGAAAGAAGACTTGCTGAGGGATCTTTTTTGGAAAGAGAATCTCTAGAAATGAATAGGTACATGAAGAGATACTTGACATCTCTGATGATCAGGGAAATGCAAATGAAAACCACAATGAGATAACACCTCACACTAGTCAGAATGGCTATTGCAAAAAGACAAAAAATAACAAGTGTTGGTGAGGATGTGGAGAAAAAGGAGCCCTCTTGCACTGTTGATGTAAATTGGTGCTCCCACTATGGAAAACTGTATGGAGGTTCCTCAAAAAATTAAAAATAAAACAACGCTATGACCCAGCAATTACACTTCTGGGTATTTACTCAAAAAAACCCAAAAACACTAATTCAAAAAGATACACGTACCCTTGTGTTTATTGCAACCTTACTCACAATAGCTAAGATATGGAAGCAACCCAAGCGTCCATCAATGGGTGAATGGATAAAGAAGATGTGGTACATATGTGTGTGTGTGTGTGTGTGTGTGTATCTATCTATACACATAGATAGATACACAAACACACACACACACACACTCACATATATACAATGAAATATTACTCAGTCATAAAAAAGAATAAGATCTTGCTATTTTGGACGACATGAATGGACCTAGAGAGTCTTCTGCTAAGTGAAATAGTCAGAGAACAACAAATATATGATTTCACTCATACGCATAATTTAAAAAACAGAACAGGCAAAGAAAAAGAGACAAACAAAAAATAGACTCTTAAATACAGAAAACAAACTCATGGTTGCTAGAGGGAAGGGGCGTGCGAGGTTGAGGGAAATAGATAAAGGGGATTAAGAGTACTCTTACAGTGATGAGCTCTGAGTAATGCATAGAATTGTTGGATCACTATATTGTACACCTGCAACTAGTACAACACTGATACAATGATCCTCTGCCTTGATTTACCTATCTGTGGTCTCCTCAATTCATCCTTATTTCCCAGAATTTTGGTATTCAATTTAAGGTAAAAGCACCCTTCCATTTTCTCTTCCCCAGCAAAACAGCATGGGCAGCTTTAAGTTCTCTTCTTAGATCTGGTGGTTATACCAGTGTTTTTCCTCATCCACCCAACAGCATTTCCACCTCTTTCTCCTTGACCATTTGGACTGTTCCTAAAAGGCAGGTCTCCACACTGCCAGTCTTGAAGCTCTGATACCAACCAGCCCAAAGCATCTTTCCCAGAACAACCCCCAACCATCCTTTGGGTCTCAGTTTGGCATCTCCTCCCTACAGAGACCTTCCCTAAACCCTTAAACTAAAGTAGGGCCTCCTATTGAACACTCTCAGAGCACTCTTTACTTTCCCTTTAAGGGTTTGTTTAGGACTTGAGGGTAAATATTGGAGCTGTGAGCACTAATATTCAAGAGCATCTCCCTTCTCCACCAGAGGCTATAGGAATAGGAGGACTTCAATTGCTTTGTCCCCCACTGAATGACTGGCTCAGGGCAGAATACACTGCCCTAGAGTGGGGGTCTGAGCAGGCTCCCCAAGGTAGGGAGAGGCAGGCTGTGGCTCAACAGAAGGTCACCAGCAACTGCGTGTGGGATCTTCGGGGGGAGTGGGCAGTGGGACAGGCATTGTTGGAGCAGCTGCAAAAACAGCAGGAGAGCTGGAGCTGGAAAGGGAGGAGAGGAGAGCAAGGGAGACCCACAGTGGCAGCAGAGTCATCATTGATAGTAGCAGCTGAATCCCATTCCATTGAGCTTTAACTCCATGTCAGGCACTGGTACTTTCAGATGAATTCCCAGACAGTCCCATATTATTGTTTATAATCCCCATTTTGCAGATGCAGACACTGAAACAAAAATGGTGGAATGAGGATTGAAAACCAGTGACTCCATCACTTCCCTAACTCCCTCTTGACCTGGCCACATGGATAAGAGTTATTGGCATTCAGATGGAAGCCGAAGCCCAGGGGGAGGTTAAAATCTCCCAGGAGGATATAGATCGAGAAGACCAAAGACCAAGTCTGATTCCCGAGGAATTTAACATTTAGAAATGGGGTGAACGAGGTGCTAGGAAGTGAAGCTGCAGAGGAGCAGAGAACAGGAGGAAAACAAGGAGAGACAGACATAAAGAAGCAGAGAGAAGACAAGCGCTCAGATGGAGTGGTCCCACATGTGTCCTGGCAGATAAATCAGCTGAATACGAAGGAGTGTCCGTCCGCTCCAGGGACATGAAAATCATTAGTGACCTCATACATCTGATATTTTCAAAATTCATCATACTGAGATGCTTGCAAACATTTACCTTGAGACTTTTAGTCTCTAGATTTCGAATTTTAGAGCATATCAAATTCTAAAATGGTAATTACTTAACTTACACTGGTATTCTGTTTTCATTTTATCATGCATCCCACTTATAAGCTGAAATATACTTATGCACTTAAATAAGATTTTCCTCTGACTAAATTGCCAATCTCCTGAGAAAAATCTGATAAACTAAATTTTAATTAATCTCTGTTATACTCTTCTCATCTTTCCTCAAATGAATTAATTTTTTCCCATAGCAACTTAATACCTAGTTCACTTAAACATTAAGTTTTACTTTAGGCCCTTCCTTGTTTCTTACATTTTCTTTGCATTAATTTTTTTCCCCCAAAGGTCACATTCTTAACATAGGTGCTTCTTTCTTAAGATCTGGATAGTGTTCTACTTTTCTCTATTTTTTACCTTTAATTAATTCATTGAGGAAATATTTATTAAGCATCTTCTAGGTGCTGGGTCCTGGAGCACAAAGATTAAGAAGACATAATTCTTGCCATTAATACAGACAACCAAGTAAAGAGGCCAGATATCAGAGTGTGTAGCTGTAAAACAATGGTTAAAACAGGGACACTGAGTCTTAGAGAAGTTTCTAATCCCACCAGAGAAGCTAATGCTGGGTGCCATGTCTTTTCCTTTCGCTTCCTCCCTCCCTCCCTCCCTTCCTTCCTTTTTAAAAATGCTTTCTTGACCTAGAGCCACTATGTACTCGCCCACATCTCCCTGAAACCAGATTCCAGACAATGAAGGAGAGCCTCCATAACCAAGAGCCTCAGAAAGTATTCAAGTTAGCTAATGTATAGGGAGCCATGAAACCTAAGTAATCCTCCCCTTGGCCATACATCATTGCCCCCTAAAACTCCAGCTTGCTCTTTCCCCATCTTTGGGGGCAAGTCCCCATGTGGCTGTGCCTTCTCCAAGTTTGAACTCTAAGTGAGAAAGAGTTCCATCTTTCATCTACCTGTGTGTCCTTGTGTTGTGTGCCCCACCATCCAAAGAACCCTTACATATTATAAGATATCTGGATGAATCTTAAATCTTAAGTCTGGGCATCAGACAGGTTAGGAAGCAAGGGCCAGTAGGGAAGATGGTCCAGGCAAGAAGGAAAGTGTGAACAAATGTGTGATGAGAACTTGGGTGGAACAGAACTGGGGATGCAGGTACAAGCATCACCAGGACACTGGAAGTCAGGAAGACTCTTTATGCAAGAGGAGTGTAGGCCAAGGGAGGAAGCCTAGGAATGGTAGCATCTGAAAGGCAGGAAGAGAACTAAAATTCAAGGAGGTGAGAGCAGAAGGACATCCTGAGAGATGTGAGATGGCAGCATGGTAGAATCGGAAGGAATGAATGAGTCTAAAGTGGACAGTGACTTGCAGTATCAAATGCAAGGAAGTAGCTGAGAAAGGCCAGTGTCAGGAAGTGTCTGGAGAATTTGGCTATTGGGAGGCGGTTGGTAGTCTTAGGAAGAGCAGGTTCAGGGTATGGTTGGTGCTCGAGCCAGATTGTGGGGGTGTAAAGCATAGGTGGGAAGAGGAAGACTGGAGTTGGTGAGGGAGAACTAGTGTAGGGAGAACTTGAAGTCAAGAAGAGAGGAGAGAGTGTTTGTTACAAGGGGATGGCAACTCATGACAATGCCTGTCTCCTTCCCCTACCTCTCTCTCCTGTATTCCTCACTCCCTCCCTCCTCTCTTTCTTTCTTAGAGACCTTTGAGAAGACTTGCCAAAAGAAGGGCTGGAGGTAGAAGAATTGACTTGGAGCCAGAACTGCAGAGGCCTTTCCACCTTACAAAATGTCTGTGTGTGTGTGTGTTTACAATTAAATCTCATTCATGGAGGATTCCATATTTCTGAATTTGCCTACTTGCTAAAATTGATTTGTAACTCCCAAATCAACACTCATGGTACCTTTCCAGTCATTTGAGGACATGCATGGAGTGATGACAAATTAGAGCCATCCAAGGAAAACGTTTCCTGCCAAGGTGGAACAAAGCGACACTCTGCCTTCTGGTTTCAGCACAATGTCACAATGTCAGCGAGTGTCTTTTTCACAGTCTTGCTTAGTGACATTCTGGGTGTCTGTTTGCTGTTTGTTTGTCATGTTATTTTTATTTTATTTTAAAAAGGCTTTTATTTATTTATTTTATAGAGGGAGAGATTGAGCACAAACAGGGGTTGCTTCAGGCAGAGGGAGAGGGAGAAGCAGGGTCCCTGCTGAGCAAGGAGTCTGATGTGGGACTCGATCCCAGGATTCTGGGATCATGACCCGAGCCAAAGGCAGATGCTTAACTGACTGAGCCACCCAAGTGTCCCTGTCATATTGTTTAAAATGGCTGTGAGTACACTGCTGAAGTACTGGATAAAGTTTTTACACAGATGAACACGGTGTATCTGTTTCTTTTTACAGAGAAAACACGTGTCTTAGATGGGTTGCATTCAAGCATGAGTTCTAGTGTTGTTGTCTGTGAATTCAAGGATAATGAAACATCTGTATAAGGGTGTCTTTAAATTAAACATACTTAAAATGAAAATGGTGTGACCAGAGGCTCATAGGAACATAACCCTGTATTTCTCCTAAGAGCAATGATTCAGTATTTGCTCAAACAATATTAGCAGCAACTTTGTAGAGCATAAGTACTGCAAATAATGAGAGCTGACTGTACACACACACACACACACACACACACACACACACACAACCGTTGAGTATATATGAGCTGTATATATTAAATAATTTCATGACTTAATAGCTCAGTTAGTCCTTATACCATCCTTGTGCAGTAGATCCTTCTATTTTCCCAACTATCTAAATGAGGATGTAGAGACTCAGAGGTTATCAGTTACCTAATGTTACAAACCTGGAAGTAGCAGGAAGAGGATGTGAACTCGGTGTTGTGGCTCTAGGGTCTGTGTTATCAGTCACTTTACCACATGCCTGTTTGTGGATGGGTCTAGAACAGGAAAGGGGCCTAACTAGGGTATTTCGTCATCACCTTAGTCATCTGGTGGTACAAAGAGAAAAGATGACTGGATCGGTGGTATGAGGAGAAAGTGAGGTGCTTCCAGGGTGAGACCTCTCTGTTTAATGCATTGTCCTGAAAGGAGTCAGAGTGGAGAGCAAGAACTTTCCCTAGGTCAGGGTCAAGAATTACTTGCTATTTAGAGAACCAAGACCAAAACCAAACCAAAATGAAAAATGTTTGAGCCCCTACTAAGTACCAGTCACTGTTCATGGCCCTGGGGTTATAATGGTAGATAAAAAGTGGTCCCATCCTCAAGGAACATAGAGTATCATCTGGGGTCCTGAATGACACAGAGATATCAGTCAAACATTGACAGTCATGCCCTACTCAAGGCTTTCCTCGTCCTGCCAGGTGAGAAGCAGCTTACTGTAAGAAAAGCCTTACTCATCCTTCTTAACTGAAGTTAAGAAGGATGAGTAAGGTGTGTGACTTGGAGCCTCCTGAAACTTCAAATGCCTCAATTCTGAAATGGGATCAAAATAGTCAAACAGAGACTGTTATGAGAAGAACTTGGGTGAAAGCATTCAGCATGGTGCCTGAGATGTAGTCAACCCTCACTGGATGACATTAGTTAGATTCCTTACTAAGTGAAGAGTGGAAGGAAGTATATCTAAGGAGGGTGAGGAACAAAAGGGAAGACACAACATGGTTCACAACTGGGGGTCGGGAAGCAAGCAATGCTTTTGCTGAGGACAGGAGGTGACCTGGAGTAGGGGGCAGTGATGGGAGGCAAAAAGTCATGGTGTCAGATTTTATAGACATCCAGGAAAGATGGATCTTTAAGTGAAATAGGATTCTAAGGCAGAATGTCTGAGTAAATTGTAAGTGCATGCTGTTGGTAGTGACTTGCTCACGATAACCATGCTGGGTTTTCACAGATTTCCATGACCCACTTCTCTGTGAAACACTGTTTTCTAATGTAATCTCCTACTTCTGTTTTTCACTATGTCATCAGATTCTGTTTCAGTCTGGATCCTCAGGAAGAATGAGTGGGTCGTATCATCTCTGGACATTCCATTTATTCATTTATCCATTCATGCATTTGTTCATCAGACATTCATTGAGTAACTGCCATGTGCAAGACTTTCTTCTCCATGCTGAGGAATACAGAATGAGTAGACATAAAGGCAGTCAGAACCTTGGCAGAGAGAGAGGAAAATAAGAATAGCACAGCTTTGGAAAACACTGCCATAGTCATAAGAACAAGCTATCAGAGGAACCTACGGGAAGAACTTGATGGAGGGTCACATGTAAGGAAGCCAGTCAGTTGGGCATGTGTTTGTGAGTTTAGGAGATTCGTGCTTGACCAATGCAACTGACCTGCTGCTTAGGTTCTGGCAATCCTTTTCCGATGTGATAACATCTTACATTTGGGGGCAGTAGGGCAGAGCATGCCTCATGAACGTATGCAAGGCAGAGTTTCTCATCATTTTTTAAGTCACCAACTAGAAGCTGGAGAAGACTTAAACCTTTTTTATGGAAAGAATAAGCATATATGAGCACAGACATTTGGATATAAAATAAAAAAGTCACTGGCTTCCTAAAAAGCATTCATGAATTTTGCTTTAAATGATAAAGTTATATGGCATGTTCTGTCTCTTGCGAGACCAACATAGACTTCATCAAGCCAAGGCTTGACATTTCAGGAAGGAGTGATGTAGAGGGGAGTTTAGGCCAAGACAGCCATCAGTGCTCTCTACCCACCTCAGGTCACTATGACAGCTAGTCTCGGAATTATTGGTGTTTTAATTGAAAAATGTTTCTGAGTAATGGGAAGGAGAACTTGGATGACCCATTGACTTCTGAGAAGGTATAAGCAACCACTGTTGATGAAATAGACTAGCTTGTTTTGATGTGAAGCTTCAGCATCTGATTGCTAGGGTAGTGACCGTTACTGTGGCTGGGTTGGAAGTGAGACTTTTTTCTTGGGAGGGATGAAACAGGGAATGATTCTGAGAAACATCAACTCAATTTTATGTTAATCTATTGACAAGATACAGTCAAAATTCTTTAAGGAAAGCGGCAAAATATTCCATAATTTTTGAAAATGACTTTATGTTGCAGATGGTAGGAAAGAATAAATTAACCAAAATATCTTTAATGTTCTTTCTATCACTGTGACTAGTAAAATATATTTCAAGCCTTGAATAAAAGAGTTGGTGTGAACGTGGCCTATCGCACGTAACCAACGAGTGTTTCAAGCCCCAATGTCAAGGAATTTTTATGATTGTAAAAGGCATTTCTTAAGACAGCAAACATTCACTAGCCCCACCTGCCTCAATAAGTGTTGCTGTAAATCTTCTGCCATCTTTCTAGAAGTCTATAGCTCTTATCTAGAGCTTTAGAACCAACAGTAATTATATTTACTAAGCAGTCCTGAAAATCAATTCCAAGATTGGGAAACAGGGAACATTACAGAAATTTTATATGATGCCAAGTTATCTACTGCACTGAGTTCAGTAATAAAGGACATATTGGGTGCAAATATATTTGTCATGACAAAATTCAATGTGACTTTTATTTAAATTTAATATTTTCCCCAACCTATTTACTCTGGTGACTAGCAGCTCCAGACTCCAGTGTGCATTTGAATCTAAGACCGTGTCTTTCCTTAGGAAAGGAAAGTCGTCTTCAGGAAGAAGCTTTGTCTCCGCAAGTAGAATAATTGACTGAACAGGCATAATGTGATTCACTTTAAAGTATGTTCCTCGATATGACACTTCAGTAGTAATAGTAACGATCTTTCTTATTTTATGCTCCACTAGGGCATATGTGGCCAATTGTATCGCCAGTGTAAGTCTGGATTACTTTCTATTACTTTCTATTGATAATTTTTAATAACTGAAGACATTTGGAACTAGAAGGCAGTCAGTGGTGCTTGCAACAAAGCAGGGGCAATTAAGATGGGTAAGGGTTTTAAACTCTGCTTTGGTCTGTGCACATCAGGAGAGGCAGAGTCAGCCATTAAAAATATTAAACCATTTGGGTCTGGGGTTAAGGTCTGTGAACTGTTTAATGTCATAATTGCCTGCTGCCTCTATCATCAAACTGAATGAACTTCTAAGTTGAAATGTCATAAACGTTCAGCATAAAGATTTATATAACCCAGGTATCCGACCTACCGCTATGCCATGCCTGTGGCAGGAAGTGTTTGTTATGTCTTACTCAACCTTTGGGGAAAAAAATAAATAAATCCGGAAATATGCTTGTTCTGGCAATGATCAAAACTTTAAGGACCAATTCTGTTAACTGTATGGTGTGTTCAGAATCCCCGAGAAACATATCCATTCCATATAAAAAAATAATTTAGATCCAAATTCCTTTTATGGATAGGTGTGTGTTTATTAGAACAAATGAAAATGGTTAGAGTCATGTTTTCCTGCTGCACATTTTGCTAAAATGAAAGAGGAACGTTTCTAGTTAAAGTGAATTTTATTTTCTGAAGAAGTACATTATTCTGTGATTCTCACTTACATTTTGCTCCTCCTTAAAAAAAAAAAAGCCCTGAAATTCCATAATGCGTATATTATAAAATGCATGCTACACGTAAAACAATATTTTGTAGTCAGATATTATTTGGAATTTCTCCTTTCTATACAATGCAGGGTTATTTTAAAGTCAGTGATTCGTTTAACTCATAATAATGGCATACTTGCCTACTATAAAAATTTAAAATCAACCAATGTCATAGAGCCTGTTACAAAAGTTCTCTTGGGAGGTTTTAACAAATTTAATATAATGCCAACCTATTAATTGCACTTACCAAATTATCAAAACTCTGTGGATTAAACTCCTACAAATCTATCATAAATAAACATAAATTAAAATGGACAAAGACCTGAGTGAACCCTTGACAAAAGAAACTCTATGAGTGGTTAATGAGTATGTCAAAATATTTTTGGTATCATTTGTTTCCAGGGAAATGCAAATTTAAATGACAATGGAATATCATTATGAATCTATTAGTATGACCAAAATTTAGGGCAAAAAAACCGCTAGAAATACTAAGAGTTGGTAAGAATGCGGAGCACCTGGAACTCTTACGCAGTGATGATGGGAATGTGTATTGAGTGTCTGGTGTAAACCAACCCCCATGTTGGGTCCTGACAAAAAGGAGGAAGTGTAAGAGAGTGTCCTTGCCCATGAGATTGCTAGTTTGGTGGTGGAGCTGGTCAGTGGACCAGTGATCACTGCACTATATAAAGTGTAGGGATTTGCAGCAGATGCTACAGAAGCCTATGGGGTGACTCCTTAGCCAAACAAGTTGAGAGATGGAAGAGTAGAGGTTTTCAGGTGACTTATCAGCAGAGCCCGATTAGTCTACATGGGGTAAGTCAGGGAAAAAAAAAGGAAAGGAGGTAGAAGCCTATTACAGATAGAACGCCAAACCCAGAAGTGTTGAGCTACATAAGATTATGGCAGATTTGGGATACTTGTGGTTTCCAGATGGAACAGTAGTGGGGCAGAAGTAGCAGACAGGTGACCACAGGTAGGAACCACACATTTGAAGTACTGGCTAGAATATTTGGTTTTCATCCTGAAAGCTACAAAAATCTAATAAAAGTTTTTAAGTGCCATGATTAAATTTGGTTTTGGGGGCAACCAATCTTTCAGCAGCATTGGAAATTGATACCTGAAGGTCTCCAACAAACATGTGAGTGAATTTTCTTTAGATGTTTATTTTCTTTCCTGAAGAGTATGCAGTCTGTGATAAAAATGCTGAATATCCCTCCGCAATACTGCTGAGAAAAACTCAGGCAGATGATGACATTATTTTGCCAAAAGATTGTTACCTTTAAGACAATATTTTTTTCACAGAGAAACCACCTTCCGGAAGAGACCATCATAAGCTAAAGCTTGGGGCAGCCTGCACAGTGCTAGCTCCTTCTTAGCATTTGCAATCTAGCGTAACTCAGTGGGCCCTTCACAAAGAGACCTACTGAGGCTGGAGAATGAAAACAATGTGAAGCCTTTCTCTGACAGGATTAAAGGTGGTCTCTAAAGAGCCTTCAGCAAAGTAGCTTACTCTGAAAGTGCAAACCGAGAAGAGCTACCCCGTGGGCATGACAAAGACTGTGTTGGGTAACTTTGGCTCTGTTGGTCAGGATCTGTCAGGAAAACAGCTCGTGTGCCCTGGTGCTTTATTATAGGGGTCTAAAACAAAAACAAATTACACAGGTGTTGGAAGATCTGAAATCAGGGCTAAGTGAAGCAATCCCAAGATGAACAACTGTGAGAAGTAGCTACCACCACAAAGATTTGGAGAGGCTGGGTGAGAGAGGAGATATGTACCACTATGGACCTATGTGCCAGGTCCTAAGACAGGCATGTTTGGTGGGAACAGATTTCTCATAGAGGCAAAGCCATTGCTGGAGAAGCTTGTGAAAACAGAAACAAGGTAGAAATACTATAGTTTCACTTTCCCTTTACCTGCCTGCTAATATCCCGCCACTGTTTCTTTCCCATTAGCTGAAACTAACAGGAAACCAGTGATCAAGAGATTCTGGGAAATGTAGTTTTCAGTAGCCTTGGTGCAACAGAGTGGAAGGAGGGGCGGGTACCGGAGGGCAGAATGGCAAGTAACCTATGCAGTGTTTGGTAGGTTTGCAATTGACCTTTGTTCAATTTGCTGGCTTGCAATGAGTGGCCTGCTAAGGTGTCTGCTTCCAATGAGAAGACAGTGAATATATTTCATAGTGAGATCAGAAGGTTTCTGAAGTTTCCCACAGCTCTACAACATGATTTAAATTTATTAATGCAATTCAAACAAGTCATATTTAATTTATTTAGCAGGAAATATGGTTCTGCTCTCCTACTCATAGTAGGTGCACAATAAAATCTTCTAGAAGAATAATTTAAACATGAGTAGGACATAGAGGACCTCTTTGTGACTTTCTGAAATCTGAAAGCAGATTTAGAGTTCAAAATTCCTTTATCTATGAACAGAAATGACCTCATTACTAAGGAACAGATTTAATCTTTGAAAAGGGGGCACTTAGCAAGGAAGCAGGAATCTGGATATACCTACAAAGAGGGAAAGAGGTAACAGCAACCCTCAGATACGCTATGATAATTAATGCACAATTGTAAAATTTTGAGAAAATAAATGATTCAAATAATGATAATGAAGAAAAGGAGCAAAGAAAGCGACCATCAGTACTCTCCTACCACCACCTTATTCAATGCATTATTCTGCAGCCTGCTCTCGTTTGTGTATTATGAGAATAGTGACTGCTTCATTCAGAGGTTCATAGATTACTGGGTTCAGGGCACTGTGCTTAGCTCTCTCTCCCATCTGATTTTATTTCTCTTTGTGTTTATTCCCTCCCTGAATTTGAACTTGCCTTGATATTATAATTTTGATCCATCATTCAACTACATGTATTTGATTCTTATTTTGAGTTTGGCATTGTGCTGAGACTATGGACCAAAAAATAAACAAATCATCATCGTTGTCATCATCATGATCATAATCGATGACAGAGCCCCGATGAACTCAAGGCATGATTCTTAATCTCGGGGAACTGATAGATCTTGATATCTTCTTAGACTTTTTCTAACAATTTCTTCATTTAATAAGCACACATAGATTAGCTGATAACAGCATTCCTTAAAGAGTTACTGCATATGAGGCACTGTATTAAGCATTTGACACACTGTGCTTTTTAAATTTTTATTATTTCATCGATGTTTTAGGTGTGTTATATTATCATCATTTGATAGAAGATGAAATAGGAACATAGAGAGGTTATACTGCCCTGAAGGTGGTGGAACCAGGATCAAAGCTCCAAGAACAGAGGATGGAAAATAGGGTATGGCATTCTCATGGCTAGGGAATGGGCACCCTGCTCTATATTGCCCTGGTCTACCAAGTGCCAGGCACTGTGCTAAGAACTAGAACACCAGCAGAGCCAGAAACAGCTCTGGAACTTTAAGAGTTATCCTCTAATTCATGAGATTACATACAAAATGTATCATATGGTGCTACAGAGGCTGAGCGATGGGAGATGGTAAAAGTTGCTTAAGGAAAAATAAAGAAAAGTAGGGTTGGGTTAGTTCTACCTGGGCAGTGGGAGAGAGACTAGGGGCAAGTGATGCTATAGCTAAGTGATGGAGCTTAGCTCCTTGGGGAGTGGGTAGAGGATGATGAGGGAGGGAAGAATATCAAGAAAGCATTAGTAAAGATAGGGTGAGAATCAGATGGCACTTGAAGAACATAGAACATGCAACAAACCTAAATGTTGGGTGCCAAAGAAAAAGCAGAGAAATAAACACCAAGGAAATGATGGGGCTCTGATCATGTCATTAAGAAGTGCAGATTTTGGGGGCACCTGGCTGGCTCAGTGGGTTAAGCCGCTGCCTTTGGCTCGGGTCATGATCTTGGGGTCCTGGGATCGAGCCCCACATCGGGCTCTCTGCTCAGCAGGGAGCCTGCTTTCCCCTCTCTCTCTGCCTGCCTATCTGCCTGCTTGTGATCTCTCTCTCTCTGTCAAGTAAATAAATAAAATCTTCAAAAAAAAAAAAAAAAGGAAGTGCAGATTTTGACTTGACAGTATGAGGCAGCATCGAAGGATTTTAAGCAGCACTTGTGTTTAGAAAGTCCACCAAGATCAGTAAGAAAAAGACTGTAGCAGCACATAGCAAATGCAGATTAGTTATATGGTGAGGACATGAAATGAGTCAGTGGAAGTGGTAATGCTTATGGAAGATGCTAGGGAAGTAGAAACCATAGCACTAATGTACCTAGGACCTGAGAAGAACAAGAGGAAATAGGGGAAAACAAAGCAAAACAAAACAAAACAAAACAAAAAAACCCCACCTGATTTGACTAATGAAAGGAATTTCAGTACCATTCTTAAAAATAAGAAAATAGGAAAAAAATGGTTTAGGAAAGGTCTTTTTTCTTGTCCTCCTGTCTTTTCTTTCTTTGCTATTTTCCTCCCTTTATTTGTTAAATTTGTATCTCATTTTCCATTTTTTTTGTCCCTCAAAGTCAAAGTGATGAGAAGGTGGCGGTTTATGTTCTGTGATTTGAAATTAGCAGGGCAAGAATCTTTGTCCAAAAATTGATACAGAAAACCAAATATTTCTCGATTACTTTAAATAGTGTTTCGTTTTTACTATTCACACAATGAAATGGAAAAATTTAAATGAATAAAAAGGTAGATTTGAAGGCTGTGATGAGTAGATATGTGGTAATCTATGTAAAGTTATATGTAGGCAACAGGTTTCTGGCTTGGATGTCTGGGTGATAGTAATTAGGCTTAACTAATTAGGAAAAACAGTGATTTGGGGGTAAAGAGGAAGTTTTTATGCTGAATTTGTCTGCATTTCTACCAGGTAGGTTAGATACTGGGTTGCTCAACATAGGAGCAAGCTGTGGCTGAGAGCTTGACTTAGGGGTGGCCTCAGCACACAGATGGTCATGGGAGTCAATGCAACACCCAGAAGATTATGAGGAATGAAGAAGGAAGAAGATGAAAGGTCAAAGGGCACATATCATAATGCTCAGAGTCAGGCAGAGAAAGAGGAAGGAGCAGAAAATATTGGGAAGGAAGGTCAGAGAAACAGGAGAACCAAGAGAGCTTAGTTTATGTAAGCCAAGAGAAGGGAAGGAAGAGGTCCATTTCCAGAGGCCAATGTCATTGGCCAAAGAAGACATTGTGTTTGTGATCCTACTGAGGATCCTACTGAGGTATTTCAAGAGGTTGTTGGTGATGGGAAGTCAACCGCAGTGAGTAATAAGGAAGTTCATGAAATCTGAATATGTGGAAAAGTATTGCCTCTGGGAAAGCTTGCTTAAAAATCAAGCAGAGTTAGAGGCAGGGGAGTTCTACTCTCCATGAATACAGATTGCTACGATCATTGGGGGCAGGGGTAAAGAAGTAGAAGTGTCCTGTGCATTGGGCCGTGGAATTTATGCAATGAAGCTGGGGGCTGAGGATGGGGCGAACCACATCAAAGCTTAGATAGCAAAGCTGATTGTCAATAATTCCGTACACTGCCCCACCAAGATCCCAAAATATTTTAGTCTGTCCTAACAGTTCCAAGACCCAAACCACGAAATAGCCTCGGGACGTAATGGCAATCCGAGGCTACGTACAAATGAGATTAGCCTATGTGCCACTCTGTTCCTGCTCCGATTTACTGACCCCACATCTCTCCAGTAACACCAAATCCCTCTAATATCAGTGAAGTAGGTTCCATCTGGGAATGTTTAGATGTTTTAGTGATAGCCTTAGGCTGAGATAGATGGTAATATCTACCAAAATGAGATTCACTGTCACAGGAAATTCCAACAGCCATGCTTTCATGGGCCCCACATTTTCAAGCTGGAACAAGTATGTGATAACTATGTGAACAAATTAGTCACCTCACCCCAATAATATAGAGAGAGTCAAGATCACATTGGTTGTTGGCCAACCTGAACCTCCACCTTTAGGCACGCTGCTCGGTAGGACCCTCTGGTGAATCACGGTTAATGGTCTACTGATCTGCTATTAATACTATTTCTGCCGCCCTTTGAGCTTTCAGCTCCACATGTGTAATTCCTCTAAGAAATTCAGTATGTTATCTGAAAGGTCTCTCAATGCCACTGCATCAATGCAAACCAGACTACTCTAAGATGAACAAAGGGAATTTAACTTTCATAAGTTGGTTTTAAAAATGCATTTACTTTGACTGCAGTGAAAGAATCTAAAAAAAGATGAAAAGCATCTTTAGCATGCCAAAAACATCTGGTTTCATATTTTCAGACCAAAAGGAAATTGCACGAAGACTAAAATCTTATGTTTTGATTTATATTATTATTGGAGGGCTGAGAAGCTGCCAGTCACCAAGTAAAATTTTATGATGATAAATAAATAAGGAAAACAATCTGACAAAACATGTTGTGGAACAAAGCTGCATTTCAAGTTTAATTAACTGATAACGATGTTTATGATGGAAAAACTGTGCCACCAATTATACAGTTAGTAAATGTATGCTCCCAATGAGAAGACAAGCCCGTAAAACCATAGAAAGGGCTCTTCCTCGACATAACATTTCAGCTTATCCAAGCAAAGTTTTGCTTCATGTAGTAAATTGTGCATCAATTAAGACCCTCACTGAACGCGTGCGTAAGTTGGTCTCCTAGAGGTGTTAACTCCAAGCGCACGTTTTAACTGGAACGATAGTAGGAGGGATGCTTTCCTGGTAAGCTGAGTGATGGTGTCTCCTGCATGTGACAGGCAGAAAAACAGCAGAAATACTGCAGTCAGGAAAGAATTGGAGGTGGGGGGAGGGAGGAGGGCAGCGCAGGAAGCAAAAAAGAAAAAAGAATGTTTTCATCTTTTTAGCACGATGCTTCTCCCTCCCCGCAAAACCTCAGACAAAATTCTGACAAAGTGTTCCCTCAAGAAGGCTTTCAGAGAGCCTGCCATCAGCAGCGGGGCTGTAGGTAGAACTGTTCCTTAATGGTGCATGGGAGAACACAGTTCCTTTGCTGTTCTGACTCTTGCATTTAAAAGCATTGCCTTCTCAGTTGTTGCAATTCAAAGAATTAGGATCAGAGCCATTGTTTGTTCTCAGAGTAAACTGTTTGCTTTCACTTTGCCATTGAGACTCGCTCCTGCCATGTTTTAACATTTATTATATGTTTAAAGGGGGACTTGGCTTAGCAGATCTCATAAGTTGATTTCCTCGAACTACTGAAAGAGACAAACCGAGGCTGATATGTATTAAGATTTGAAGTCCGGTCTTCCCTGGTCTTTGGAATGCTGGACTGTTACCAGATTTAGGAAATATTTAAGTCCCTTGACTCCTGGCCCATTAACCATTCTGCTCACACCCCTCCTAGAATCCTTTCAACAGCAATAACTGTCACTGTGCTTCTGGTCTCCCTGACAGTGAGCCGCACACGCAAATAAGATCAGTTAGCACATTAAGCAATGCATTCTAAATATTAGGTGGTTTCCCAATAGAAGCCTAATGGAATTTAAAATACATATATATCTGATATTAAGGGGGATAGTATTCAATCAAATGCTTTTGTTGGTAAAACTCAATATTCTGTAGTCAGACAAAAGGCCCCCAGAATGCAGAACAGTTGTGGAAAATTCCTGGAACTTTGAGCTTAGATACAGTTGCCATCAAAAACATTCTGAAGTGCATTTGTTGATTCAGGAGGAAGCACAAAGCATTTGGAATTTGGGTTTTCCTAGAATCCATTCACATTTGCACATGGCAATTTCCTGTGTGATTTCTCTTTTCTTTCCTCCAGTTGTGTCCCCCCATGAGTTAATTTCATGCGATTTCTCTCTTCCTATGAGAATTATTAGTATTCGGCTCAGTTGTTTGGTCAGCTAATTTTTTTGTTTCTCTCCTTTAGCTCTGGGTGGTAATTGCCACCCCTTCCAGTAACGAAATGAACTTTTCCATATGCGGTAGGCTGTGTTGGTTCATCTCGTGGCTGTCTGCGTGCATATATGTGCATGGAAAAGTTAACATCCTGTCTTCAACACTGTTGGGAATTACTACTGGCATGTTTTGACTCATTATCTTGAATCTTAATCAGCTGATGAAAAAAAAAATTAGTTTCATCAGCTGATGAAGGCTCAGGGTAATGAGTCAAAACATCCTGATAGGGCTTCTCAGCCGCCAGATATGTGACTCGAGGAGCTCACCTGACAGAGCTGTCTCTCAGCGCTGTCCAACGAATGATTTATCCAGTCTCTATATTTACCCGGTGTAACAACCACAATGTGGCATAAGAAGCAATTGGCAGAACACGAGCTCTATCATCTCCCAGGAGGATGAGTTGAACTTGTGTCATTTTCTCTGTGTTGCCGCAAATACGCATAACGTGAAACTTACCGCAACTGTCCCCACTGTCTACTCCAGGATTTTGTCAGCTTTCCAAATTGAAAATCTACCACATTAGACAATAACTCCTCATCTTCCCCAGCCCCCAGCTCCTGACAACCGGTTTCTGCTTCCCGTTAGTCCAAGCCCCTCATGTAAGCAGAATCGTGCACTGTTGTCTGTTTTCTCTCTGGCCTCTTTTACTTAGCATGATGTCCTCAAGGAGGACATCCGTGCTCTAGCCTGTGTCAGGATTTCCTTCAAAAGGCTAAATAATAGTCCATTCTATGTATATGTCATATTTTGCTTATCTTTTCATCCACCAATGGACACATGGATTGCTTCCATCTTTTGGTTGTTGTGAATATCACTGCTACAAACATGGGCATACAGACCCCAAGACCCTGCTTTCAACTCTTTGGGGCAGGTTATCCAGATGTGGAACTGTTAAATCCTATTCTATTTTTATTTTATTTTATTTCTTCAAGAATTGTGTCATTCGACTTTTCAAGCAATGAGAGCCACCCAACCTGGGGACCTTCTGAGGGTATCTGTAAGTTGCAAGACCTTCAATACTTCTGTGATTCACGGACTTCCCATTAAGGAGAAAATGTCACCCATGCCACAAAACTGTACTGTGTGGGGGCTCCTTGCTATTTTGTAATAGGAAATTGTGGTGAAGAAAAGCCAACTGGTAACCCTTGATTCTCAAGAAAAATAAAAAGGGAGAACCACCTTCACAAAAACGTAAGCCGAATTTGAAAACCGTACAGTGTTCAAAACATGTTCTGGAAGAGTGGATAATTGGCCCCGTAAACGTGCTTGAAGAGGATATACTGAAGAGTAGAATATCAGGGGGTTTCTTTCGCACGCAGCTCAATTAAAGCAGAGACTGAACTGTCCCCCACAATACTGCGTTTGCTCATTATTCATTTATGACTGTCACCATTCCTCCCTTCTCCTCATGTTACTTTCCCAAATTGGCACTTTATTTAGGTCAAATCTCCTTGGTTCAGTAGCACAACCAGAAATGCGCTCAAAAAAAAAAAAAAAAAAGATGAAATAAATGAGAACACAGGGGGACTTCACTTACACAGGAGGAAAGTCTCAAGAATAAGTACTGTAAGAAAATAAAAGCGGTTGTCAGTTTGAAGTAAAAAAAGATAGCAGCGCAAGGTCTTAGAGACATTGAAATGGGAGCATAGATGCCGATGATTGGGGGAATGACTGCCTATAATTTTTTAATGTTATAAATACTACCTTTGGAATTGTCAACGATAATGTGACATTTGGGACAGTGAAATCTTTGAACCTAAGGGGCTTTCAGGAGCACCAGACCTCTTGTGAAGGGGAGGAACCAGACACCTTGCAGTCACATAACTGTTCTCCACCGAGCTGGAGTTGGGAGACGCTGAGGATTTTTAAAAACCTGCCCAAAGAACAAATTGATTGCTTTTCAGTCTTAGTATGTGACTAGAATTTTTTTTTTTTTTTGCGGGCTCTTCTTGTATGTTGTGCTTCATTCTCCTGCCTAAACAAATCCACATAGAAACTTTGGCTTTTCCTTTGCTCCTGTAACAGCTTCCTGGTGAGGCACTCATGCTCCACCTAGATCTTTCAGAATCCTACCCATTGCAGACAGACGCCTCGTAGTGTCCCATGGTCCATTTTCAACTCTTCCTAAGTGACTGTTCTCTCTCTCTCTGCTGGATTTCTGTGACCCTTTGTTTTATATCATTGAATTAATATCTCAAATTTCCCTGCTACTCATCCTGCTAGGAGGATCACGGTCTGAAATGCGCTTATTCTTATAGCTCCCGACAAATGTAGTGTTTAGCGGGCATTTGATGAACTGAAAGAGATATTGTAAAAAGAAGTCAATGAGAAAGACACCGAGATTCATTACTATCCTCAGTGCTATAATACGGTGCGAGGGGGGAAAAAAAGATCCTTCCCCCAGGTTATCTGAATGTATCACTAAATTAGATTTTACAGGGGAAAAAAATCAATTTTCAAAACAAAGGTTATAAACTCTATTTGTCTCTGTGTCTCCATGCCATTTATAGTCTTTATAAGTATGATGGTATCTCTAACCCTCTAGAACATACGTGACTTTAGAACTTCCTTCAAGTCTTAAACGTGACCTTCTTGATAGAGCCTTCCCTGAGTACCTGTCAAAAAATACAATCACAGTCTGTTGACTTCCTCTGCCTGATACCCACCTCATTATTTCTCTCTGTGCACACGGTGCACAAAACCTTATAAACTTCTGTATGGTTCATTTTTTAAATTTTATTTTATTTTATATTTTTGGTTTCATGTTGTTGTTGCCCATGAACTTCAAAGTAAATGAAAGTGAGAGTTTGTATTTTTTTCCCTGCTTTGTTTACTGCTATATCCATCATATATGTTCAATAAATCTGAATGAATGAATGGATATGGTTCATTATATGTCCTTTATATTTAAATCCATTCTAACACAAACTATGTCTGCTTTTATTCTGTATAAAATCTTTGAAACAAACCCTCTCTCCATGTCTAAAATATTTTCACTCTTGGACTAGAGAAACTATCTTCTGCTGAGCTACTCTATTCCTTTCTCAAGCTATTTCTATATCCAAAGTGTCACCTTTTTTGATGTCTGTAAGACCAAGGTAGTTCCTCTATCCAATCTTTCATTAACACTCAGTTAGTTAATGAATCAAATTGAGATAAATTTTTGGTGTTTTTAAGTTTTGTCCCCCCCCCCGACTTTGTGCTCTAATGACTATTTCTTAATGTCTCAGGCAGACAGCCCTCCCATATGCTTTGTCCTCCCATGCCACTCACATTTTCTGCTTATATATATAATTTCTACCATTTCAAATACTTTCTCCCTAACTTTCCCACCAAACTTTGTCTCTCCCTTCTTTCCTAGCTGCCAAAACACCACTTCAACTGAACAATTTCAGTCCAAAATTACCTGATTGTATTCACTTTGACCATTCCAGAAATGAATGCCAGTCAGTCATTCCAAACATATGTTGGGAACCTGTTGGACACTAGGCACTAGTCTGGGTACTGGTTATATACTGGAAAACCCAGAAAACAAGTTGAACAAACAAATTGAAATGGAGATGAAATTCCAATTCTTTATTTCTGCCTTCCTACCAGGTGTTAGCGTCCGCCATTAAACATAACGGGTGCCATGCCCCTGTGGCTAATGCCTAGGTAAGGACCCTAATCTCAGGTATGGTTTGAGTCTCAGTTTCTGGGAGTTGCACTTTCTTTGTACGTGCGTATCTGTGTGTATAAAAAATATATTTATTTTTTAACTGAAACACACATTCCTTCCTTACTATATATAAACACATGCTCCCAGACTGTATCCTTGCTTACCTCTCCAGCTCTCAGTATTTTCGTTTTGCCATATCCTTAAGCAGTGTGGGACTCTAAGGTTTGGGAGGGGAGTAAATTGCTTGCCAGTTAGAGTGATTGGTCTCTCTACGAGGATAAATTAATCAAGCAAGTGAGAAGCTTTAAAGCAAATGCCAGGTATCACTTTTCACACAGTTCCTTTTTGGGGGAATGATGTGAAGACATTTTCATAACTATCGTGTTACTACACATCAGACCGTGCCAACAAGCCTGCAAGTGGCATGGTCAGCTCAAAACACATTTAGGCCTTGAATTAAAGCTTGAAATTTAAAGCGTGATAACATATGAACAAGGTGCAAAATTCCTAGAGAGAAGATTCAGTTAGTATAACATCACCTATAACCTCTGAGCTGCAAGAAGGTGTTTTGGGAACCTTCCCGTAATGCCATGAAGTTCTCCAGGTCTGCTCAGTGTGTGTGTGTGTGTGTGTGTGTGTGTGTGTGTGTGTGTGTGTCTGTGTATGGTCACCCATGTGAACACAAAGCCACTCTTCACCAACATCACTGCCCAGCCAATGCTTCTATCTTCTCTTATATGTTAAGTGTATTTTTGAGAAATACAGAATAAAAAATGGATTGCCTTCATTGGCCAATCCAATGAAGTATCTGGAAGCTTGGAGGCAAGAGGAGCATGAATGTGAGGGGCATATTGAATAGATAAGTTGCTACAATCAGTTGAATCAACAATCTTGGATAAAGTTGAGCTTTTTATTTTTTTTTTAAGATTTATTTAATTTTGAGAGAGTAAGTGTGTGTGCATGCACAAGTGGGGAGAAGGGGTAGAGGGAGAGAATCTCAAGCAGACTCCCTCACTGAGAGGGCTGTTCCTGGCAGGGGCTCCATCCCCTGACCTTGAGATCATGACCTCAACCAAAATCATGTGTCAGACACCTAACTGACTGAGCCACCCAGACATCCCCAAAGTTGAGCTTTTCAAGTTACAGGAAAAATTAGAGTACTGGGATTTGCACTAAATTTGCATCATGTATATTCTTGGTTGTTCTGGCCATTACTATATATGATGGCTCATTCAATTTTTTAAAATGTGGATCTAAAGTTTGTTTCCATTTGCCAAATTCATTCTCTAAAAATCCTATATTTCAATTTAGTAAAGTGACCTTCAGTGTTTGGCCAAGGCCTTTAAAATTTTAGCTCTTTTACTGATGGTGTAGTGGGGGAGAAGCACCACCATGATATATTTTTTCCTTTAAATCCTTTCCTGTTGAAGGAAAATGGTTCAACATTGAAACTCTCAGAAGTTATTTTTGGCATCATTTCTTTGTCCTATCCCCAGGTGATTTTGCTGTATCTATTATTCTTATCAGATTATGAAAATGGTACCTTATTTCTCATTTTGAGCATAAAAAAGGAAAACAAAAAGAAAATTCATCCATAGATCCTGAAGTACTTGGGATGATACCATAATCTCTGTTAGCTCAATTAAATTAATAAAGTTAATGGTTCTTGTTTTTTTTTTTTAAGATTGTATTTTTTATTTATTTGAAACTGAGAGAGAGAGAGCACACACACAAGCTGGGGGAAGGGGCAGACAGAGAGGGAGAAGCAGACTCCCCTTTGAGCAGGGAGACTGACATGGGGCCCAATCCCAGGACCTTCAGATCATTATCTGAGCCGAAGGCAGATGCTGAATGGGCTGAGCCACCCAAATTACCCATTCCTCATAAGGTACCACCCAGTGTTGTGTATTTGAAGAAGTACAGGCCAAACTTAATGTTATTTCTTCTATTTCCTTAAAAATATTTGCTAATGGTCCCTCCCAACCCATACACACAGATGTATGCATATATCCGTTAATATGCATAGAGTATTTAAAGAATCAACAGTCTGAGAAAATATTTGAGTCTTTTATTTCCTCATAAGATATCATTACTGCTAAATTTAAAAGATATGTTGAAAGCATGTCTGCATAGTTTTGGCTCTCTTCCTCTCTACAATTCATTACAATTCAACCCCATTAAAATTTCTACTCACATTTTATGATAATGTAGCCTGGCCACAATATTAGTAATATTAATTTTTATTTACAACAGATAAGTTTTGTATTGTTTAAGATACTGTCAGTCATATCTTCAGCCCTGCTAAAACTTAAGAGCTTCTTTTTAATTAAAATAGTCTTTGATGATTCTGCATATATCTCAGACAATCTAATCTTAGTTCATTGAACACATTGAATCAATATCGATCTCATTCATAAGGTTCTGAGATTTGTAAATCTTTATTGTTTAAATGATTTGAGTTTGAACTTGCACATTTTAGTAAGAACTGATTTAGGAGCTTACCCCTTGAAGTCCTTCTCTTTAACTTTCACGGTAATTTCTAGCAATACCAAACTTCCTCTATACCTAGACAACATTCACTTATCATGCCTTCTTAATCATAAATTCTCTTACCTAGGAAATAAACAACTATTAATTTCAAGCAAAGTCTACTTTGCTGATAATAATTGAGCAGAAGATAATTCGTCAGCAATACCTATGTAGCATTGGCTCTCATATTACAAGGTTTCAAATGCATTCTCCTTTTCATGATTTCTGAAAATTTCCAGAGCCATCAACTAATCAGAAACTCCTTATGCAGTGAGTTTACAAGTGAATTTTTGTTGGGAGAACAATCTGCCTGGCAATTTTGTGCACAATCTTTATAATATTATAAATGAATCACTGAAAATGGGAAGCACCGAAGTCTATCTGAAACCTTGGGATTTGCTTTAAATTTTTTTCTCTTACATTGAAATTACATTTTCCTGGATATAAACTTTTTACAAATTTGAGTGTGCATTTTTACAATTCCGGTCATGCACAGGAACCTGGTTTGCAGATGCTTCGTTCTCGAATTATATTTTCACATCGCATGAATTAATTACTATGATGATAAAATGCTCTGTTGTTTCTACACTACTTCCATTAACACCATACCTTCACTCTCCTGGTGAACGATTAGAGATCTTTCTGGAAAAATATGCTAATACCCACTTTTATTAAAAAAAAAAAATCCAAACAATGGAAATAAGAAAAAGATAAACTTTAAGCAGTCATACCTGAAATACTGATCAAGTGGAGATGACTAAAAATTGTGTCTGTCAAACAGTGAAAAACTTTGCAAGTATTAACATGAATAAGGATGTAAGTGCAAGAAGTTGAATCTAAATTCACTTAGGAGGGAAGAGCGTAGGGGATGGGCAAGATAGGTGAAGGGCAGTGGAAGGTATGGGCTTTAATAAGTTAGGGGGATGAAAGGTACAGCACAGGGAATATAGTCAATAATACTGCAATAGTGTTGTATGGTGACAGATGGGAGCTGCTTTTGTGGTCAGACCAGACTGGTAGAGAGAAGTTGAATCACCATGTTGTACACCTAAAACCAAAGGAACAACAATATTCAAATACAATAAACAAGCCAATAACTAAATAAAATCAAGTAGGAAGAGAGGTCAAACTTAGAGATTATCATGAGCTCAGTTTTACCTAAGCGCTTATGGTTTTCCTTCACTTTCAAGTTGTTTTTATGAAAAAAATACATTTTTACAGCATCAGAAGACAAAAATAGAACTGTGACGCATTTCAATATTTATATGGAAAACTTCACAATGTTTTTACCATTTAAGTACGTTTCTACTCTGAAAAGTTGGCAGAGGTCTCCGTGCCTGCTGTGTGAGACTTGTGCCCGCGTGGACGCAGCACTTCTGCCATACGAAATAATGCACAGTTCCCACAAAGCTGCTATGTTCTGCTTCCAGTCTTGGCTTCCTGCCTTTATTCACCTAGAAGTTGGGCTTTACCTCCTCCAGATAACTTTCCTTGGTCCCCCTTCTGCCCCACCTTGGAAGGAGATGCACTCGGAAGAAGCAGAGGAGGAAAGGGACTGCTTCCCTTCCAACTCCGTGCTCCCAGAGCTACAAATCCAGACTCTGGTGGAGCCCAAGGATTGTGGGAATGCTTTGAACCAGAGGGCATGTTCAAACTCTTGATTCTTTACTGGACTGGTCTAGGGTATAAGAATGACCTGGAAGTTAGAAAATCAGAAAAGAAGAATTCGACAGAGTAGTTGAAGCAGTGGTTGAAGTAGGGAATGACCCAGTGAGTTGAGAGTCATCAAGGAACCAGATGGTTTGTGTAATTGTGCGTGGGGTTGCATTGGATATGTATTCCAGGAGATTTTTTTTCTTTTTCTTTTTCTTTTTTTAAAGATTTTATTTATTTATTTGACAGACGGAGATCACAAGTAGGCAGAGGCAGGCAGAGAGAGAGAGGAGGAAGCAGGCTCCCTGCTGAGCAGAGAGCCCGATTCAGGGCTTGATCCCAAGACCCTGGGATCATGACCTGAGCCAAAGGCAGAGGCTTTAACCCACTGAGCCACCCAGGTGCCCCATATTCCAGGAGATCTTAAGAGTATGTGTTCTGTATTGTAAGATGAGGCTGGAGGAGTTGATACAGTACTGTGCTTCAGGGCCATTGGCCCTTGGAGTCTTGGGACATTAGGTCCGGAGGCAGTCAGTCGGGTTTATGAGAGCCACCTTTATTTGCAAGATATTGTCACTGATTGTGGGAGGAAGTGAGAAGGTGAGAAAGGACAGAAAATGGGGATGAGGTTCTATAGCTACATGTTAGAGGACATGGAACCAAGACGTGGGCTTGGATAACTTGCAGGTATAGTTTATTGGTTTTTCCCAGGTACACAGAGTGAAAATTATCTGTTTTAAAGTTCTCTGTAGTATCTCTGTGGAGCCCTTACAGGATGAGATCACATTAGTTGATCTAGTTTATCTGAGATGAAAGGTAATTTTTGCAGTGCTCCTTTTCAGGTACCCAGGGAGCTCCTTGCTGGACTTGGGACATCTGGGGAAGTCTACCATGCTTAACTTCTGTATTTCTTTTATTTACATATTTATTTATTTATTTATTTATTTTTTAAAAGATTTTATTTACTTATTTGATACAGAGAGAGAGAGGTCACAAGTAGGCAGAGAGGCAGGCAGAGAGAGAGAGGAGGAAGCAGGCTCCCCATTGAGCAGAGAGCCCAATGCGGGGCTTGATCTCAAGACCCTGGGATCATGACCTGAGCCGAAGGCAGAGGCTTTAACCCACTGAGCCACCCAGGTGCCCCTAATTTCTATATTTCTAATTTTTGTTTTCCTTTATTTTCTTCCTGACAAAGATTTGGATTAAAAAAATATGGAATACATTCCATAAATGAGGGAGAAGTTTTCTTAGAAAAATGCAATAGTTAATAAAATTGAATTTTTGTTTTTATTTATTTGACAGACAGAAATCACAAGTAGGCAGAGAGGCAGGCAGAGAGAGAGGGGGGAAGCAGGCTTCCCGCTGAGCAGAAAGCCCGATGTGGGGGTTGATCCCAGGACCCTGGGATCATAACCTGAGCTGAAGGCAGAGACTTTAACCCACTGAGCCACCCAGGCACCCCGAATTTTTGTTTTACTCATCAGATTCCCAAGCTTCAGAATGACATGAGTCTAAAAACGTCAGACAGTCCAACCCGTATGATAGTTTTATGTTTCTCATCCTTGATCAATTGCCCTGCCCCAAGCCATCTAGGCACACATACACACACACACCCAGGGTCAGTCATCACCACAAATCTCAGTTGGTAATGCTGAATTGTGCCATAGTGACTTTTATAATCAGAATCACAGAGAATGACCTATTTGGGGTGAGCATTTATATGCATTGTAAGCATCTTCCCTTAAAACGTTATCACCTCCATTACCTGTTTTGCGAGACTAACTGAATAATCTCCATGAGAAACCAACATTGTATTTTGGATATGCTGATTGGTGACTATATAGTTTCTTTCTTCTGTCTCTCCATAGGCTTTCAACACAAAACTCAGGCACTAAGCAGTGAACCCATAGGCAGACATTCAGAATTACTTGTTGACTGACAGCCTTCCAAGAACGGACACCTTCATTTGACAACACTGCTTTGTATGACATCTGTCCTCTTCATCCAAGCACCAGACATCTGCTCTGTATTCAGTGACGTAGTGTCTGCACACTGCAACACATTTCTGACCATAAGACTTCCCTCTTTTTTGCAGGAATACATGGCTTGATTTGGCGTTAAAATGAATACTCCACGGACCCCTGGGTGACTCAGTCGGTTAAGCATCTGACTCTTGATTTTTGCTCAGATCATGATCTCAGGGTTGTGAGATAAAGCCCTGAATCAGGCTCTGTGCTCAGCGTGGAGTCTGCTTGAGATTCTCTCCCTCTCCCTCTCTCTTACCCTCTGCCCCTCCCCCCTCACTCTCAAGTAAATAAATAAATCTTTTAAAATTTATTTTACTTTTTTTTAGATTTTATTTATTTGACACAGAGATAGAGAGCACAAGTAGGCAGACTGGCAGCAGAAGGAGAGGAAGACGCAGACTTTCCACTGAGCAGGGAGCCTGATGCTAGGCTTGTTCTGAGCCGAAGGTAGCCACTTAACTGACTGAGCCACCCAGATGCCCCAAATAAATCTTTTTATGTGTAACTTAATTAGATAAGAGTGAGGGCTGTAGGTTTGGGGAGCCTTTGCCTAGGCTTTATTATGTCAGAGAAGTTTAATCAGAAGGTTCTGATGAATCTGGGATCAGACCAGGGTCTTGTGGAGAGTCTCAGACAAGCCATGGTTTGGTCAGCTGAACTGTGCTCAACCCTGGGGCATAGGAACACTTCTGTGTGGGCACTGTACCCCATGATCTGTGCTGCTTTTCTGGCAACAGCTCCTGTTGGGTTCCCTATGTAGTCTTCTTCCCTCTCTTCACTTAGTCAAATCTAGTATCACAAAGAGCAGTCAGTCTTTAACTCATCACTTGTTATAAAAATGCCTACTTCCTCCCTGTGAAGATTTATTTATTTCCAGAGAGAGAATGAGAGAGCACAAGCAGGAGGACCAGAGGGAGAAGGAGAAAGAATCTCAGGCTGACTCCATGATCAGGCAGAGCCTGACTCGGGGCTCAATCCCACAACTCAGAGATCACGACCTGTCCTGACACCAAAAGGCCAAAAGGCCGACACTCAATAGATTGCACTACCCAGGCACCCCTCCCTCCTTTTAAAGAAACTCATTTACTCCATTATTTTACCTGCTCGGGCCCTGAGGAATGCCTCCAGTCCTTATAGACACTGTAATCCTATGCTGGTTCAAAGGGGGCTGGAGCTGTGCCTGGGCTGCAGATGGGAAGTTGGGGACAAATGTAGGCACTTCCAGTGGCTCTTGAAAGGGGCTCTGCGCCCCCCAACCCCCACCCCAGCAGCCTGCAGGCTAACCACACCATCTTGGTAAAAGGATTTTGAGACCCAGCCATGTTTCCATTATTCAATGTGTTTGAAGGTGGCCAGAATAATCAGCCATGCCTCAGCCAGAAGCCCAGACAGCTGGGTTTACTTCTGTTGGTTTTCTTTCGATCAGAGTCATCTCTCCAGGCTTCAATGCTTTATCCCTAAAGTCTGCGTAATACAAACTTCTGCTCAACTATGCTTTGGGGCTGGGGAGGGCTACAGAAGAAAGAGGCAAAACTTCTGAAAAAAAGAAAGTCGCCTTGAAACTGTTTATACCCAGGTTGGATTTCAAGAATTATGTTCAGGGATCTACATTTGTGGAGGATGAAGAAGAATAGGAGAATGGGTTTAACTACAGAATGATGAAGACAAATTTGAGAAGAAACAGGGGGGAAAGTTGAGGTGGAATGATGTATATATTTCTTCAACTCTATTTCATTTTGCTGACTTTATGTATTAGACTAAGTATGTAAGATGAGAAGTGACATGGAGGTCTTTTCTTTCTTTCTCCCCCAAACCCCCGGTATGTTAGTTTGCAGTGCAAACTGGAGGATTCTGAAATAATCAGTCTGAAATAATCAGTCTTGGTGACAAAGTTTCTATGATTTATGATTGATTATAAGATTTTCAATCACCGTGGATGTTACATTTATTTTTGGTTTAAGGAAAAGTTTCCGTTAAGTCGCAGATAACCAGAAAGTTTACCTATTACAGCAGTTAAAATTTAAGTTAGGCTAAAAATCAGACATACTTCAGTTTTAGATATGATGACTTCGTTTGCAAAATTTTATTGATAAATCTTTTGTTTTACAAACTATCATTGACTTCAGAGAGTTTTCCTTTCAGGGTATAAAGCAAAATGATTTCTCAGAGAAATACTACCCTCACTAGAGTTTCCAATACACATATAATTTATCTGAATAGGATTCTACCCAAACTGAAATTACTGATGATAAAACAGCTGGACCAATATTAAAATAGCTAAATTACTGTTTCATTGAAATCATCGTCAACAAAATTAAATTCACGTACCTGGTAGGAATTCAATTGACAACAATCAAAAGATGTATCACATTTTGGTAAACATGAGTTGATTTCTGTGTTCTCTTAAATTATAATTATAGCTAGTTTCCTCTGAAGAATATGTTTTCATGTATATTATCCCATTTGTTACCATAAGATCCCTGTAAGGGACAGATGTAACAGTCTTCAATTTACAGATAAGGAAAGTGGGGTGCAGATGGCCAAATTCGCCTAAAGTAAAGTTGGACTACCACACTGGCTTCCACTGAGACTTTTATGGATTTTGATGTTAAATGCTTTGCTTAAACAGAAGGAAGGGTGTGTAGAATATATAGCAAATGGTAATTGTTACCCAATCCATACCTTCTTTCCTTCCTACCTTTTTTCCTTCCTTCCTTCCTTCCTTCCTTAAGACCTTAGTAGATCATCATATACCTGTCCCTCCATAAGATGGAGGCCAGCCAAATATATGTTGCTACCCACCTGACAGTATAATTAAGGACAGATGAATTCACAGCAGAATTCCCTTGTCTGTTAAAAACAATCTAACTCAGACTACATGTTGGAACTATCTGACACTTAGGTTTAGAATCTTATTCAAAACCTTGTCTGTCTCAATTTAGACAAGAGAAAGGGTGATCTTATGCAGGGGTGGCAAAGTTTCCAACTGATATGTCAGCTCCAATGATTGGAAAGAGCTGACCAGAGAGAGTCCTCGTGGAAAGGTTTGTGAAGTTGAGTCAGGACTCAAGGTGAAAGTGTCGTGACCCATCAGGCATACCTTGTGATGAAGGGAGGTCAGCTGGAGCAGCAGGCGAGATAAGAGGTAGTGATAGGGATGTCTGTCAATTATAATAAGCTGCTCCTAAACCTACTAGCTTAAAACAAAACCATTCATTTGCTTATAATTTTGTATTTGGTTTAGGTTAGCTGGGCAGTTTTGGCCTTGGCCTGGGGTTACTTAACTTCTCTCAACTGGTGTCTGGTCTGAGGCTAATGATTCAAGATGGCCTGCCTCAGAGGTCTGGAAATGAAGTGAAGTTGTTGACTAGAGTAATTTGGTATTTTTCTTGTGGCCTCTTCAGTTGGATAGACTGATTTTTTTTTTTTTTTAATGTTGGTGGTAGTGTCCCAGCAAAGCAAGCCTTGTTGTACAAGTGTTTATCAAGGCTTTGCTGGAATCACATTTGCTGATGTCCCATTGGCCAAGGAAAGTCACATGGCCAAGCTCAGAATCAATGTGGGAGGGAACTATACAAAAGCATGGATACTGGGCACTATGGGTCACCAGATGCCATGGTAAAAGAGCATCATCACTTCTGCTTTCTTGCATTTTGGGATCCTTTGTCATGCCATATCTCAGAAATCTTTATGAGAAGGGAAAACCCAATTATAATGGTTCAGTTTACTGAACATATATTAATTGCAAAGTATTTTATAGAGAATGCTAAAGCACAAATGTCAAGTTCTGACCTTTTAGGAATGAGGAAGGTGAGTCATGTACAGAGAACAATAACAACAAAACATACAGCACAGGTGGGTTTTCATAAGTGTTTTATGAGTTTTATAGACAATGAGTGCTATAGGACTCCATGAAAAGGAATGCTGTCTTTGGGGAAATCAGAAATCAATTTATGAAGATCATATGTAAAAAGGGCTTGGAAAGATGGATCAGATAAAGATGGATTTGTTTTGTTACAAACGTAATACACTTTTATTGTATAAAATTTGGAGAGGAGGGAAAAACATGCAAAAACCCTTCATTTTTACCATGCTTCTATGCATACATGTATGTATATTTAAAATGTATTTAAGAACAGAATTTTGCTAATAACAATGCATTGCAAATATTTTCTACAAAATTAAATAGTTTCATTACTTTCCACTTAAATGGTTGCATTGCATTCCAACTAATGTAATGCACCATAAATAATTTAACTGTCTATTGATGAATATTTAGGTTATTTATTTCCCTGTCCTTAAACAATGCCTCAATAAAAATCCCTGTGGGCAAATCTTGGCTAATGATTTCCTAAAAAGAAATTCCTAAAGGAGAAATCATTAAATCAAAAGGTATATAGATCTATATTTAAAACTTTTTAGGGTAATGCACATAATGCCAAATTGCATACTTGGAAAAGCTGCACCAACTTATGGTTTTATGGTTTTATTACTTAAAAAAAAAAAAGGTTTTATTTATTTATTTGAGAGAGAGAGAGAGAGAGTGCATGTGTGTGGGGGGGCAGAGAGAGCATGCACAGACGGGGCTCAGAGGGAGAAGCAGACTCCTTGCTGGGCAGGTAGCTTGATGTGGGGCTCGACCTGAGGACCTGGGATCATGACCTGAGCTGAAGGTAGACCCTTAACCAGCTAAGCAACCCAGGCACCCCTATGGTTTTATTACTATGAGAGTTTGCATTATAGTAAAGTTACAATACCTCACCAATATGGGTATTATGATTGGGGTTTTAACTTTTTGGTTTGAGGTTAAAAAAACCCTCTTACCTACTTTTAACTAGTGCTTATTTAATTACAAAAAAACACTGACCTTTTCATATATATTTATCAAAAATTTGCTTATTTTCTGAATTAGCTATTCTAAACCTTTATCCATTTCCTTGGTGCTTTTAACCTTTTCTAAGGCATATGAAAGCCCTTTGTGTATTAAAGCCAATAACCGTTTGTCTTACATATGCCACAATATTTTGAGATTTTTTTAAAGTGATTTTCACATATTTAATCTGTACGTTTCTCTATAATCTTTCTTTTATGGTTTTTGTTTTTGGTGCCGTGGACCAAACACTTTCAAAAGGTCTTATCTAAACTTCACATTTATCTCTTTCTAGAACTTTGCCATTTTATTTTTTTATATTTAAAATTTTACCCATTTGGAATTTATAAATCTGTATTTGTTTATGGAAGTATAGTTGACACACAATATTACATTAATTTCAGGTGTACAACATAGTGATTTGACAGCCCCACCCGTTATGCTACACTCACCACAAGTATAGCTCCTGGCCGTCAGTACCATTGACCATGTGTCCTATTGTGTACCTTTCATACCCGTGATCTTATTTTGATGTGTAGTACATTTTTTTTTTAAGATTTTATTTAGTTATTGGACAGACAGAGATCACAAGTAGGCAGAGAGGCAGGCAGAGAGAGAGGAAGGGAAGCAGGCTCCCTGCCGAGCAGAGAGCCGGCCCTGGGGCTGGATCCCAGGACCCCAGGACCACGACCGGAGCCAAAGGCAGAGGCCCCAACCCACTGAGCCACTCAAGTGCCCCTGTGTGGTACATTCTTAAGTGTAACCTGTGTGTGTGTGTGTGAACATGTGCACGTGGGTGTGCCCACACATAACCATGGCTAGGGTGTGGAACTAGCAACATTTATTGAACACTTTCATGGGTAAATAAAATCATTCTAAGCAGAGAGATAGCATAGGGCGTTGAATCATGCAAAATACAATAAGAAAACATAGAATAAGTAGGGGGTATGCAAAATAAATGTAGGGCTACTCATATGAATCTGTCCATTCTTATAAGTTGATTGTCAGAAAACCAAGGGGAAGGGATAAGATGGTAAAAAGTCTTGGATGACTAGGAAGCATAGATAAATGTGGCTGATGGCTTTCTTCTCTAGGAATCTGGGATGGTTAAGGTACAAGAATGGGAGGGGAGCAGGTTGACAGCACTTGACTCTTGAAGCTCCTGCTGCCTGGCCCTGAACTTCTTCCCTAGTGCTGAAACTGAACATTTGTGTCTCCTTCTTATGTTTGTAAGCCCTCTGAGAGACACTACGGCCATATGAGTGCCCATCTCACTGCTTCCAGAGCCATGTCAAGATCTCCTGGGAATGTTTCAGAGCCTGGGATTTCCCTCTTTCCTGAGTATGGCGAGGAGGACCTCCTCCTTCCCTCCTGCCTGCTGGCCTCACTCTCTGTGGGTGCCACTCCATTTTCTCAAACACCAAGGGAAGCTGCAAGGACCTTGTGTTGTGGTGGTCTCTTGCTGGAGTTCAAGCCTTCAGGGATGATCTAGATTATTTCTTGGGGAGGATTAGATATTTCTAAAAAGCTGGTTCAGGGACATCTGGGTGGCTTGTTGGTTAAGCGTCTGACTCTTGGTTTCAGCTCAGGTCATGATCTCAGGGTTGTGAGATAGAGCCCCAGGTAGGGTTCTGTTCAGTGAGGTCTGCTTGATGATTCTCTCTCTCCCTTTCCCTCTGCCTCTTCCCCTGCTTGCTCACTCTCTCAAATAAATAAATAAATCTTTTTTAAAAATGCTGGTTTTACCTGTTTCAAAGAGGATAGTCTTGAAATTGTGCCATGCTTCATATTCATGGAGAACTAGCACAGCTTAGTTGATGAGAGGGTTCTGAAGTCACTCGAATCAGGTTGGGTTCAAGTCCCACCTCTGCTACATCTTTGCTATGTGACCTGGAGCTGGTGATTTAAGTCCTCTAAGCCTCCATTTCCTCATTTATTCAATGACAACACTGATAGGATCTCCCTGGGGCAAACAGTACTCTGCCAAGAGTTTCCTCCAAATATCTTCAGCTAAGAGAATCAGATTTTGCTCAGGTTTTGAGGACTGAGGTACTCTAGGGAAGGTGGGTTCTTCCCCCAGTGTCAGGGGATGAAACTCAATAGGACTAAGTCAATTTTAACAATCCCATTATCCTTCACCCGGCATTGGTTAAGAGGGGAACAACATGATTACATTCTGCCTGAAGAGGTCTTGAAGAAGTCTGTCTGGGTTTATGGGAAAAAAAAAATTCCCTTTTGATAAAGAAATGAGATATGTCTAGAAAAAGCTCTCTTCTTCTTTCTTAATTTTGAAGGTGTCATCTGAAGGCTGGGGCTACAGCAGCCATCTTGGAAGCAGGAAGGGAAAGCCAAGAACTGCACAGAAAAATAGATTCAAGAGCTTGATGTTATTTTATAAGTGAATTATTAACCTTGCACCTGCCTCATTCAGTATTTTGTTTTCCCAAGGTAATAAAAAGCCTATGTGTCTGAAAGTCCTCAGTAGATATGAACCAGTATTATATCATTATATCATATTACTATAATTAATACAATGCACCGAATCTGTAGTAACTATCAGGCTCTATCCTCAATGTTCAAGGATACCAGGGACTCAGATAGGAGAGAGAAGATGGGGAGATGGATGGATAGACCTGCACAAAACTATTTGCAATGTGGGCAATTACAATTTCCAGACAAGGCCATTGTTTAGTTGAGGACGCCATCCCATCATTAAGTATCAAAGAGCAAAGATGAAACAATGAAGTTGTAAAGTGACTTATTTTGGTTTAATTCATGGTCCAGGACAGAGCCAATGCCACCACTGGAACCCACTGGAAAGGAGAGAGTTAACAACAGCAGAGTGAAATAAAATGTAACACTGAGTTCAAGATTAACATCTGTTAATGATGTTTAATCTGACAATTTACCCAGTTTTTCAGAAATAATTTTTTCAAGATTCTCGACTATTCAGCCATTATAGGATCAAAAAGTAAAGATTAGGCATCACTCCCTTTTCCAAAAATACTTTTAGTGTATTTTTCTTTAAAAAAATTTTATGGGGGCGCCTGGGTGGCTCAGTAGTTGAGCCTCTACCTTCGGCTCAGGTCATGATCTCAGGGTTCTGGGATCCAGCCCCGCATTGGACTTTCTGCTCAGTGGGGAGCCTGCTTCCCCCCTCTCTCTCTGCCTGCTCCTCTGCCTACTTGTGATCTCTCACTGTCAAATAAATAAATAAAACCTTATTAAAAATCTATTTATTTAACACACACAGAGAGAGAGAGAGTATGCACAAGCAGGGGGAGTGGCAGTGGGAGAGGGAGAAGCAGAGGGAGAAGCTGGGGCTCAATCCCAGGACCCTGGGATCATGACCTGAGTCTAAAGCTGTTGCTTAACCCACTAAGCCACCCAGGCACTATGAGCGATCCATGAACTTCCATAGAAAATTGGCTCTTGGTGATGGGGTCAAAGGAACTTATTAATTTCTAAATTATTTTGAGACAGGACACATTTGGAAATATTGGTATTCAAATTCTTTAAAAGGGGAAGAAAATAAGATGAAAAGCAAAATAACTTTTCAAAAGAAATCTCGGTAGGCATATTTTAATAGCTGTGAGAGCTAAGCGCGTGGTTCAGCATTAGTTGTAGAAGCCAGTGACTGGGGTATTTCCACAGACACTCCAGTCCATCTCTGACTCCTTCCTGAAGAGAGGCTACAAAATAACTCACGTTTGTTTACTTAACACTTGACCTTGTTCATTCTCACTGCCTTGCGCAGATTTACCGTATTTCTCCACGTAGATCACCAATTCATGTGTTGTCAGTGTCGTTAATTTTTCCTACTTGGATTACTGTTGCCAGCTTCCTGTCTACAGCAGGCTTCTTAGCACATCCTTGCCTACTGCAGATGACCACAGTTCTTTTGTGTCCACCTACTACTTCAGTGAATTCATTTTGACGTTAAGATTTGTCAATGGTTGGGCGCCTGGGTGGCTCAGTGGGTTAAGCCGCTGCCTTCGGCTCAGGTCATGATCTCAGGGTCCTTGGATCGAGTCCCGCATCGGGCTCTCTGCTCAGCGGGGAGCCTGCTTCCCTCTCTTGCTCTCTCTGCCTGCCTCTCTGCCTACTTGTGATCTCTGTCAAATAAAAAAAAAAAA
>NW_019154128.1:5191766-5216685 GCF_002288905.1 Enhydra lutris kenyoni
AAAAAAAAAAAAAAAAAAAAAAAAAAAAAAAAGATTTGACAATGGTTTTCTCTGAGTAATGGGTCCATATCTTCCCAGGGCAGCCCAGGTGCCACTATTGGGGGTGGGGGCAGTTTAATGAATTCTACAGGACAACTTACCCATTCAGATCACAGCTCCTGTCTTCAAGGTTAGAGAGACTGATGAGATGGTTCTCGTTAATTTTGCAATTGAATTTTTTTTCTTTCCACCTTTTTCTACTTAACCCTCACAGAGACCATGGATGGGTTTTAATTAGGATTCGTTGATTTACGTTTCTGAAAAATGGTTCTGTTTGCTTTGAAGAGATTGTATAGGACACAGTGAGCCTGGAAACAAGGGGGGCTGTTGGTAAGCAGTGTGTGTAAGAATTGTGATTTAGAAAAGGGATGTGGATGGAGCAGAGATGGAGTTTGGAGAGGTTGTTGATGGATTAGATGCAAGTGTATCACAGTGAGGAAGGGAAGCTTGAGGACATGGACCTATAGATATGTCATGTAATGACATGGGAACCCTTACAGAGAAAACACAGGATCTCTTTTCCTGCCCCAAAGACTAGGATAAGATGTTAATCAAATTAAAACATGAAAAGGAGGAAGATCAGCTTAAAACAGGCTCATGTGAAAAATAGAACAGGTATTTGTTGATCACAATCAAGATAGCCTGGGCAATGCATTAAAAAATAAATATTTTTAAAATATGTAAATAAGTAAATCCCTCAAACACTGGTAGCTCCTTAAGAGGACTTGGTGAAGAGACATTTAGCACAGACATTAAGACACTTGGGGATGGAGCACAACTCTCTTCTTCAAATACCTACAGGTATATTTTTCCATCTTACTCTAGAGGTGGCTGGAAGATTCCATGTAAGTGGAGAAAGAAAACTTCTACTTCCAACTAGAATGTTGTTTCCCAAAGTACAGTGAGCTTAGCATACTCTAAATAATTCAGACAGCAGCTGGGCCATGATTTGTTAGCAATATTATGAGTGCATTTCGGCAGTGAGCAGCGTAGATGACCTATGAGTATTTCCAATTCGAGGATTCTTGGAGTCATTTATTTATTGTTGTCTCTGTTAACATGTTTAGCATTTTTGGATTTGAAACTATGAAGCTAGGGGAGGTCGAAGATGAAAAAGAATGGTGACACACATCTTTTCTTCTAACTTTGTTATCTTTTGTTCTCAAAATTGCAATTAGCTCACTTCAATGACTGGGAGTTTGCTCATCCAACATCTTCATATATGTCTGTTAGAGATCTTGAAGGGCAGTAAGACTGAACTGCTCATTCACCTTACTTAGTCCTACACTGACATTGATGGTGTCTGTGCAAAGTATCCTTTCATATATTTTTAACATCTGTAACATTGGACAAAGAATACTGTGTGAGATGGGGACACCATTTTCTTTTTCTTTTCTTTTCTTTTCTTTTCTTTTCTTTCTTTTTTTTTAATTAGAAAGTCTATTTCTTTGGGCCTCTTTTAAAATATTTTTAAAAGATTTTATTTATTTATTTGACAGAGAGAGAGCACAAGTAGGCAGAGCAAGCAGAGGGAGAGGGAGAAGCAGGCTCTCTGCTGAGCAGGGATCCGATGTGGGGCTTGATCCTAGGACCCTGAGATCATGACTTGAGCTGAAGGCAGCTGTTTAACTGGCTGAGCCACCCAGGCATCCCTTGGCCTCTTTTTTAAAATCCCGCAAATCTATAGCAATTGCCTTAAGTTAGAAGAGCTCAATTGTTCCATCACATATCAATCATATCAATGCCTGAGGTCCATCTTTTTATATTCTTTCCTCCTTATCTCCTGTCTTGGAGAAGGAAGCATCCTACCTTTCTTCAAGTCTACATGCACCACCTGAATTCTGATTTTTTTTCCAGCTTCCTGTAGGATTATTCTCTTGATTCCTTGCCTTCTTTCCTCCCATCACTGACTTTTAACTGGCTTCTTTACTTCTTTGTGGCAAGAGACCAACTTTCACTGACATGTTTAGAGTAAAAACTAAATATCTTCCCTCAACTCAGCTGTTTCCTGGAGATTCCTCTCACATAGCTCATGCCAATGTCCCACCTTTCCCTCAGATTACATATGCTCAAAGTTTATCTCCTTAATTCCTCCTTCCCTTTTGATCTTCCTGGGAGGCATCACTCTGGCCATCTGACTTGCATTGCCATTATTAATCCAAGTCCCAATTAAGTAACTCATGCACCATTACAAAGCTTTCTTTCTACTCTGGTTAGTGGCCAACTTCTGACTGTTCTGATCTGTTCTACACACATTTGTCAGATTAATTACCCACCCCTCCCCAAATACATCTGATTCCATCATTCTCCTGACCAGAACCCAGTCTCCCCAAGAGACTATTATAAAAAATGTATAAGCAACATGGCTGCCTTTGAAGATTTGACCCTCTTCTCCAGGCTCTTCTTTAACCACTATCCAAAATGAACCCAATATGGCAGCCATTCCCAAAAGACACTTTCATACTTAGTCTTCTTTCATTCCTTTAACTTAAACTACTCTCTCCCCACTCACATTCCTTTGTCCAAATCATGCTGACTTTAACAAGCCTTTTTCTGAAAAGCTGTAGCCTCTCTGACTACCCATGTCATTTTGCTTGTACTCAGACGTGTTGCCTGTTGTCTATGCTTCACGATTCCTCGCAGGCAAGAATGATGTCTGTTCAATATCTGAAACACTTCTAGCTCCCAGGACAGGACAATGCAATTAGTTGATCAACCAAACACCTGCTGGAAGAAGAAGAGCTATGTCCTGTCTTTGTTTAATACAACTGGTTTATAAAACTGGGGTATATTTAGATTCTTTAAACTTGTTTCTGTTTGGTATACAGTCTCTGATTTTTGAATCTGAGAGATTTGTATACTCTTCTTTCTTCCTGCTCTGTGAGTTGTTTTTATTGGTGGTATCATGGTTGTTATTCTGTAGGAGTGCTTATAACCTCATGTTATTTGGTGAAGGAGAACATTTTCAGTGTGACTTCCCAGGATTTTCAGATATTATCTTGAGTGCTTTTGTCATTATTAATGCTTGTTACAACTTTTATTTCCCTAAATGCCAGGGTTTATTTCCTTTTGTCTTTAAGCCTGGAATCCTGCTGTGAGGTTCTTCATTACTTAGAGCCATAAATATGTGGACTTCTACCTCTGGGTTTTAAAATTTAAGAGGAAAGTCAAAACTGTGATTCTTATACTTCCCCAATAATGTAATGACAGTTGGATTTTTAATGTTAACTAGATGAAGCCAAAAGAATGTTTAGAAATTTTTTCAAAATGGTTAAGCCCCAGACAACAAAGCTCCAGACTTCTATTTTCAACAAATCTGGATTATTTTGATAGTAAATATTTCATTTTCCCTCCAACTGGATTAACCCTGTTTGGCATCTCCTATCAATTTGCAGCTTTGCCTTCCTTGAAGGTGATTTCTAAGGCTTTAAACAAACACTGTAACCATGCTTCTAGTTAACTCTTCTACACCACTGAGAAGAAATTTGTAAATAAATGTTGTTTCTCTTTAAAACGTGAGAAACGATAAGATCACATTTTTATTGCAACAGCAAAACAAGTTAAACAGCACAATAAGAATCATCTAAGTAGTGTGGGCTCTTATGCATGGTGGGCTCATAATATTTGTTAAATTCAGTCACTCGACAAATACTAATTCCGCCAGTCACAATGTTCAGTAAGACTCCTTCCTTCCTTCTATCCTGTGGATTTCACTGTTCACTGGGTGGAGACAGGGAAATAAGGGATCATTTATAAAAGACTCTTCAGTGGAGCTTATAAATACATAATGAAGGACATGCCCAACTTTGCTACCAACTTGAGAGAAGTAGAAAAAGGAAATGAATTTTATTTTATTTTTTTTAAAGATTTTTATTTATTTGACAGAGAGATCACAAGTAGGAGGAGAGAGGGGGTGAAGCAGGATCCCTGCTGAGCAGAAAGCCCAATGCAGGGTTTGATCCCAGGACCCTGAGATCATAACCCGAGCCGAAGGCAGAGGCTTAACCCACTGAGCCATCCAGGCGCCCCAAGGAAATGAATTTTAAATGATAAATAGGAATTTTTAAAAAGTTGGAAAGGGTAGCAAGAAAAAGGTAGTATTAGAAAGAGTAGACCACATACTAAAGTATGAAGTTGTGAAAATAAGGCACTTTTAAAAAATTAATTCAATCAAATTACACATCAGCTTGCAAACCATGATTAAGAGCCTTGAATATTTATATAATTTCTTTTTAGAGGAATAGGAGTTTGCAGATGAGACAGAAGAGGAGTGGCCTGACAGAGGGAAACAAAGAGGGTGAGCGGCTGTGGGAATCCAGAGAAGCCAGGGCTTCAGTTTAGAGAAATGCAACTGGTTTCCTAAGGTGCAAAACTGGTGTGCGTACAAGACAGTGATTGTGGAAGGCTAGAGTCAGCTTCTGTGTCAGTCTTGAAAGATATATTCAGGTATTTTAGACTTTAGAGTCTACTATCACAGGTTCTTAGCCAGGGTGGACACTATCTGTGGAGCCCTTAAACAATGCCCTCTGATTCAGATTTAGTAGCTCCAGCATAGGGCATCTGCGTTTCCAAAACTCCCCAGAAAGACATGTGTCAGATCTCCCAAGCTAGGAGCTAGAGGGGTGCCAAGAAGTCATTGTGTGCACCCCACAAGAAAGTACCATGGTTTTGTTCCAGGAAGATTATTTTTCACTAAAGAGCACTGATTCTCAACCCTGGCTGCACTGTAGAAACTTCTGGAGACGTTTTCAACACCCTGAAACACAAGACCTATCCCAGACTAAGTCAGAACCTCCTTTGAGCAAGCCTGAATGTCTGTATATTTTAAAAGCTCCTCGGGTGATTTTAGTGATGAGAACCATAGAAGAGAGTTGACACATGAAGCAGAGAAACCTGTTAGGGTTGGTCATTGATAGGAAAGCATAAGTGCCCTAATCAATTTAAGCCTGTGAAGTTACTATTCAAGAATTACTCACTACATTTATAAACATGTAAGATATGATTTTGCTGGGGGACTTCTACTAAGGGCAAATCCTGTTGCATCTTAAAATTTCTTAGATTGTAACATCTATGTTTTGTGTCTATTAATCCCACTTTATCATGTAAATATATGGTGGTCTCCTCCCCTGCATGACAACTAGAGAAAGTTAGAAAGAATCTGAGATAAATTCTAAGGATCCTGACAAATGGAAATGTAAAGCCATAGTAAAATAGTAGATTTCTCTTTAGGTCAAAGTTAGAAAATCTGGAGTTGGGGAATTCATGTGGAAGAACTAGCATTTGCTATGCACCCACAATGTTCCAGCCAGTAAAGATGGAATAGTTGCAGGGAATCAAAAAACAAAAGTGTGTGATCAGGGACACGTAGTAAGTTTCCTTCATAGGACTTCTCACTTATTTCTCTGAATGGCTGACACACAGGTAATCTCTCTTCTACCCTATTTCCAATCCCTAATTCTTTTGTTGGAAGAGACAGGATTGTCAAAATGAGACTGGAGGTTCCCAGGAAAATGCATGATGTGCCAAGTGGACTTCATCTTGTCCATTGCTCTCATGTTGAACCAGCTTCAGGAGCTGCTGAATCCAGGGGGCCAAGAGAAGAATCATCTGTCAAGATTTCTTTTTTTCCTCTGCTGCTTTTGGGTAGGAGCGGAGTCAAAGAACTCAGCATGTCCTGGAGAAATAAGCAGTGGTGCAACTTGGAGCATGGGGGACACCAGAGTAGGCAGTAGGAGTTAGTGTCCTAATTTTACCAAGGGATCTCACAGTGGGTTTCTCACCAATACAATCATTTTCTTCCAAGTGACGTTGCTCCAGTGAATACACAGAAATCTCTGGCCTTCCGGGAGGAATCCTACAGTCCTCACTGGACAGTGCCATAGATTGTGTTTCCAATGATGGCTGCAATGCCTTTTAAAATATTTAGGTACATCCTTTTTAAAATGTAAATTAAACTATTTATTTTGATATAATCGTAGATTCACATGCACTTGTAGGAAATATTATAGAAAGATCCAGATAACAATTACACAGTTTCCCTGAAGGCTAATGTCTTGCAAAAGTATGCTATAATATCATAGAGTATTGACCTTGATAGTCAAGATACTGCAGAGTTCTCTCATGACAAGGATCCTATGTTAGTTTTGTATAAACACACCAAATATCCTCACCATACCCCTGACTCTGACTCTAGCAGTCATTAATCTGTTCGTCTTGTTCATAGTTTTGTCATTTCAGGAATTTTTTGTAAATAGAATCATAGTATGTTGCCTTTGGAATTCATATTGTAAATCCTAGCCCCCAAAAGTGATGGTATTAGGAGGTGGGGCCCTTGGGAATGGATTAGGTCATAAGGGCAGAGCTTTCCTGAATGGGATTAGTGTTATCTTTTTTTTTTTTTTTTAAGATTTTATTTATTTGACAGATCACAAGTAGGCAGAGAGGCAGGCAGAGAGAGAGGGGGAAGCAGGCTCCCCGCAGAGCAGAGAGCCCGATGCGGGGCTCCATCCCAGGAACCTGGGATCATGACCTGAGCCGAAGGCAGAGGCTTTAACCCACTGAGCCACCCAGGCGCCTCCGGGATTAGTGTTATCTTAAAAGAAGCTCCACAGAGCTCAGGAGTCCTGTCCATCATATGAGGACAAAAGAAGTTTGTGTTCCAGAAGAAAGCCTTCACCTGAGCTTCCTAGCACCCTGAGATTAAACTTCTAGCCTCCAGAACTGTGAGAAATAAATTTTTGTCACTTATAAGCTACTCAGTCTGTGATAGTCTATTTTACAACCCAAACAGACTAAGACATATCCCTCTTTCTTGCTAAGTAGTATCCCATCTTATGGATGTACCACAGCTTGTTTAATCATTCATCTCTTAAATGACCTATAAATACACCTGCTATGAATATTTGTATACAGGTTTTGTGTGACCATCAGTGTTCATTTTTTCTGGAATAAATGCCCAAATATATAGTTGTTCAGTTGTATGGTAATTCAACTGTATAATTTTTTTGTTTGTTTGTTTGTTTTTAAAACCTATGCCTCATGTCTTCTTTTATTAGAGGAATTTTATACATACAAATCTACCAAAGTGAACCACCTATCAACCACAGGCTTTTATTTTTTATTTTATTTTTAAAATTTTATTTATTTATTTGACAGAGAGATCACAAGTAGGCAGAGAGGCAGACAAAGAGAGAGGGGGAAGCAGGCTCCCCGCTGAGCAGAGAGCCCGATGCGGGGCTCGATCCCAGGACCCTGAAATCATGACCTGAGCTGAAGGCAGCGGCTTAACCCACTGAGCCACCCAGGCGCCCCTCAACTGTACAGTTTTATAAGAAGCTACTAAAATGATAGCCAAAGTGGGTTCACCATTTTCTATTTTCACCAGCATTATGAGTGGTCTGGTTTCTCTGTGACCTTGTCAGTATTTGGTACATCAGTAGTTTTTATTTTAGCCATTTTATAGTTTTAATTTGCATTTTGCTAATAGATAATGAGGTTGAACTTATTTTTATGTGCTTATTTGCCATCTATACATCTTTTTTTTTTTTTTTTTTGGTGATATATCTGTTCATACCCTTTGTCCATTTCCTAATTGGATATTTTATTATTGCATTGTAAGACTTCTTTATATATTTTAGACACTAGTCCATTGTCAGATATATGGTTTGCATTGTAAGAGTTATTTTTATATTCTAGATACTAGTCCCTTATCAGATACATGGTTTACAAATATTTACTCCAGTAAATTGTCTTTTCATCTTCTTCACAGGATCTTTTACAAACATTTCTAATTTTGATAAGGTCCAATATATCATTTTAAAAATCATATTCTTGGTGTCAAGTCTAAGAACTCTTTGCCCAGTCTTATAGTCCTCAAATTGCCATCGTCTTCTTCTTTTTTTTAAATTGACATATGGTGTATTATTTGTTTCAGGGGTACAGGTCTGTGAATCATCAGTTTTACACAATTCACAACACTCACCATAGCACATACCCTCCCCACCCTCCAATGTCTATAACCCAGCTACCCTACCCCCCCACCCCCCAGCAACCCTCAGTTTGTTTCCTGAGATTAAGAGTTTCTTATGATCCCTGGTCACTTCTTGTCTCATTTTTTCCCTCCCTACTCCCCTCTCAAATTCCTTATATCAGAGAGATCATATGATAATTGTCTTTCTCTGATTGACCTATTTCGCTTAACATAATACCCTCTAGTTTCATCCACATCATTGCAAATGGCAAGATTTCATGTTTTTTTTTATAGCTGCATAGTATTCCATTGCATATATATACCACATCTCCTTTATCCATTCGTCTGTTGATGGACATTTAGGTTCTTTCCATAGTTTGGCTATTGTGGACATTGCTGCTATAAACATTTGGGTGCATGTGCCCCTTTGGATCACTACGTTTGTTTCTTTAGGGTAAATACACAGTAGTGCAATTGCTGGTCGTAGTGTAGCTCTATTTTCAACTCTTTGAGGAACCTCCATACTGTTTTCCAGAATGCCTGCACCAGCTTGAATTCCCACCAGCAGTGTAGGAGGGTTTCCCTTTCTCCACATCTTCACCAACATCTGTCATTTCCTGACCAGTTAATTTTAGCCATTCTGACTAGTGTGAGATGGTATCTCATTGTGGTTTTGATTTGTATTTCCCTGATGCTGAGGGATGTTGAGCCCTTTTTCATGTGTCTGTTGGCCATTTGGATGTCTTCTTTACAAAAATGTCTGTTCATGTCTTCTGCCCATTTCTTGATTGGATTATTTGTTCTTTGGGTGTTGAGTTTGATGAGTTCTTTATAGATTTTGGATACTAGCCCTTTATTTGATAGTCATTTGAAAATATCATCTCTCATTCTGTCAGTTGTCTTTTGGTTTTGTTGACTATTTCCTTTGCTGTGCAAAAGTTTTTGATTTTGATGAAGTCCCAATAGTTCATTTTTGCACTTGCTTCCCTTGCCTTTGGTGATGTGTCTAGGAAGAAGTTGCTGTGGCTGAGGTCAAAGAGGTTGCTGCCTGTGTTCTCCTCAAAGATTTTCATGGATTCCTTTCTCACATTGAGGTCTTTCAGCCATTTTGAGTCTATTTTTGTGTGTGGTGTAAGGAAATGGTCCAGTTTCATTCTTCTGCATGTGGCTGTCCAATTTTCCCAATATCACTTGTTGAAGAGACTGTCTTTTTTCCATTGGACATTCTTTCCTGCTTTATAGAAGATTAGTTGACCATAGAGTGAAGGGTCAATTTCTGGGCTCCCTATTCTGTTCCATTGATCTATGTGTCTGTTTTTTTGTGCCAGTACCATACTGTCTTGATGATGACAGCTTTGTAATAGAGCTTGAAGTCTGGAATTGTGATGCCACCAAATTCTTCTTTAATTTCTTGGTTGACCCATTCATTCTTTAGTAGGATGCTCTTTAGCCTCCATGTATGTGAGTTCTTTCCAACTTTCCTCTTGTGGTTGAGTTCTAGTTTTAAAACACTGTGGTCTAAAAATATGCAGGGGATTATCCCAGTCTTTTGGTATCAGTTGAGACCTGATTTGTGACACAGGATGTGATTTATTCTGGAGATGTTCCATGTGCACTAGAGAAGAACGTGTATTCTGCTGCTTTGGGATGGAATATTCTGAAAACATCAGCGATGTCCATCTAGTCCAGTGTGTCATTTAAAGCCTTTATTTCCTTGTTGATCTTTTGCTTAGATGATCTGTCCATTTCAGTGAGGGCGGGGAGTTAAAGTCCTCTACTATTATTGCATTATTGTCAATGTGTTTCTTTGATTTTGTTATTAGTTGGTTTATATAATTGGCTACTCCCATGGTAGGATCATAGATATTAAAAATTATTAGATCTTGTTGGACGACCCTTTAAATATGATATAGTGTCCTTACTCCTCTCTTATTATAGTCTTTAGCTTAAAATCTAATTTATCTGATATAAGGATTGCCACCCCAGCTTTCTTTTGATGTCCATTAGCATGGTAAATTTTTTCCCACCCCCTCACTTTCAATCTGGAGGTGTATTTGGGTCTAAAATGAATTTCTTGCAGACAGTATATCAATGGGTATTGTTTTTTTATCCATTCTGATGCCCTGTGTCTTTTGACCAGGGCATTTAGTCCATTTACATTCAGGGTAATTATTGAAAGGTATGAATTTAGTGCCATTATATTGCCAGTAAGGTGACTATTACTGTATATTGTCTCTGTTCCTTTCTGGTCTGTTACTTTTAGGCTCTCTCTTTGCTTAGAGGACCACTTTCAATATTTCCTATGGGACTGGTTTGGTGTCTGCAAATTCTTTTAGTTTTTGTTTGTCCTGGAAGCTTTTATCCCTCTATTTTCAATGGCAGCCTAACTGGATATAGTATTCCAGGCTGCATATTTTTCTCATTTAGTGCTCTGAATATATCATGCCAGTTCTTCCTGGCCTGCCAGCTCTCAGTGGATAGGTCTGCTGCCAATCTAATATTTCTACCATTGTAGCTTATAGACATCTTGTCCTGAGCAGCTTTCAGGATTTTTTCTTTGTCACTAAGACATAAGTTTACTATTGGATGACAGGGTGTTGACCTATTTGATTTTGAGAGGGTTCTCTGTGCCTCCTGGATTTTTTGATGCTTGTTCCCTTCACCAAATTAGGGAAATTCTCTACTATAATTTTCTCCAATATACCTTCTGCCCCCTCTCTCTTTCTTCTTCTTCTGGGATCCCAATTATTCTAATATGTTTCATCTTATAGTATCATGTATCTCTCAAATTCTTCCCTCATGGCCCAGTAGTCGTTTATCTCTCCTTTTCTCAGCTACTTTATTATCCATCATTTGGTCTTCTATATCACTAATTCTCTCTCCTGCCTCATTTATCCTAGCAATAGGAGTCTCCTTTTTTTAATTGCACCTTATTAATAGCTTTTTTAATTTCAACTTTGATAGATTTTAGGTTTTTTTAATTTCTCCAGGAAGGGATTTTATTTCTCCAGAAAGGTATTCTGAAGTAGCTTTCATGATTTTTTTAAGCCCAACTAGCACCTTGATAATCATCATTCTGAACTCTAGTTCTGACATCTTACTAATGTCCATATTGACTAGGTCCCTAGCCATAGGTACTGCCTCTTGTTCTTTTTTTTTTTTTTTTTGAGGTGAATTTTTCTGTCTTGTCATTTTATCCAGATAAGAATAGATGAATGAGAGAACAAAATACTGAAAGGTTAGCAATGATCCCAGAAAAATATACACTAACCAAATCAGAAGACACCCAAAACCAGGGGTAAGAAGGAAGAAGGGAAAAAAAAAAGATAGATCTATCTATCTTTTAAATATATATATTAAAAAGATATAGGTGTATACACACACACACACATATATACACCAGTGTATATACACTGGTGAATAGAACAGGGCCACACGCTTGATTTTGGGTGTACTTTGGTCTGTTAGAAGAAACTGCCTCCCAAAATTTTAAAGAAACAAAAACATATATATATATATATATATATATGCATAAACACGATGAAAGGATGGAATATGGATGGAATATGACTGTAAAGATAAAAATTTTAAAAGATTCTAAAAAAGGAATTGATAAGAAGTTGGTAAAAAAGAAAAAAAAGAGAGAATGTGATCAGACAGAATGCTAGAACAAAGCCATGCACTAGATTTAGGGTATATTTTGATCTGATAGAAGAAACTGTACCCCAAATTTTAAAGAAAGCAAAACCTATATGTATACAAAAAATTAGGTTAAAAACAATGAAGGGATAGAATATGACTATAACAATGAAAATTTTAAAAATATTTTTAAAAAGGTATTGATAAGATTAAATTGTTTAAAAAGGTTAAATAGGAAAGAGGAAAAATTTAAAAAAAATAGAGTAAGAAAAAATAAAATAAAAAAAAATTAAGTTTGAAAGACTAAAGAACCATGGGGAAAAAAATCCATGAATTCTATGTGTTGCTTTCCCCTGTAGAATTCTGCAGTTCTCATTGATAGGTGAACTTGGTCTTGTCTGGATGTTCTTGGTGATCTTTTGGGGTAGGGGCCTGTTGTAGTGATTCTCAAATGTCTTTGCTGACGGTGGAATTGTGCCGCCCTTGCCAGGAGCTGGGCTAAGTAATCTGCTAGGGTCCGCTCTCTGAGCTTTTGTTCCTCAACGCTTTCCATACAGCTTTGGAGGAGGAGAATGAAGATGGTGGCCACCCAATCTCTGGCGCATAGGAGCTGAGAGCTTGGGGCTGCTCTCCTCAGTGGTCCTCAGAGAAAAGCAGTCAATCCCTTCTGTCTCCCTGGTCTCTGGCTGCACTCTGAGCTCACCTGGCCTGTGAATGAGTGTTTCTATCTCTGGTGCATGGCCCCACTTGGAGTCTCTAAACCCAGCAGATTCCTGCAGCATGCTCCTGTGCTGCGCCTCCCTGGTGAGTCTCCCTGGATCTGCCACTTGTGGGATCCCTGCTCAAAGAGCAGTGGCCCAACTGTGCCTTGGATCACGGTTTAAGGTAACCCTGAGCTGAGAGCTCACTCCTTGACTCTGTCTCTGCAGCCAGTTTCCCTGCTCTGATACCTGGAGGCTCTGCCACACTCAGACACCCCTGGTCTTTCTGTGACTCCAAGGGTCCTGAGACCACACTGTCCCTGTGTGGATTCCACCCCCAGCTTAGCCTCTGGAGTGATGTCCCTCAGTGGAGCAGACTTCTAAATGTTCCAATTCTGTGCTCTGCTGCTCTACTACTTGCTGGGAGCTGAACCGTCCCCCTGTGGTCTTTCTTCCTTGCTATGTTTACTGTGAGCCTTCAATCTATGAACCCAGCCTGTCTTTCCATTCATTTAGGTCTTATTTGATCACTTTCATCAGGACTTTGTAATTTTCAGCATACAGACCCTGTATATGTCTTAGGAAGTTTATACCTATGTATTTCATTTCTTCTGGTGTGATTGTAAATTGTATTGTTTTAAATTCTGGTTTTGGTATACTCATTGCCACTATATAGAAAATGTATATTACTTTTTGTATGTTGAACTTGTAGCCTGTGACTTCATCAAACTTAAGAGTTCAAAGAGATTTTTATGGAGTTCTTGGATTTTTAAGGAAATCATGTCATCTTCAAATAAGGACAGTATTGTTTCTTACTTTACAATCACATTACTTTCATTTATTTTTCTTGCTTTATTAAAGTGGTTAGAATTTGCAATTCTTGTTGAATGAGTGATGAGAAATGATATTCTTGTTTGTTTCTGGTTTTAAGGGGATAACATTTACTATTAGGTATATTGTTAGCTGTAGATTTTTTTGTAGCTGTTGTTTATCAGATTGAGGTATTCCCTGTAGCATCCTTAATTCTATGAAAGTTTTTATCATGAATGGGTGTTGGATTTTGTCGTATGCTTTTGCTGCATCACTTGATATGATCATGTGCTGTTTCCTTTTCTAGCCTGTTGATATGGCAAATTATATGAATTGATTTCAAATGTTGAGCCAATCTTACATACCTGGAGTAAATCCTACTGAATCAGGGTGTAAAATTGGTTTTCTACCATGTTGCATTTTACTTGCTAATATTTTGTTGATTTTTTTCATCTAAGCCTATGAATACATTGTAGGGTTTTTGTTTTGTTTTGTTTTGTTTTTGCTGGCCTTTCTAGTTAGGGTATCAAAATAATACTGACCTCATAAAATGAGGAGGAAATTGCTCTCTCTGTTTTTGGGGAAAAATTGTGTAAAATTATATTAATTATTCTTTAAATGTTTGTTAGAATTCCCCAGTGAAACTAACTGGGCTTAGAGATTGTTTTCTGGGAGATTTTAAATTATAAGTTCAATTTCCTTAGTAGTTATGTAACTATTCAGATTACCTTATTCACTCTTGTTGCGTTTTGGCTCTTTGTGTTTCTTGAGGAATTGGTTTATTTCTTCTGGTTATCGAGGTTGTAAACATAAAGTTATTCATATTCTTTAATAATTCCTTTAACATCTGCACGTTCTATAGTGCTATTTCCCATTTGATTTTTAATATTAGTAATTTTTTATTAGTGATTTTTTTCCCCTTTTTAAAATCTTTGTCAGTCTTATTGGAATTTTATCAACTCCTTTTTTTTTTTTTTTCAAGGAACAAAATACCTGATTCACTGGTCATCTTTACTGCTTTTCTGTTTTTCACTTTCATAGATTTCTGCTCTTATTTTCTTATGCCCTTCCTTCTGCTTGCTTTGGGTTTACTTGGGTCTTCTTTTTCTAGTTTCCTGTGGTGGGACTTGGATTATTGATTGAAAACTTTCCTCTTTTCTACAGTAAGAATTTCCCTTTCAGTACTGCTGTAACTGCATCCCACATATGTTGCTATGTCACATTTCCATTTTCATTCAGTCTTATGTATGGATTTATTTCTTTTGAAATAATTAAGCTTCTGGACCATTTGTTATGGTGAGATTCCCCCTTCCTCTTCAGCTCAGTCACTCTTCATTTCTTGGCTTGAGCCCCCCAACTGCCAGGTGTCTTTCAGCAGAGAAGAGGAGTTTCAGGCCAGGGACAGGGAAGAACAACATTTTCCTGGCTACTGATTTTAAGCAGAATCTTCACTCATTCCCCTTTGCCTATGCTGCTCTGCTCACCTGGTGTTGTTGATGGGACTCCAGTCCAGTCCTCTGGAGGAATGATCCTACCTAGACTGTCTTTCGATGCCAGGCTGGAGTTTGGGCTATGCCAGGCTTATTTTCACTTTTGCTATTGGTGGTGACCCGAGGTCCCTGACATGTTCTCCTTCCTCTTTGCACCTTTGAGAGTTCTCCTTTAGCTGTCTCTTGTGCTATTTCTAGGGATTATAGTTGTACTTTGAAAGGGAAAACCCAGAAAAAATGAGTCTGTTCCATCTTGTATGAACAAGAAGTCAAATAGCTTACATAAGGCCTTCATTAATACTTCTTTCTCATGTCCAGTTTGCAGATCCATCAGTAAAAATGTTATTTGAACTGTACTGTTATCATGGGCTTATATTATCAGTTGATTATCAGAGAATGTGCTACAATATTCCCTCTATCAAAGGACGTTCAATTGTTGTTTAGAACTACAGAGAATGCTGTGGAATTTTGGGACTAGGATAAAAATCTGCTGCTACCAAAGGAATTTTCTGCTAAAGAGAATGGCAGAGTCCTCTCATCCTAAGTACCCTGGCACCCATAATTGCAGGTCTCACTTTCAAGTTTGAAGGGATGTTCTCCATGAGGCAACATGTCTTAACCACTGCACCATTGTCCTTCACAGCAAAGATCCTGATTTTCAGTGTTGCAGTTTTCAAGTGGTTCAGACATTCAACAGGGCAGGGATAAACACTTCATTTGCAAATAATGAAATCACCAAAGAGCCCAGCTTATTCAATGGAATATCAAATTACAGAACTTGGTTCTTTTGTTTTGAGCATCTCCTAGGTTTGATTGGAACATAGAGTGAATGATTCACACTAATTAAGAATGAGAAAAAGATTACACACCGGGATCTATTTGGCGAAAATATCCTGAGTGATTTTGCTTAATTTTGTACTCTATCAATTTACAAAGCCATGCTTCTAACAGGCTCCAATATGAATAAGATTCTGTGTGAGGCACACTGGTGACTCCAAAAAACAACAACAACAACAACAACAACAACAACAACAAAAAAAACAAACAGACAAAAAAACAGACAAAAATCTCACTTTCAGGCCTAAACTCTAATGAAGAGGTTTTACTAACACATTTTGAAAAAAGCCTATACACAACAGGATAGTGCATGCTTAAGGGTCAATGATTGGGAAGGAAATGGCTTTAAGGAGAAAGAAGTGAGAGTGGTCACTGCAAACTGGGTTGATAAGAGAAAGTTTCCAGAAGGTTGTAGATTCAGGACAGGTGTGCTTGTGTGAGTGGAGGTGGATGCCACAAAGAAAGGCATGAGGATTAGTAGAGACAAATGATACATAGAGCCCAGCTGCCAGTCAGTATTGTGGGAGGAGTGGACTTGTTCCAGATGGGAGTTTCCTGGAGGCCAGGCTCTAGACTTGACTTTCAGGCTCAGGAGACCTCTGTTTTCTGAGAATGTGGAGACTTTGTGATATTCTGAACTAAGGAACAGTGCAAAATAATGCAGGGTTTGTGGACATCAGTTTCCAAAGAAGGCTGGTGTCTGGGGCATGGCCGGGACTGAACAAGGATGATGATGAATGTGGGAGGGCCGCAGACCTAGAAGGAACCACCTGAAGTTTTTTTGAAGAATAAATTTACTCTATAAGTGAAAGGATACATTGAAAAGTAAACCACATATGCACATGGACAGGAGTGAATCTTTTAAAATTATGTTCACTTATATTCTGTGGTTGGTGTCAATGTTCACACCCAATTGCCCCTAAGTGTGATTTGATGTATCCATGCACAGTTGAAAGTAAGTAATGTTAAGGCCAGAATAATGAAAGCAGTAGTTTGACTGTGGCTTTGCTTTGTGACCCTGCCTGATATAAACCTTTAGAAGCCTTTACTGAATATCTGGTATAAGAGAGGGAAGGGAATCGTAGCTAACACCAAAGTGTCCATTCTAGCTGATTGGGAGAACAATGGCAAATGCATTGATTTTACTTTTAAAATTGTATATTCCTCTTATATTCATAAGAAGAGTTCCTATCTTCTGCCAGATATCTAAAATGATATAAGTAAAAGCCTAGATAGAATCTGTTAAGCATATACTGGAAGTGTGAGAGGAAAAGCAGATAAAATAATGGATTTGTAGGAGAAGTGAAAGCAGATGTTTTAGCCCAACTCTCTAACTAGCATAAAGGTGGCTTCAATTGAAGTGATTACTACCTTAATGCAATTCCCAAATATGAACAATATTGCCCAGTAGCACGTAAGTTATGACTCAAGTCTGACCTAACAGGGTTAAACATATGTGTTAGATGCTGGCAAAAAACTCATTGAATATAATGCAGTGTAATTTAAGAATTATATTCCTTATTCATTGTATCATTGGTCTAGTGACCATTTTCAACCCAGTATATAGCCAATATCAATTTTTTGGTGTATTCTTATGTAGTGACAATGATATAAAAATGATAAAAGAGATATTGATAACTTTTTCCTGAATAAAAATATGTTCATGAGTCAGTAAGTGAGCATCTACCACTTATCTGAGAAACACTTAGAGGAAGGGAAGTGAAGCAGAGGAGACAATCCAAGGAAATGACTGTGAAAAGTCACCCCATCTTCAGTCTGGACTTAAATCAGATCATCCTGTCAGTTTTGCTTGTTGCCTGAAATAATCTTTCATTCTAGCATACAACTGACAGGAAGCACAAGAGAACAAATGATATGAAAGTGAAATGATAAGCCTCACCTTCTGGAAATCTTATGCGTATCTCATTTAAACTCATTTGAGCCCTGGTAAACTCATTAGACAGAGACCAATAGGCAGGAGATTTGCATGAGGAAGCTCCAGGTAACTGTTATGTGATTCCCTAGGACAATGAAACCAAGAGTGTGCATTTTTTTTAAAAATAAATAGATAATGAATTGTGAAATCATTATAATAATGTCTTTCTAAGTTAAAGCAGCCAACTTGCTGACATCAAGATTATGTCATCCATAGTTTAAAATAAGGGGGATGCAGTTCCTAAAGCCTACCACTTTGCTATCTCACTTATTGGCTTCTTAAAAATGAAGGGTTTATTCCACCTCTTAAAAATAATTATAGGCTGAGAAGTCACTGCTGTGGTCTCCTACCTCTTTTACCTCTCATGCTCTGGTTCCCCACTACTTTACTGGCAGTCTTGCTGATGTGGAGAGCGCCAGGGCTCAAAGGATCAAAACCCAGCTGAGGTTATGGTGTCCTGGAGTGAGAGGGGCCCTGAGTGAGTCAGTGAAGGTGGTGATTCATTCTCTTGTGGTTACCTTTTGGGCAGATTTTAAGGCTCAATTAATACTCCATGCTCAAATCATGTGTGATCTTTGGTTTACCAGCCCATGACTTTTTTTTTTTCCCTTTCTGTAGAAATCTTTGGTTTAGGTATTTAAAAAAAAAAAAACAACCCAAACCAAACAACAACAACAACAACCAAAAAACAACAAACAAACAAAAAACCACAGGGAGGAAAATGTAAAGGAAGATCCCAAGTGAAACCTCTTCCATCATTCCCAAACCAACCACAAATACCCAGGTAATGTTAAAGAAAACCATTGATAACTGATTGGACAAACCCAAGCTCTCTTGAGCCGACATAGCCCTTAGCTTTCCATGTACCCATTCACCAGCCATGGACTGAGCACCATTCCTCTGGCTGGAAATAAAGAAGTGACTTCAAAAAAACATAGCTCCTGTTTTCAAGGAGTTAGCTGCTTGGTTGCAGAACAGAGATGGTGTTAACATATTAGAAATTGCTACAGAATAAAGCCAGGTGGTGTCAGATCACAGCAACTATGAGGGCAAAATCCCATGAAAGGGCAGAAGAAGTTATTAATTCTGAGAACATTCCATAAATGAGGTTGAATTTCTGCTGGTCCTTGATCAGAAAATATGGTTTCAGTAAAGGAAATGGAAAGAGAGGGAGCAGAAGAATTAGCCCAGGGATAGGTGAGCCTGGTAATATTATGTTACAGATCTTGGAGTGAAAGTAATCAGAGCCTGTAGCAGGCATGGCTACTGCCTTGTCCCATTAGCCCTTGGTGCACTTGTGAGCTCACCCACAACCTAGAAGCAAGAGTTGCCATCCCTGGGGATAGTGTCCCGCCTAAGCACTTGTGTCCCTCTGCTTCTCTGCCCAAGGGCTTTTTGTCTGTCACAGGAGCTCGATGAGCCGATGGACAAGATAGTCGGCAAATGTCTGAAGGTTTCATGCCCCTATGATGATCCTCAGCCAATCAAGACTGGAAACCAATGGAGAAACACCCCAGCTTTTCCACCGTGCATTCTACACAGCAGCTCCTCAAAAGCCCACAGAAGAGAAAGGGATGGTGGAATACCCAGAATAATGGCCCCAACGATATCCATATCCGAATTCCCAGAATTCGTAAATTGCTGTCTTCCATGGTGTAAGGGACTTCTCAGATGAGATTAAGCTAAGGATCTTGAGATGGAAAGGTTATCCTGGATTTTCTGGGTGGGTCAATGTCACCAAGGGGCCTAGAAAGGGAGAGAGGGAGGCAGGAAGATCAGAAACAGAGATTTGAAGATGTAACTGCTGCTGGTGTTGAAGTTGGAGGCTGGAACGTGAGTCAGGGGATGTAGGCTGCCTTCAAAAGCAGGGAGAGGCAAGGAAACGGATTGTCCTCTGGAGACCCCAAAAACAAATACAGCCTGGCTGACACCTTGATTTTCCAGGGCCTTGTCACCTTATTCCCAAGTTACTAAAATAACCTAACTGATGTCCTTGTTCGCCATTTAACTCTGTCCCAAATCCAGCGTGCACCAAACTAACAGGTTACTCCTGAAACCATCACAGAAACCTTGCGTGGCTCTTGTGACACTGATGATACTTAATGGAGTTGACTTTGCTACATAGTCTCTGGAGCCCAGCTATTTTATTTTATATTCATTCGTTCGTTCATTCATTCATTCATTCATTCATTCCGGGGCTCTTAAACTCTCATGTGTAAAAGATTTGCTTATGCCCTAGTTAGCATATTAAAAAGTGCATATTTTCAATCTCTACCCCTATGGCAGACTCACTATGTTGTCAGCCCCAATTAGAGACCTCGCTGTATCCAAGACTTCACATTGTGACTTTTTAAACTACTCCTACCAAGAGGTAGAGTCCATTTCTCACATTGAGAGTAGCTAGTTGTTACAACCTCCAACTATTCCGATTCCCTAGGTAGATGTAGGGAGAGGCCCTTGAGAACCCATTGTGAACAGGTAATTCTGTTTCAGGGCTGTCCAGAGAACTTTCTTGGGTAGCATGATGGGTATTACAGGTCAGTTTGAGAGAAATTAGCCTCAGGGGAAAGGTACAGTCTGTTAGGGTCACATAGGCCTGACTATGAGCTTGGATCATGAGAGCTGAGATTACTAGAATGATCTCTAACTGAGTCAGGCCTTATAATGGAGAATGTCAGGTGCCTGTACGCCCACACACTTAGAGGGTATTCAGCCACTGAACCATTACACCAGCACTGTATCCATGAGAAACTATTCTGTTTTAAGAATATGACTTTATAGATTTATGTATGTGTATTAATATACTTATTGATTTATAGACACCAATATCTATATTCTGTTATTTTTGACATGATATCCTATAAAGAAAATCTTACATAGAAACCCAGCATCTAAAGTGGATATTTGTGGCAGAAGCCGATAGCTGTATACCCCAAGCACTCTGTCTTCCCTTCTTGACCTTAGCCCCCTTGAGGCTGCTGAGGCATCTTATGGACCAGAGAAAGAAAATCATTGACCTAAAGGATGAAATTAACATGCCTCAGGCTGGTATGCAAGGCTTCTACAATTTGGTTTATAGTTCCTGCTATTCATTGCTGCATAAAAACCACCCCAAACTTAATGGCATAAAACAACCACTCATTCCTTATGCTCATGGAACCTGTGGGTCAGAAATTAAGACTGCAGAACAGGAATGCCACATGTCTGCCACTTTGGATGTCTGGAGCCTCAACTGGGAAAGCTCAAATGTCTGTGGCTGGAATCTTCTGGAGGCTTGTTCACCCACATGCTTGGTACCTGGACTGGGATGAATGGGAGTGTCAGTTCATCTGGGAGTGTTGACTAGAGCATATCCATGTGGTTTTTCCATTTGGTTTGGGCTCTTTCTCATCAAGGTAGCTGGGTTCCAAGATGGAGTGCTGTAATCGGGATTTTGTAGACTGAGCATTTCAAGAACTCTGGACAGAAGTTGCATGAACTTTTATGAAGTAGCCTCAGAGGTCTCTTATACTTTATTGATCATGGAAGTCCCAAAAGTCTGCTTAAGGCCCATGGAAAGGGACACAGGCCACATTATTTGATGATAGCAGTGTCTATATTGCATTGTGGGATGGAAGACATTGTGGGATGGAAGACATTGATGTGGAATGGAAGACATTCATAAAATAAAATCCACAGTCCATCCTCTGACCATAGCCATCCATACTCATACGAAATACACAAATACCCCCCAAATCTCATCTCATTACAAGGTCACTTCAAGGTTCAGGAGGTCATTGACTAGATCAGGTACAAGTGAAGAGGAATCTTGCCACGCCAAAGTCTTTGAGTGCAGTTCTTCAAGACAAGCTTTTTGCCCCTATGGTGGGGACATCACAAGATAGCCACAGTAGACACTGCAGAAGAGCACAGGGGGTGGAAAATGCTATTGTGCCCATCTCTGGAAAATACAACCTGCTATTATTATCTTTCAACCTTTTATCTGTTCATTTTTAAGTGAATCTTGCATCTTCTCCTAAACATGTCAGACTTCCACAGGTTTCTTTGCCTTTGTTCACAAAGGTTTTCCCTCCTAGAATGATCTCCAGCTCTTCCCTGCCAATCAAAATCTATTTCTTCCAAGGTCGCCCAGATGGAGTGGGGTGAGAGTGGTTAACATGACCAGATTTGCTACCTAAAAATATTTTGTTGGTTGGGTGGTATGGAGAATAGATCAGGGTGAGACCTGATGTGGGTACCTTTGAGTAGCTTGAATTAGGGTCTTGGTGTTTGGAGTATTCACTATCCTCAACAAATTCAGATGTATCAACACACATTAGACACCTAGGCCAACCCCACCTTTTAACAACTCAAATTTTTGTGGCTTTGATTCATCATTAAATCCATTGATTTATCTTTTTACACAAGCATGTTTGTTTTTTCACTGAATCCATATGGTAAAACTCTTGAAATTGGAAATTGCATTTGTATATTTTTTAAATGACCAGTAGATCAGACATAGTGGTTACTATAAAACATTAGCCCAAGGGATGACCCCTGGGTGGTTTTTAGCTGATCACCTTCTGGAAACATCAGAATCCTCAGGGAAGACCTCAGAATCACTGCAGAGGGATTAGATGACCCTAGTGCAGATGTCTCGGATCTAGTCAAGAATTAGGATATTCAGACACAATTCAGTCAGACAAGGACACTTGCCTGCTCAGACGGTACACTCTTGGACTATTTTGGATGAGATACAATGACTCTTAAAGCTCACATAGTGAGAGAGGAATTGAACCCTGACACAGCCAAATCAAGACAAATCACACCAACTCAGTGCTTGTGAGTTGTACGCAAGCCCTGAATATACCTATGGCTTCTCCCTTCAACACATCCATGTCTTAGTGACCCTGGAGACAGGTGTGAGGATGGTTTGGATCAACACAGTTGCAGAGAATATTTTTTCTCTACTCTGACCTCCTCAAACAGTTGGGGTTTCTGGAGTGTAATCTGTACCTATCAACATCACTATCCTTTAGCTGGGGGGCTGAAGGTCCTCTCCTCTCCTCTCCTCTCCCCTACCTCTCCTCTCTCTTTCCTTTTTTTTTTTTTTTTTTTTTTTTTTAGGATGATAGAGGTTCTTGCACCCCTGGAGAAGACTTATGAAGTGGTGTTTCCAAAAAGACCACAGATGCTGGCCTTACGACACTTTCTGGGAAAGTGTTTATATCCTAGCTTATTCTTAGAAATGACTATCTCCTGCCTGCAAGGTGTAGCCACCCAACTATGACTTTGTGTCCTCTGTGACTGTGTCAGTTCATGGCCTCAGACATCTTAGAGGTTTAAGTGGTAAGGGTTGTGGATGGGTTGGGGGACTGTGCTTAAGGATACCCTCTGGGTTTGTAGCATAGGTGTAGGGATAAAAGGTATCTTACCAAAGACTGAACTCAGAAAAGAGTTGGCCAGTCCTGGACCACAGCAAGGTTGGACCCCAAACACCTCCTCCCATGCTCAACCTCTGCACCTAGTTCCAGAGAAAGAAGTTAATGCTACTCCCGACCACAGTCATTGAGCTGTTGTTATAGGGCAGGAGATGATACTCTGTCATGTCATATTACTTTAATATCCTGGCCTCTGATCATATCGGGAAAGGAGCTGGCACTTTCCTAACCACACATCATAAAAGGTGCATAGATCAAGAGGCAGTCATCTTCTTCAGTGATGACATTAGTCCTGCTAGATCCCAGGGGCTTTTAAGATCAGGCTCTGAATGGACAATGAGCAAGCCCACCTGTTCCCATTCATGTCCACATGAGTTTCCCCCAAGTTTGCTGCCCCAGCAGGCCTGGGCTGCATGCCGCCAGACAGTGTGCAAGACACCAGAGGCTGAAGATGCATTTGGGATCCTAACTACTCCCACTTATGTCAGGTTTGCAAAGGCAAATACTTATTAACAGGGAAATCGAGCCCAGGCTCTGAAACCTGGTGGAGCTTCTCAGCTCAGGCCATCAGAAGGTCAGGAGTGCTGTCCAAACTCTAAGGTGCTATGGAAACCCTACTGAGGATATCTGAACCCTGGAAAATGTAGCCCCTTTGATGCAACCTAATGGTTGGCCTGCATTTTTGCTTAATCAATAGAAAGGACCCCTTCGAGTAGCCTGATGATTCTTTGCGCTGCATTTTGAATATGTTAGAACCTGCCCATGAAGCAATAAAACTGATTTCAATATTTTCCTCTTTGGGGACCTGGTCAATAAACACTCGGTATAGAGCAACAGGAATGCCATGTAAGTGAGCTATGTATCACACAGCGTCATAGTCCAACACTTGAACTCTCTACCACCCTAGATGGCTCCGCTCTCTGACTTTTTGGAATGAGGAACTTGGCGCTCAGTATTAAATACTCATTTCTGCTGTCTTGGCATGTGATAGCACTGAATTCTTCCTAGCTCTGGAAGATATTTTGTGATGTGCATGCTGGAAGGGCAATGACTTATTTTGTAACCCCTGGGGGACTGCGTGTTGAAAGACATGTCCATCCATGGAAACTGTTTTATTTGCAATGACGGAGAGCTGTTCTAGGAGCAAAGAGTGAAACCACAGAGCATTAAATAAGTTTTTGGCTTTACAGGGGCTTACAATTTGACTGAAGAGGGCAAAATTGTGTGCAAAAGAGAATTAAACAAATATAGAAATATTTCCAACCCAATGTTGAATGGAGAACAAGTGAATCATAGCGATCGAAAAGTTCTATCTATGATGAAAAGAAAAAAAGAAATGATTCGGTGTCCCTTAGATGTAAAGAGGAGCACCAGCCAGCATGACATTGAAGCCTGTAATCAAACTATTACAGATTTCCATGTATACTATTAAACAGATATTGACTTTCATGAGGTTATATCAAGATTTATTGGCCCGAGAGGTAAATATTGACTGATAAGATGTTGAGGTCAATAATTACCTCCAGGGACAATAAATCTTTATACTCACAGACACACAAATTCAATAGTCAGTGTGGTTTGTTAGATTAAACACAAATTCCGAGTCATTAGAAATATTTGGAAATTCCTTTTCATAACCATGAATTCTGACAGTTTATAATTCATTTTAAAACACCATATTTTAAATCATATCTGGTCTAACTCTAGCAGAGAAAGTTGGCTTTATTTTTAATCGTGTCTTCATGGAAGAAAAAATCACCTTGTATATGTCTTCAGGTTGACTAATTCTATTCCACTAGCTAACCCAGTAATTGCCACATGGTAGGTACTCAGTATACATTTAAAAAAAAATGAAATTAGTCTCATGCAATTTGGCATTTAAATTCTTAATCAACACAAAAGCTGATTAAAAAAATATATGTTAGGGGACGCCTGGGTGGCTCAGTTGGTTAAGCAGCTGCCTTCGGCTCAGGTCATGATCCCGGCGTCCTGGGATCGAGTCCCGCATCGGGCTCCTTGTTCTGTGGGGAGCCTGCTTCTCCCTCTGCCTCTGCCTGCCACTCTGTCTGCCTGTGCTC